>NC_141922.1:5667803-5970833 GCF_057802395.1 Ceratotherium simum simum
GGCCTGGTTTAGGACCCAGGAGTCAAAGGGGACTCTCTGAGCAGAAGGGAGGGAGGAGGCATGAAACCGTCTCTTGCAACCCTCACAACAGACCTGTGAATCAGAGGGATCCCCATTTGACAGACGTCGACACTGAGGCTCTGAGAGATTAATTCGTTTGCCCTGCATCGCACAGCTAGTGAGCCACAGAGCTAGTCCATCTGACTCAAATACTGCTTTCTTGCAATTCGATGCACCAAGTTATCCCTCTCACACCTTTGCATGCATAGTTAGAACTTCCCAACTATGAGAAAGAGCTCTATTTATTAGGAAGAAGAGAGACACAGTGTCCCCCACAAAATACCAACACCCCAGGGGCAGAGGAGGAGAGTTCACAGCTTTTTGAAATGTCTGACCTCACATTTTAAGAAATGTCTCTGACGTTTACTGGTAAGGAACTTCTACTGTACTGATGGCTAATGGGTAGAGACCAGGGATTCTGCTAAAGATCTCACCATCGTGGGACAGCGCCCCTCGACCCTGCAACACAGATTATCCACCCCGAATGCCAATCGTGCCAAGGTTGGGAAATCTTGATCTCAGGTGCCCTCTGTGCACCTGAATTTTCTCATCTGTAAAATGGAGACGCTAATATGTTGATCGTAGGTTGCAAAGGTTAACTGAAGAATTGACATGTCAGAGGGCTCACCTCATCTCCCCACGTAAGCAGGTTTCACATCCATGGACAGGTATCCCAGTGTCCCCCCAGCTCCTGATGGATTGTCCACAGAGGCCCCCTCCCAGCACACAAGTGTCTAAAATTCAATATGAATTCCTTAAAGTCCACTTCGCCTGGAACCTTTTAATGGAGTGGTCATTTTATCTTTTATATTTTGGCAAAATTTAACAGGAATAGATGTACACTTTTGTATTTTGGCAGGAAAGCTCAATTTTAAAATACATGTCTCAAAAGAAAAAAATGATTTATTTCAGAGAAAATTTCCACAACCAACCTGTGGAAAATATGTCTCATAGGTTTTGGGGTGTTAGTTGATCATAAATTCAATAATAACCCTTATGTGATGCAGATGCTAAAATTTTTTTGAAAAAAAGACCATCCTGTCTTAGACTGCAGTCATACAAGTAGAACACCCAGATTAAGCGAGGGAAAAAATCCTGGCCCGTCTGCTCTTCCTGGATTATACTACATCTAAAAGGTTGTTCTCCATTATGGACACATTGTAAGTAGGGCGTTGACAACCTAGAAGGGGTGACCACCACGTCAGAAGCTTTCTGAGGCTAGTTGAGCAGAAGAGAAAAATCAGGGAGCTGTTGGCACATCCAACCTCTAGGGGGAGCCAAACCTCTCTTCTTGGTGGAGCAGGGCACAGGCTGAAGGCCAAGGCCCTGGGCTGGTTTTGGAAGGAACTTTAAGTGCTCTGCAAAGTGGTAAAACTCCTCCGACACCAGGGCATGCTCTCTCTTTCTCACACTCTGTCCAGTGGCTATCCTAAGGCTTGGGGAAGCTGATCCTCCCCGTGGCTTGGAAAAATCCTCTCCGTCCCTTGCTTTGCCCATCTTTGGTACATTGTACCTCAGCTCCTCTCCATCAGGGAATGTCTGGAGACCTTCAGGTGGCAGCTTAGGCCCAAGGGAGCCCTGCCTGGGAAAAGGAGTCCCTGCGGCTCATGTGGTTCCACCCAACATTCCACAGCCAGGGCTGCCACCTGGGGCTCATGGCTTTGTGGTCAAAAGCGTGACCATTTGCCAGGAGGGAGCACAAAGCACAGGTCCCTCCCTCATCAAATCCTGGCTCTCTCTCTGTCTACTTTGGAGCCCTGAGCTGTGTTCATATTGCTGGAGGCCTATCGTGTGAGGAGGGATTAGATTTTGTCCACAGAGCTCCAGGGAACAGATTGAGTGTCAGATGTCGGGAAGATATCAGAGAGGGCTGTCTTGGTTGAATGTAAAGAAACACTATGTAGCAAAGCTGCCCAACAAAGAAATGAACAGCCTAGGGAGGTGGTGAGCTCTCCACTCTGGAAGGAGTTCAAACAGAAATGGAGGACTGCCTGTAAGAGACACTCCCGATGGTTTCCTGCCCTGGGTGGGAGGTTGGACTAAAAAACCACTGATGTCCTTTCCATTCCCGTGTTCCACGTTGTGTTCCTTTGCTAAGGCTGCTGTAACAGAGTCACAGACTGGGTGCCTTAAACAACAGAAACTTACTGTCTCACCATTCTCACTCTGTCTGGAAGTCCTAGATCAAGGTGTTGTCAGGGTTGGTTCCTCCTGAGGGCATGAGGCAAGGATGCTTCCAGGCCTCTCTCCTTGGCTTATTGATGGCTGTCTTCTCCCTGTGTATTCACATTATCTCCCTTTTATGCGTATCGGTCTCCAAATTTCCCCTTCTTATAAGAACACCAGTCACATTGGATTAGGGGCCACCCTACTCCAGTATTACCTCAACCTAACTTAACCAATTACATCTGCAAAGACCCTCTTTCTAAATTGAGGTACTGGGGGTTAGGACTTTAGCATATGAATTTTGGGGGACACAATCCAGCCTGTTACACACATTATGTAGTCCATCTTTCTATGTCCTCAGAGGGATGGGCTTCCTGAAACAGTCAAGGCATCACCAGGAAACCTGCCAACCCACTTCAGGCTGGTTCACCATTGAAAATCTCACTCTCTGCATGTCATTGATCCTAGAAACTGTCTACTTTTCTTTCCAGGGAGCAGCAGGTGAAGAGGGGAGCCCAGGGCCAGCTGGCCCCAAGGGTGATCCTGGTGCTCCCGGGCTCCCTGGGCCACCTGGAAAGGGGAACGATGGAGAGCCGGTAAGTGTCAGGTCCAGGGGTTTCTGTGCTCGTGACAACCAGGATAGACTTAAAAGAGGAAAAGAAAAAAAAAAAAAAAGAAAAAAGACTCACTGGCCAAAGTTAGTAGAAACTGAGTGATAGCCAGTGAAACTGGGCCGGTTGGGAAAGGGACAGGGTGTGGGGGAACAGCGTGCCCTGGTGCAGTTCAGGCATGAGATGCAGCACAATGTCATGCATGGACTGCTTGCTGTGTGTCAGGCTCTGGGCCAGGCGCTGGGGACACAGAGATGGATTAGCGTCTGTGATGGTGAGATGCTCATGACCCAATAGGGAGACAGTCATACACACAGAATACCAGAGCTTGGGCCAATCATGGATGTGCACATAGAGAAGAGGCTTCTTGGTCCATGTGTAAAGTCAGGGAAAAGCTCACAGAGGAAGTGGCATTTGTGCTAAAAGTGAAAGTTGAGAAGAAATTATTTTCAGGCAGAACAGCACAGGGAGTGTGTTCCAGACAGATGGACTGTATGTGCAAATGCTTGAGGATATTATGTCCATGTTGCAAGCATCTCAATATGTCTTGAACAGAAAGTGAGATGTATTAGTAAGTTTTGCTGCAGTAACAAAGAACCCCAGAATCTCAGTGGCTTTCAACCATTAAGAAAAGGCCCTGTGTTACCTTTGACATCTCTGATCAGACTGCTGTGTTTCTGCCTCATTTGTCTTCTCATTCCGGGCTCCAAGCTAAAGAAGAAACCCATGATTAAAGGAGATGCCATGTTCTCATGGCAGAGACATGCAATGACTCTTAAAGCTTCTGCCTGCACATAGTGTATGTCATGTCTGCTCATTTGCCACTGGCTAAAGCAAGTCACGTGGCCAAGCCCAATGTCAACAGGGCAGGAGTGTTTGTTTCCCCCATGAGAGGTCTTGCAAGTCCATTGGCAGTGGGTGGGCATGTGTAAGCCTCTCACAGGAAGCGGGGTGAAGAGTTGGGACTGATAGTGCAATCTGCCTCAGTTTACTGAGGCCCAATCTGAGCCAGGCTCTGTACTAGACTCTGAAGACAATGATGAATGTGACAGTCTCACTCTCAAGAGCTCACCACCTCATAAAGAGGGACAGGAAGACCCAGGTTCTAGTCAGAACAACTTGCTACCTGTGTGACCTTGGACAAAGGACTCAAATTCTCTGTGCCTACATTCTTCATCTTTAATCCTAAATGTGACTTTCCTTTAATCCTAAAATGTGAATGATACTAGCACCTATCACTCAAGGATTAAGTGAGATGATTCACATAAATCCATAGTGTGTGCCACTCAGCTAGCTACTATTATATTAACTAGTGTAGCATTTTCTTGTGTCAGGTACTAAGCACCTTATACTTAATCCTCACAACTACCCTGAGAAGTGAGTACTTATCTTAGCCTATTTGGTCTACTGTAACAAAATACCGTAAACTAGTGGCTTGTAAACAACAGAAATTTATTTCTCAGTTCTGGAGTCTGGAAGTCCCAGATGAGAGTGTCAGCATGGTGAGGTTCTGGTGAGGGCCCTCTTCAGGGTTGTAGACTGCCGACTTCTCACTGTGTCCTCACATGGTGGAAGGGGCAAGGGATCTCTCTGGAACCTTTTTCATAAGGGCACTAATCCCATTCATGAGAGCTCAGCCCTCATGACATAATCACCTCCCAAAGGCCCCACCTCCTAATACCATCACATTGGGCATTAGGATTTAACACATGAATTTGGGGGGACACTAACATTCAGACCATAGCAGTATCAGTAACCGCATTTTATAGATGGGGAATATGAGGTTCAGAGAGGTGACTCACTTGCCAAAGTCACATAGCCAGAAAGTGGGAGAGCTTGGCTGTGAACCCACAGGGACTGGACTGTGCCGTCTTTCTTCACTCGGGTTCTTTCAGCCAATACTGCCAAAAGTAGACTGTGATTTTAATTCTGGCCATGCGTGCTGCGTTAGGCAAAACGCTTCATCCTGAAATTGAAAACTTTTCCTGTTGGCTCTCCCAGGTCTTGATAGCAGCGTCAACAAGAAAGTGATCAGCCTTTGGAATCCAATGAGCCCTACTTTGAAACCTGGCCTTGCCTTACTTGTGGGAGCCTATAAAATAAGGATCTTAAGTAGGAAAACAAGCTAAGAGAGATGGAGGGATTTGCTCAAGGTCACACAGAGGAGAAAGGTGGAGGAGTCAGAATTCACACCTAAGTGACTTCTGGCTCAGAAACAGGTTTTTTCCTTTGTACAAGACAAGTCATGGTAAGACTCCCATCCATCCGTGGACCCCCACAGCATAGGGTGCACACAGCTCAGCACGTGGTAGACAGGTAAATGCTCCCTTGTGGTCCCATGACTGTCCTTGTATCTTTCATTTCCCCAGGGACTTCGTGGACTACCTGGATTACCTGGACCTCCAGGAACCAAGGTTAGTGTTTATCCAAGCAAACTGTGGATGCCACGCATTTAGAAAGAGACCTTGGAAAATTTAATTGTAAGCGTCTCTGGTCACCTCAATCTACTTCCCTTTTCCTCGGTTCATCACATTTCACGTAACTAAACGCTCTGTGACTCTGAACTGTGATATTGAAGTAGTTGCCATACAGTTGGTACTTAATAAATGTCGACTCATTAAATGAAGTTGCAGAAGATGCTTTCAACTGGCGGAGAGATAGATCTAAGCAGTCTTGTGTTATTAGTCTAATTGTGGTAACAGTTGACCCCCAAATTTCAGACTCGTAGCACAATAAAAGTTTATTTCTCATTCACGTTAAGTCTAATGGGAGTTGTGGTGGGTGGGGAGTTCTGATCCACACAGCCATTCAGGGACTCACACCCCTTCAGTTCAGTGACAATTCCACCCTCTAAGACCTCAGTGTCTTCTACCAAATCCTTGGTGTGCAGTGATAAATGAGGGAAAAGACAGCAGAGGATTTTGTGGAAAGATTTTGTGGGCCAGGCCTGGAGGTGGTAATTCATTTCCACCAACCTCTTGACACTACAGGAGAAGTGGGGGCTGTCATCTAGCTGATCAACCAGGAGGAAAGGCAAACACTTAGGTAGATGACTGCTGTCTCTTCCTCAATTCACTTGCAACCACAACTCAGAAAAGATGACTTTGCCTATTAGGGAGTATTCTTTTTTTTTTTTTAAAGATTTTATTTATTTATTTATTTTCCCCCAAAGCCATAGTAGACAGTTGTATGTCACAGTTGCACATCCTTCTAGTTGCTTTATGTGGGACGCGGCCTCAGCATGGCCAGAGAAGCGGTGAGTCGGTGCACGCCCGGGATCCGAGCCCCGGCCGCCAGCAGCTGAGCGCGCACACTTAACCGCCAAGCCATGGGGCCGGCCCTATTAGGGAGTATTCTTAAGAGAACTTTCCTGCGTGATCGAGGAAGCTTTCCTGAAGTTATCCTTACACTGAATCATTCATTCATTGACTCATTTATGCATGAATTACCAATGCATTTGTTATTTCATTTGTTGCACATCCACTGAGCTTCTGTCGCATGTCAGATCTGGAGGTGGACCGTGGGATGACAGTGACGTGTGTGACGTGTTCCCAGCCCTCCAACAGCTCAGGAGCCAGAGAGGAAAATGGATAAACAAACAGGCCAAAGCAGACAAGTTCTAGCAGAGAGGGAAGCTCAGACACAAGTGAGGTGGGCGGAAGGTCCCTGACCCAGCCTAGTTTGACTGGAAGGCTTCTTGGGGGAAGTGAAATTTGTCCTGATTTTAACGTGTGCTTAGCAGTTGGAAGGGGAAGAAGATGAGGAAGGAATTCTCTGCAGGGGTATTAACATGGGGGGAGACACTGAAACGTGAGATAGAATGTGTTCAGAGATGAGCCTGTACTGTAAATATGCCCACATTTAATGAGAAAATATTTGACCAACTCAAATGCATAAACTTAAGAATGTGGGTGAAATAGTCAATGGTGGACATTAGACTGTTTAGTTTTTTGCTTTAGTTTAACATGTATATTTAAAATCACATAAATGAAAGTGTTACAATAACTACAATTATAGTTATCATAGTTACTTTTTATCCAATTGCATATGTTTCTGAAAACAAATTTTAAAAAATTCATTGTATATACCTTCAGTGTCATTGCTAGTCATCTCGAGAGCCACTCTCTGAGTCCACTAGCACCTTTCTAAAGCACATCACCGTCCATCCTAGCTGAGTTATTTATGCTCTTGGAATCCATATCTGCTGCTATTCCTGGAAGTTCTATCCCAAGCTCCAGATACTCATTCACTTAATAGTAGGAGAGCTTTTCTTTTTTCCTTATATTCTGTAGCTGTATCTTTGGGATCTCAGTAACATAACCACACAGTGTGTTGCTTATTAAATTTTATGTAAAAGGCTTGCTTACAATAATATCCAGGGTATGAAGTTTGAGGCTTCAGGAATAATTGATGCATCTACATTAGGCTCTTTGTTTTGTGGTATTTTCCCTATTCAGGCAGCTGACCTCTGGAAGCATCCAAACTTGATGCTTGGATGTCATAGTAGGCTAATGTGCATTCCTCAAATAGTGATTTTGTTGTTCATGATCAAAGTAAAAAGAAATGAGCAAGTTCTTTGAGTGATCTGAGCAAATATTTGGCAACTCCCTAATTTCTGAATTAAAAAAAAACATTGGAAACAACTTGTCAGAATTTGGAGGCATATAAAAGAGTTCCATATATCTGGAGCAGTGGGCATGTGTAGAGAGGAGCAGGGGGCAGGACCCAATATCTGGAGAACCTCGTGAATTAACAACCAATCTAAGGAGTGTGTCTGAGGTTCCCCTGTGATGTGGTGAGCCCAGTGTCTGACCGGCAGTGCTCATGGCTCTCACTTTTCTCCTTAAAGGAGGAACCTTTGGGATCTACAAGAAATTGATCTCCTCTTAGAAGAAAGGAAGGCAAGGGCACCAGAAGCATTGGCTTAAGATGTCCATTCTCTGTGATAATTATTTATGAGGTTAATAAAATCTATCTCCCAGGCAGAGTTTGGGGGAAAAATAAATGATATAATGCAAATAAAAATAGTTGCCTAGCCTCGTGCTTATCACAGGTACATGCCTAATAAACATTAGTGATCTTTATTATTAGAACACCCTGTGGAGTCTGATTTAGGGTTGCAGCAAGGAGGTGGGGATCTAGAGAGGCCTTACCCATCTCTGCAACCATGTTGTTGGAGAGAGAAAGCCCAAGTGGAAGTGGGTGGAGGGAGCGTTGATGAGCAGAGAGGCAGGCTGAAACCCTGGGGTGAGGAGTGCAGAGAGCCTTGACCTGGGGTCCAATTGACCAACCAGTTTCAACTCCGTGGGACCCAGGATAAGTCATGCTGTCCCTTTGGCCAAATGTTTCCTCCTATTTAAAATGTATAAACAGATGACCCACTCCAATGTTGATATTGTCTACATTTGTAAGTTAGAATGTGGTTTAAAAATAAAAGTGTCCATAGTCAGTTGGCATTGGGAAGGTAAGTTGGAATTCAGGGGGGTCTTTAGCTGGGAATGGGGAGCTCGAGGGGAGGAAGGAGGGAGGAAAGTAGGGAGAGACAGAGAGAGAGGTACCAGAGGGTGCCTGCTGTATGCATTTCCCTGGTGCTGTCCCTGGTGCTGACTGTACGCACTTCCTGGAATTAAGGAAGGGAGCTATAAAAAGGTTTTCACTGGCACCCACTAGGCCCATCCTATTTACTTATAACTGCAGGAAGACTCTTAAAGTTACCTTTCCTTCTCTTGAGTGGCACTGGTTTCTAGAGACTTGAATAAGTTTTGCTTTCATACAGAACTGGATTAGGATCCCAGCTCACCTACCTACAAGATAGATGACTTAAAGGCAAGTGGCTTATTCTTTCTGAGACTCTTTGTTCCTTTTCTATATACAAGGGTAAAGCATATTTAACCTCCAAAGAGCTCTTGTAGAGGGAAATGATCTTATGGCACATAGTTGTTGCTCAATAAATGTCATTCTCCTTATAAGACCCCACACTTCCTCACTCATTTCTTCTCTGGACACTGTTAAACTGGCCCAGAATGTCTTGCAGCCAAAACAGGAGCTAAAGTCAGTATTATAGATTCTAGCTCATGTGCGCCCTGTTTTTAAAAAAATCATGAGTCTTCTTGCTTTTGCTGACAGAGCGTTAAGGTCTTTCAATCTTTTCTTGGGGCCATTTTTTAAAAGTTTCAGTCCATTAAGCTATGAAGTGTTGTTGCTTGGGGAAAATGTTAGCATCACATTGGGCTATAAACACTCAGATGGAGCCAGGCCTGGCTACCCTACAGGAGACAACAATCGTTACTCAGATTCCAGGCTGTGCTGGGAGAGGTCTTTCTATCATGCTCCCTCCTTTGTAAAAAGTTGATTTTGGTCAAAGACAGAATTTAGTACCTGGCAAAATGTGAGTGATGTTGGATTTATTCATTCTGGCATTCAGGAAATTGCTGTTAAAGGCTGCCACCTGTGCCAGGCCCTAAGCTGGGCATTGTGGATGCAAAAGCGTATAGATATTTTACCCAACATAAGGTTTGACTCATTTGAGATACTTGATGAATATTTATTGAATATAGATAAATGAATGAATGGATAGTTTATTTTAGTTTAGTTGAATAAATGGATAAATGAATTAATGAATAAATGCTTTTAAGACACATAGAAGTCAGAGGGTCAGACAGAGAAAATGGGAGGGCACTGTGTTAAGATTAATGAAGATACATACAAATATCTGCAAGAGGACAGAGAGGAGCACAGGCAGAGGCAGGTTTATGGAAATGGAATGATTGGGCTAAGTCTTAATTGATGGGTAGGTGTTTGGAAGCTTAGAATATGGACAGAGAATATCCCCCAAGGGAAACAGCATGTGCAAGAAGCAGGGGTGTAAACAAATAGCATAGAAGGATACAAATTTGGTTGCTTGTGTGGTTTAGCTTGCAGTAGGTAGGGTTTGCTGGTGTGCATAAACATAGCCTTGGGAAGAAGGGAGAACCAAGCTAAAACAGAAAATAATTAGAAAATGTACATTGAATATTTTAAAAAGAAACTGAGGTCCAAAAGGATATGGATTTCTATGATATATCTGTGTTTAGCTTATTGTCTGTCTTCTAATTATGCTGATAAAATGATTAGTAATACACCTGTAATACTCACTGTTACATAGTCTTTTACCTTTTAAATGAGTCTTTATAAAATACATGGGAATTTGCTAGAATATTCTTTTTTGTTCTAACTAATGAGGATCCTAAGGTACAGAAAGGTTATGGGACCTAGCCAAGATCAAGGGTCAGGCTGCCATTGTCCTAAGACTGGACCTAGAGTCACCTGGCTTCCAGTTTGAAATCTTCCTGGCTGATGCTCCCCCTGTTGCAATGTGCTGGTGACTGATACAACACTGATCATATTCATTTTTAGTTCATTACACTTTTTTCTATATTTGCCTCTTTTCTTGACTTCCTTCCTTCTCCACCTTCCTGATGCATAGAAATTAGATTTTCTAGCAGTCCCAAGAATTTTGTACTTCCCAGAATCAGCCATACTATATTATTCTAAAGAAATAGAGTGCACCGTCTGGGACTTTGGGGAATTTCAGGGGGGCACTATTTACAGAGGTGAGTGTGGGGCAGAGGGATGCTATGGCTCTCAAGAGCGTGACCAGCCCTGGGCCTGGAGAGACAAGGGGAAATGACAATTTTATGGAGCCTAGTGAGAAGTTTGAATTTTGATTCATCTCATTTGTGGGAACTTCACAAGCCTTGATTCTCCCAATTCGCATGAACGAGATTTCTGTTCAGAACTTACCACTGAGTATTGAAAATGGGCAGGACTCATGACTGAGTCATCTTTTGGTCTTAGAACATCAATTGCTGCTTGCAACAAATAAATGACAAACACTGGTTGAATAAATATATAACATACGTAGTCATCCAAGCAACAGTCATACTGCAGAGAAAACAAATCATCTTACAAACATTACTTTTCTTAAAAGTCCAAAATGCCGTTTTCCAATTGAAATGATGGTTAGAGGATAAGCTGATCATTAATTGGATTTTTTTTAATGCTTAAAAGCATAAACCTTAATAAAGAAATGTGTTGCCCAGCAATATCAGGTTCTACCTGAAATCAGTTTGCTGCACATTGCCTCATTGGCTCTTCATAATAACCTTCTAGGGCTCTTTCCCTTTGTCATGCAAGTTAACTCATCCCAGAGATATGAAGTGGCTTGAACAAGGTCACCTGCCATTCCAGTATTGGACTTGGCTGCAGTTCAGCTGACCTAATATAGGTGCACAGTTCCTTACATAAAATTGTCGGGCGCATGTGTGTTTTGGATTGAATTCATTCTGTAACTTAGAAAGGCAGTAATTTGCAAACTACATATAAAACATTTACTGTGGCGTGTGGGGCAGCACTCCTAATCAAACTCATTAATATTGATGCAACAGAAATGTGTAAATATCCATACAAAATGGGATAATTAAAGACTGTAAATAGCCCGTGTCAGTATAAGTCAGGTTTTGCTGCCAATTGGGTTAAGATAAGCACTTGTTTTCAGAAGTGGAGGATTTTGGAATTGTGGATAAGAAGGTGTGACTCTGTCTCAGCTTCCTTCTACCGGAAATGGTGAACAGAATCTCTTCTCTTTTTCTCTTTCCTTCTCCTTTCTTCCCATCAAAGTCCAGAATGACAGGCACATGAGAACAGCAACAACCACGACAGCTACTTGCACTGAGTGTCGTGCCAGGCACTCTGTCTGCCTAATCTCGTTCAACGAGCATGACTTCCGTGGATGTCGCAGCTGCTGTTCTTCCCTAGCCCTTTGTAAATGAAGAAACTAAAGCTTGTCACTTTCTTAAATCAACAGCTAATAAGCGTTGAAGCCAGAACTTAATACCAGGCATCTGACCCCTAAGTCCACACTATATTAACCACTATGCTTGAAGGCGAAGGTTGTACTCAGTCATCCTTGCCCCTCCCTACCCCTGGAAAAGTGACCCACAAAATATAGGTACTTGACAAATTATTGGTGAGTTGATTAATTAATTTTTTGGTGATTTGGGAGCTGAGTTGAAACGTAGGTACATGGTCAAATCTTGGGTGTGGTCAGGATGGAGGCATGATGAAGTCTGGAAGAAGGAGAGTAAAATTTAGAACTGTGGTCACATGGGGGGGTCATATTGTCATAATCACATTAGGAGCCATGCTCAAGACTGGGTCATGGTCAGCCTTGAAAGCTGCATGATTGCAGTTGGTGGCTGTGGTCCGTGTGTGCTGGACTGGGTGGGGTGAAGGGCTGCTTAGGTGAACTGTAGGGGGCATGTGGGGTCCAGGTGGTGGGAGAGGAGCTAGATGGAGAGTGTAGTCGGGACAGTGGGAGAAGCACAATTCCTTTTGTACCCTGGCCCTCTCCTTCCTAGAACTGACCTGTTGATCTTATTTTTTCTCTTTCTAGGGGGACCAAGGTGCACCTGGGATACCTGGCTCTCCCGGCAACCGTGGCGACCCGGGCATTGGAGTTACTGGCCCTCCTGTGAGTCCTTATTCATCCAGCACTTCCTTGCTCCGGGGGCACACAGCCATGCCCTGCTGGCTCCCAAGAATGTGCAGCCTGGGCCTTACTGTAGGGACACTCTTTTCCAGCTGATCTGGGAGTGGGTCATTGATCCTTTGGTCAGTCAGGGGCATAGGTCTGTCTACTGTGGCTGACATTGTTACTATTTCTTATGAGTGTGTTTCTTACGGGAATAAGGTTCTGGGGAAACCAAGACTTGTCTGATTCAAAGAGGAGAGAACAAAAATCACGAAAATTAAAAAAAATATATAAATACTCTCTGGCCAAATTTGGCAAAAACTGAGTTATAGCCAGTGAAACTGAATTGGGTGGGGAAGGCGTGTGATGAGGGAGAAACAGCATGCTTTCGTGTATTTCAGGCAAAAGTGAGTTCACTATCCCTCTTCCTCCAATTAGCACACAGGTGAGAACATAGATGGAATCAAGAAAGGCTTTAAGACAGTCTCCAAAATAAGATCTATGAAGTGTTCCTCAAACTGTTAGTTTTGATGAATAATTCACATCAGTCTACTGGGTGCGAGTTTGCAGACTCCCTAGAGGTGGGAACTTCAGGAATTATAAAGCCTTTGAGCTATAAGGGATCATAAGGATCAATGACGTCCGGGCCCCCATCCAAATTGAAGATTTCTCTCAATATCCTCAGCTGGCCTCCTTCCGATGACCTCTAGAAATAGAAGACACATTTCTTTCAAAGCTAGTACATCTGGATTTAAAATTTAGACAATTATTTCCAAAGAGAATAGGCATTTATTAGAAATTTCTTTCCATAGAGAGTAGGATATGGTCTTCTGTATATTGCTTCTAATTCTTCCCTTTGTACCATAAAGAGCATGTCCCCCTCTCCCCCCTTTACTGAATGATAACCTTCAGAATTTAAGGCCAGTTTTCAATCCTGGTGTTTTATCTTCTCCTGTTTAGTACTTTGTTTGCTAATGACACTATATCCTATTAATGTACCTTAAAATTACCTTTACTTTGGGGCCAGCGCCGTGGCTTAGCAGTTAAGTGTGCGCGCTCCGCTACTGGCGGCCCAGGTTCGGATCCCGGGCGCGCACCGATGCACTGCTTCTCCAGCCATGCTCAGGCGGCGTCCCACATACAGCAACTAGAAGGATGTGTAGCTATGACATACAACTATCTACTGGGGCTTTGGGGAGAAAAAGGAAAACAAAAGGAGGAGGATTGGCAATAGATGTTAGCTCAGGACTGATCTTCCTCACACACACACACACAAAAATTACCTTTACTTTTTTCTTGAAAGCCATGTTGTCTTAGTCCATTTGAGCTGCTATAACAAAAACACCACAAAAACAGCGGAAATTTACCACTCCCAGTTCTGGAGGCTGGAAGTTCAAGATCAAGACCCCAGAAGATTCAGTGTTGGGTGGGAGCTTGCTTCCTGGGACATAGACAGCTGTCTTCACACTGTGTCCTCATGGTGGAAGGGTGAGGGAGCTCTCTGGGATCTCTTTTATAAAGGCACTAATTCCATTCATGAGAGCTCCACCCTCGTGACCTAATCACCTCCCAAAGACCCGACCTCCTAATATCGTCACACTTGGGATTAGGTTTCAACATACAAATTTTGAGATGACACAAACATTCGGTCTGTAGCACCTGTCTTACTATTATTTAAAAAAAGCTCAAATACCAAGTCCTTTTCAAATGCCATTGCTAAGCCTCATCATATCCCAACTATCCATGTATTATTGTTGTTGTTGTTATTACCATTATTATCTTAACCCAGAGTACAGTCTGACTTTACCCATAATAAATGCAACCTGAATATAAACCATAGCAGCACATGGCCCAGCCTCTGCTTGGTTTTGCATTCAAGAAATGCAGACTACAACCAAAAATAATTAAGGTAATACCATTCTTCATTTGTCTCTCAAAGAATTTGGAAGGAAATCCAATTTATTACCCACAATATCACTTGTAAAATAAAAATCCCCTTTCCTTCCCTCTGTGGCCATCTTCCCTCCCAGAGTTGGTCTTGGGCCTCTTATTCTCTCCCTGAGATTCTCCAGGGCACTCTCTTCTCTGTCCTGCCACTCCCATGCCTGCCTCATTTCCTGCCCACCAGAGATGACCACCTCCCTTCTCTTCCCACCCCCTAGTGATGGGGGCTAATTTCAAGGTGGTAGGAAGACCTGGTGGCTCTATTTCTTCCTAAATGTCCCTGGAAACCATGAATACGTGTGGAATCCCCTGGGAAATGGCTAGTTTTAGTTTAACTGTTTTTCTTAAAAGAAATTCTCGGCTAGAATTTCTGATGAACAAAACCCTCCACTTCATTCCGTCAGCTTTGTCTTTTGTCTTAGGCTGTTTTTTTAGTCTTTTGGTAACTGGAAAAAACAATATGGCAAAGATGCAGTGAAGAAACACAGTAGTTCAGAGTTTCTTATTTATGAAATCCTCCTTTTAATGGGGCCTAATCGGCTGGAGTTAGGATTCTGAATCTGGTAGGAATGACCCTTTAGAGTAGAAAACTGACTGTAAGTGAGACTGCAGAACTGTAACCTGGGTGTGGCCCCCCCCATCGTTTAACAGGGTTCTACATGTCCAGTCTGCTCCATAAGGATTCACCATACCAAGCCCTTAATGAGAAAGCCAGGCAGCAGAGGTGGACACAATTCACCCCTCCTCCCACATGAAAGCCAGCTAAAATCACCCATGAAATATATTCCTGCCTAAGTGATTCCACCTGAAAAGTAATTGGCTCCAGCCAGGAGGCTGTAAATCAACGGTGTAGTGTCTCTCCTCCACTAGGACTTGTTAAAAGCCTCGGAGGTGGATGAAACCTTATTGAATTTTCATAAATCCTGTCTTTGGCCACTAGCCTAGGCTGCTAATGGCCTGGGAATCTGCATGGAGGATTCAGGGTTGTGCTGAGAGCAGGTGCGTGGAGAAGGGATGACAGTTCACTGGGGATACATTTGCCCCTTTACAGGGTCACTGCCATTAGCTGAGTGGTTCTGTCTGGTCCTGTGCTCAGTCTAGAAGCTCCATATCCACCCCTCCTCGGTCCTGTGAAAACTGTTTATCATTTAGTGAAGACTGAGATCCTGCAGAAGCAGCCTCTGAGAACAGAATTCAAGGGCAAGGAGTTTATTTGGGAAATGATCTCAGAATTCACCACTTAGGGAGTCGCAACATGAGGGAAAGGAAAGGAACCAAGGGAGAATGTGTTAATGAACAGGTGTCCTCTGTGGACAGCTGGGGCTCACGTCCACCAACAAACCCCAGAGACTGGACGATGCAGTTGGAGAGTTGTTCTACAAAAGGAGCGACAAAGCTGGGGTGTTAGTGTACCAATTCCTGTTGGCATTGGTTGAAGGCTGCTCCCTGGGGAGCTGACTCTCAGGAACTCTCAGCTGGCCCTGCACTCTAGCCAAGTGTCCTTCTGTGTCTATAGAAGTCCCTGGGGCAGGCGCCTGCAGCAGGGAGCTGCCATGTTGGTGCATGTCCAGAGAATTTGGAGGGGGCCTCTGATGGAGTCTGCTACGTCACTGTTTTCCAGATAAACAATCCGAGGTTCAGAAGGTGAGGTAACTTGGCCAGTGTTGTATAGCTAGTCCAGGGCCAGGATGCAGATCACTTCCCACATCCTCCAAAACCAGCTCTCTTCCTCTGCGTCACCTCGCTTGTGGCTTCAGCAGGATGAGCGGGATTGTTCATTTCCATTAAGTTCTCACATTAAGGACGAATCAGTTTATAAGTTCCTCCTGTGGCATCCAGGAGCAGTGCTGACTCCCGGAAGGGAGCCTGGGGCTTTCTCTGCCAACCTCTGCACCATCAACAGACAGGGATGGGGAGGACGTTGTCTGGAGTTTTGACTTGCCCCCTTTAAGACATTAGCAAAAAACTCCTTTAATCTTCAGGTTGCCTCTGATCTTCCTTTAGCAAGGTTTGAAATACTTAAAAATGATCCCGCTCAGGCCTGAGGGAAGATCAAAGTGCTAATGAAACTCACTGAACCCAGGAGCTTGTGGTCTGCCAGGGCAAGATTCCCTCTGACACCATGTACCCCAAGACCCGGGCCCTCCAACTCTGACCATTAGTTTCCCTATGGATCAAGTGCTAGCATTTCTGCCCCAGCATCAGGGTGTTGGGAGGATTACAATATGGTAATACCAGTGATAACACCTGATACCCTGCCTTTGACCTTTTGGTATCATAAAAATCCTCCCCTGACATCTTTCTCAGCCTTCGCAGCCTAACATCACCTCTCGCTTCTTTCAGCCTTTCTCTTTCCCTCCTGAATCACTTGTACGGAGGCCTCATGTGGCCTAGGCACTGAGAGTCCACATTCAAACAGGACTGGCCCACTGCCCTTACTACACTTTCAGCTGGATAGCGGAAAGAAGCTTGGAACTGATTATGTGCAATCAAATAGGTCAAGTGTCCTAACAGAGGGTCTGATTTTTTTGGTGCTCCCCATCTTCGGGGAAATAACGTAGTAAGAATAGAGATAAAAGCTGCTAAAACATGGAGTAATAATAACCACAGCTGACATCGACTGCCTATTGCAGGGGCCAGCGGTGAGCAAGGCATCCATATTCATGCTCTCATTTGTCTCACCAACATTCTCTCACTTACTTAGTCCTCTCAGGTGGTCCCTATTCTCCTGATCATTTTACAAATGAGGAAACAGAGATGTGACACCACTTGCCTGAAGTCACATTTAGGACCTAGGAGAGCTGGTATTGGAGCCCTAGCATTCTAACTCCAAGCAGACGCCCTTAGCTGCTCTCAGAGAAGGACACCAGGAGTGAGGGAAGTTCACATTCACAGTCTTTTCACTTGACGGTGTCATCTCATGCATATTATTGCTCCTGAACTGTGACTTACAAGTCTAGCAACTATTTTTTGCTCGTATGTCTTATCTGCTTGTTTAGTCAAATTCCTTTGGATATCAGAACCAGAGAGCTGCTCAGGCTGTCCCAAGAGTAGGCTGGCCAGGTTCCCTTGCAGAGGAGTATGTGCAGCCAAGTGGCCCATCTTGTCTGGCTGCTTCTTGAGGACACCAAGAGTTTCTCAGTCGTTACCCCAAGGCTGATGTTCAGGAAATATGCGGTTTCATTTGCTGACATGCACGCTCATCCTGTTCCATGCACAGAGTGAGGTCCCGTGGGCAGCAGGAGGGAGTGGGGAGGGAATAGACAGTGCAACCCCCAGGCCCGAGGGCTCCATGTATAACCAGGAGCTGAGTATTCCACTCTTGGTTTTTAGATTGAAGTCTCAGGGGATTTTTCTATTGATGAAAAAAAAAGATTTAAAATAAGTTGCTACTGTCACTTCTGATTGGGAACTCTCCTTTCTAATCTCAGCAAGACTTTTTGTTGTTCCTAATAAGTCCTAAGGCATACGGGGCACTTACAACAGTCCAGGCTCTGTGGGAGGCACTTACATGCATTACCTTCCTGATCTTTGTAGCAGTCCTGTGAACTGTACACTGTTATCATTTCCAGCTTACAGACGAGGAAACTGAGACTTAGAGATGTTCACTCAGTCAGCTGGGTCACTCTGCTAGTGAGAGGCAAAGAGAGTATTTGAACCTGAGATTATCTTCCTCTGAAGACCAGGCTCTTTCTTCCTAAGCTATAAGACAACCTCTGCTGTTCTCATGGACCGAGTGACCTAAGTCATGACATACAGGGAGGAGCTTTGCTGTCCTGGGGATTCCGGCTTCTTTGCACTGGATGTAGTAGAAGGCCATGTCGCACCCCTCAGTCTCCAGCAACTGTGATTTCTGCTCCGGACATGGCCAAGCCCCCGCCAGCTGTCCCTGGTACCCATCTCCTTCTAGAGCTCTAGTTCTGGCCTCGGTCTCCCTCCTACCTCCCTCCTGGATTTCTAGCCTGGCCTCTGGAATCTATTCTGTTTCCTCCAGTGGCTTCTCCACCCCACACTGGAGCCTGGATCTGAGCTCACCCCTCACCTGTTCAGTGACCTCGGAGACCTCTCCTGAGAGGCACCGCTGGCCCTTCTCACCCAGACCCCAGCTGCCCTTGGAAATTCGTGGCCACAGTCACCAGGCCATCTCACACATCAGAGAAGGACATCTGTTCTCTTCCTGGCATAAAGCCTGACTTCTCCTCCTCTGCCAAGCTCTCCTCTCTCCTGGGGTCGTCCTTGTCCCTTCTCTGCCTGTGAAGCCCACCATTACCCCAAACCCCTCTCACCTGGCACCCTCTGGATAAAGGCTCCCCAAACTCTCTCAGGCTGATGCCAGCAGCTCTGGCATCTCTCATCCCAGACCCATTGGGTCCCCATCGGTTATCACAGGGTGGCATCCTCATGCCTGGAGCACTCATTGTAGGCAGGATTCTGGCCTACTGCCATCTAGTCATCTGCCCCCGAGCCCAGCACAGAGCCAGGCTCATATTACCATTTGGACAAAAGATGATGGAGAATAAAATTCACCGTGTTGTCAGGTATATGCTTATAGGGGGAGGGAGAGAGAGGTGATCAACCTGCAAAGGACGGAACAGTGATTTTAGCACAGGGCAGACAAAGAAGAGAAGGTGTTTAGCACATCTAAGCCCCTTGGGGCTTTCAGTTTTCTAAGTTGTCGCTGACTGCAGTTATTAGCAAATAACAAAAATGTTACGGTGTCTGTTTTGCACATGCATGCAGATATGTATTTGTATCTGTATATGTAAATGTGTGTGGTGTGTATATCTAATAAATATATATAATACATGTGTGTATATACATGTATATAATATATATATTTATATATATTATAATATTAATATATGATATATATGTATACATTATATATATATATATATTTGTTGTGGAGAATTTCAGGTATATCAAAAGAAGGCAGAACAGTAAATTGAACCCCATTGTAGCCACACGTCCCTGTAACAACCCAGATTCCTGGCCAATGGCTACCGCTTCCTTCTCATCTTCTACTACCCTCCGTTATTTCGAAGCAAATCCCAGACATATATCATTTTATCCACAAATGTTTCAGTATATATTTCTAAAAGATAAGGACTTTCTAAACATAACCACAATTTCGTTATCACACTCCCCGAAATAATTCCATAACACCATCAATCATCCAGTCAATGGTCAGGTTTCTATTTTTTCTGTAAATGTCATGCTTCTACAGTTTTCTTTTGTTTGAATCAAGATCCAAATAAACAGAGAGCAATTGGTTGATTTTTTTAAGAATTTCTTTTATTAATCTATAGATTTTCCCTCTGTTATCTTTTCTTTCCTTTTGCAAGCTATTTATTGATGAAACAAGATTTATTTTTTGGTCGCAGAGAGCTTACCACAGTCCGGAACTTGCTAATAGTTTAACACGTTGCTCTGTCCTTGTATTGACTATACATCTGTACTTGGGCCAGAGGCTTGATCAGATTCAGATGTTTTTGGCAAGACTTCACAGTGGTGTGCTCCTCCATCAGGCGGCACTTGATGTCTGGTGGTCTCTTGTGATCTGCACACCCTTTGATTAATTAGCACATCAAGGGTTACAAAATGCTGCTGTGCTAGTTCTATCAGTTCTTTTTTATGTATTAGCTAGAATACTTCTGTATGGAGAACGTTCCCTCTTTTGGATACCCAGTGGTACAATTCATATGAAAGGCAGGATGAAAATGCTCCTGTCTTTCCATTTAATTATTTTAAGATAGTGACTTGATTCCTTAGCATCTTGGAAAGATGATCAATTAGGTATTTTTGTTTTTTATCAATAATTTTGAACTCATGGATTTAAACACATTTGATGTGTTTTAATATATTGCAATTATTCTTCCCTTGATACTCAAATTGTCTTATCTTATGCCAATAGGATATCATTCAAGTTGATCTTAAGTACTTTTGACACAAGGCTAGCAGTCTTTGATGGTTTCCTTGCTCTTTGGAATGACAAGATGCTCTAGATTTGTATGCATTCCTTGCCCAGTTCTAGGATCAGTCATTTCTCCAAGGAGTTGTGTTTCCTTTTAGTGGAAAATGGTATCAAAAGCCAAAATAGGTGTGTTAGGGTAAAGTGACTCTTGAACAAATACATCAGACGACACAATCTTGGAAAAGAGGGTTGTCACTGTTGAAAACACATTTAGGCTTCAGCTTTAGGAATGACGTTAGGAAGTCCTTATGCAGTACCTCCTCCTCAACACACTTTGGTATTTTTTAAAAGTATCCTAACAAAATAGCTGTAGGAATGCCTTTTATGGGCCAGGCACTGGCCTAGTTCTCCACTTATAGCATCTTCTATTTCTGCTCATACAAGGCAAGGTGATCATCTAGATTTGCATTATAACTGAGGAAACTGAAGCTCAGAGGGCCTAAGTAACTTACTCAAGGTCAAACAGCCAATAATTGGTAAAGCTAAGGTTTGAAATGAAGACCTTTTTGACAATAAAGTCCATCCTTCGTGTGAGGATTTTACAGTAAATGACATAAGAGAGGAATTCAACGCTTAGTGTAATGAACCAGTTAAATCCTTGAGGTGGATCATGGAATTTAATCCGGAAACAAAGGACGACTCTAAAATGGCATGGCAGCATTCCCTGTGCCAGTAATAAACTGTCTGTAAGCCCTTTCCTTGAGGAGTAAGTGTACAGTCTCAATAGGGAACTACTTTGAAAGGAACAAAATTCAGATGTATGTAGATTGGTTCATGTGTACTGTTGATTTACAGCCTGACAGAAGTAATGAGAAATAATGGAGAGACGAGAGAGTTCTCAGTCAAATAGACCCCAGGTGGAATTCTGAGTCCATTTTCTTACCTGTTTGACTTACCTGCTTGGCTTTAGACCTCTGGAGATTTTCCCTACTTTCTTTAGAGCTTAACTATGCACTAAAATGATGCTTATTCTATTTTATCAGGCATTTCTGGAACATATTTAATGGACAGGCTTTTAAGTTACCTGGTCCATCATACTGCCAGAAACCTATGCATTTGTGTGCAATCTTTCTCCTTTAGGGGACTATCTAGGAAAGTTCTCGTGGATTCTGCTACAGGGAGATACAAGGTGTATTGGACTGAGAGCAGGAGGTGGGACTAACCTCGTCTGGTGAGGGACTCCCAGTGTGGCTTGGGTAGGTCCCAGTCTCCTCTGGGCCTTTGTTTGATCATGAATGGAAACGAGGGATGATGACAAATGATTCCAAATTTCTCATGCCTTAGAATTTTACTTTTGGCAGAGTACCATTTGCTGTGCCCTACTGTGTCTGACTACACATTGGGCACTGTGCTGAGTACCGGGGAGACTGTGCGAAACAAGGAGCTTAATGCCCACCCAACCACACAGCATGCAATCCGTTCAGTAGCGAGGACAGATGGGCTGAGAAGCAATGACAATACTAGGCAATATGTCCTTGACAGGGTGCATGGAGAGGGTAGGGGACGACCTCTACCTGGAAGAAGCCAAGGAAGATTTTCCAAGGGTGGTGACATCTCAGCTAAGAACCAAAGTGTGACAAGAATGTGTCCAGGTCGAAAGGCAGGGCAGAGTCTTCCATGAAGAAACACAGCACGGCAAAGTCTCAGGAGCAAGCGAGAGTTCCATTCACTGCAGGACCTAAAACGAGACACTAATGCCTTGATCAATGAACACATCTTAAGTGCAATACCTAGAAGCCTAATTCTAAGCTGGACACACTTGTAGGATGGCAGACCCATGTTTGTGTGTGTATGCACATGTGTACACCCACTTGTAGGAGCAGAGAGGGGTGCCACTGTAGCACCAGCCAAGCAGGCCTTTCTGGGGCATCTGACCCTGAGGGTGCCCCCCAGCCTATACTGAGCAGGGAGAGGGCACAGCATAAGGATGCTGCGATGCTGGTTCCCACCCCACACCAGAGCTACAAACTAGTGATGGGCTCAGGTGTCAGGGACCAAGCAGGTGCTGGGATGGGGTGGTACCAGTCCTGGGCAAATGGAGAAGGTTCCAGGAAGATTTCCATGTGCAACATTCCTGGGTGGGTAGTGAGAGTGTGTGACAGTGTGTCTTAAAGATAAGAGGAAGTTATCTGCTCCTTCAAGGACAATTAAAGTCCTGGCTTGGAATTAGCACCACAGCAGGTGTAAATGAACATTCATTCCTACTTTGCTTACTTATTTGTCTGTTTGTTTCTTAGGGCCCTTCTGGACCACCAGGAGACAAAGGGCCTCCGGTACAGTATGGTTTAAATAAACAGCTTGGTTTTGATGGGAGAAATTCTGCTCTAATCAAAGCAATATTAAATTGGAGGGACCAGAAGCTAAAATAGTTTCAGAAAAATCCCTGACATTAAACAGTGCATTGTCTCCAAAATATTAGCATTGACATATGGGATGACAGAGTAGGAAGGGGATAGTGGGGGTCATCTAGTCCAGTGTCCCGTGTTATAGCTGGGCAGACTGAGCCTAGCTTTGCTTTTTGGCATCTCTGCATCACCGAAGGATAGCCATGGTTTAATGAGTTTAATCAAATTGCCAGAAGAAGTAATTTTGAATCCTGGCTTCACCACCCCCAGGCACACAGCCATGATCAAATGAAGGATCTCTCCTAATCTATAAGGTGGGCATGGTAAGACCCATGGGCCATTGTGGAAATCTGATGGACTACCTACATGTAAAGCAACAGGAGAGTTCTCAGTAAACATTTGTTCTTTGGAGTAGCAGCCATTGATGATAAGCACATGCACGCATTTACCAGGAAACGTGAATTTCTATAAACTCACCCCAAAGCAGGAAGAGCTGCGTATTAGCAGCTATGATGATACTGTACCTTACGTCACGTTACATGTGTTAAATTCTGCTCACTCATATGGTTTCTGAGCCGAAGAGAACAGGGATTTTTATACCCATATTTTATAGATGAGGAAACTGAGGCTCTGAGCAGTTAATTGACAGGCATGAGATTTCAGAGCAAGTTCTTGTAAAGTAGAGATAAGGTAGATGGGACTCCCAGTGGAAGGGTTGGGGTGTAGGGGAGATTGGTGAAGGCCCCGGAGGAGGCAGGGTTAGCTCCTGAGCAGCCATGTGGCACAGTTCCAGCAACAGCCAGGACAAAGAGCTGATTCCCATCTTCAGATCTATTTAAGGAAAATTTCTGCAGGAAGTGAGATCCATAATGAGAGATACTTGTGCCAAGTTGATATTTTCCAGAAATTTTCAACAGAATGGGAGTGATTTTCTTATGAAAAATAATAACTGTCATCTGAGTGCTGGGCACTGTGCTCGGCCTGGCACAAATTACCTTATTTAGCTGGTCAGCAAGCCCCGGGGGCTGGTTATCCACCGGATGTGGAAGAGGTGAGTCTGGATTTGTGCTCTGGCCTGTCCCTTCCTCTCAAGAAAGGGACCTGCGAATGGGGCCTGAGCAGTAAGGCTCGCATGAAGGTTTTCCAGAGCATTCTGTGTGCATATTTAATACGTCTACCTCCTCAAGCATAGTGAAATGAGTAAGCTCTGAGCAGGGTGTTCTTTGGCACATGCATTATGTCAGATTCCTCATAGCAACAGGCCATTTGTACAAGAAGAGCCCACTATTGCCAAGGAAAGGGGGCCTTATTTTGCTTAAACTGTTGGTGGATGTTTTCTCTTCTTTTTCCTCAGGGATCTCGAGGCTTACCTGGATTCCCCGGGCCCCAGGGCCCAGCAGGCCAGAATGTAAGTAAAGAGAAATGGTACAGGCTCAGTTGAGGTTCTTATAGACTCCCCTGGAAGCCCAGCCTCCAGGATCTCCTGGCCTCCCTTGACCGGGAAACCCCCAGAAGAGCTTTTCTTCTCCACTAATCCCTGCTCCTTCTATTAATTGTGGCCTATAATTTTGTATTGTCTGGTTTTATTTCTTATGCTTTTGTGTTATGCTTTTTGAACCTTGTAAGCTCCTGGGTATCCTATACAATGCCTACTATTTTTGTCAGTTTTCTTACATATCTAGCCCATCAGTTCTGCTCAAATCGGGTACCACCTTCTCCATGGACTCATTCCTGACCCCTCCCCATAATGGCTTTCTCCTTTCAAGGGAATTCCACAGACTTATCTGATGCTCATTGAGGATGCATCCCTTTCTACTTTGTGGCAATGATAATCATCTCTTGGTTTTTTTTTTTTTTTGAGGAAGATCAGCCCTGAGCTAACATCCATGCTAACCCTCCTCTTTTTGCTGAGGAAGACCGGCTCTGAGCTAACATCTATTGCCAATCCTCTTCCTTTTATTCCCCCAAAGCCCCAGTAGATAGTTTATGTCATAGTTGCACATCCTTCTAGTTGCTGTATGTGGGACGTGGCCTCAGCATGGCCGGAGAAGTGGTGCGTCGGTGCGGGCTCGGGATCCGAACCCCGGGCCGCTAGTAGCGGAGCGTGCGCACTTAACCAGTAAGCCACGGGGCCGGCCCCATCTGTTGTTTTGATGATCTGGCTTTTGCTCAGATAGATCTGAGCTCCAAGAAGGTAGGGACCATGTGTCTCATGCATCTCTAGGTCCTTGATCCCTAACAGCATGCCAGGTACATAGAAGTTACTGGATACATACTCACTGACAAAATGGATAAATGACAAAGATGAGTTCTTATGAAGCAAAGATGCCTAGCATCATTACGTGGTAATATTTATTAATTAGACATGCATCTTTCCATTTCTATGGAAATAGAAAATTTTAGTTCACTATGAGCAGGAACAATAAATTATCTTCTTCTTCCCTTCCTTGAGTTTTATTTCAGAGAAGAAAGTTACCCTCTAATTCTTGTCTCCAAATGTTCAAATTTACCTGCTCCACTTTTAACATTACATTCTTATAGCCAGTCCAATAGAAGAATGCTCCTCTGTTTGAAAGCTGGTCCTTCCACTTGTGTTTGGAAAAGGATGGCAGAAGTTTAAGATAGGTGTGTGTGCATGAGTTGTTTTTGGTTTTGCATTTTGGATAAGAGTTATGGAGAGGCCGGCCGGGTGGCGCAAGCAGCTAAATGCGTGCGCTCTGCTGCGGCGGCCCGGGGTTCGTCGGTTCGGATCCCAGGCGCGCACCGACGCACTGCTTGGCAAGCCATGTTGTGGTGGCGTCCCATATAAAGTGGAGGAAGATGGGCACGGATGTTAGCCCAGGGCCAGTCTTCCTCAGCAAAAAAAGAGGAGGATTGGCAGATGATAGCACAGGGCTGATCTTCCTCACACACACAAAAAAAAAGTTATGGAGAGGTAGCTTACTGTTTTAAACATACGTCACAGTTGACTATTTCCTGAGAAGCCTTGGGTATTCAACTGAGATCTCATAGATGAATTTTTATTGGCGCCAATCTTCACTGTTGGGTGACATTTTTTCCACCGAGTCACGCTTGGCAGGTACAGAGGTTGGGGCAGCGGGTGGGCAGAGTGGATGAGGATTATGTGCTTAACACAGTTAATGTTTTGTTTCCTTCTTCTCTTAGGGTCTACCAGGAAATCCAGGAGAAAGAGGGCCTCCTGGTAAACCAGTATGTCATCTAACTGTTCTGGATGAATATTGACTATCAGTCAGGGCTCCAGTGAGAATAAAATGCATCAGATGGTTCAAGAGACTTTTAAAAAGGGACTTTTTATAAAGCTGTGGGCAGAGGGAACTCATCAGAGATGCTGTGATGCCCAGAGATAAACCATAGGGGGAAGTCAATACTACCATAATACCTATTTTCAGAGCCAAGTGGGAGTGAGAATGGAGGAGAAGGGACTACTAGGTGGGAGCTATAGTTGTGGGTTCAAAGCCACTGCCAGAAAGCTTGGCCCAAGGCAGGGAGGGAGCATGTCTCCCTCCTCCAGTTTCCTAAGGTGCTTCTCATTGGTCCAGGTCAACCACAGGCCAGCAGGCAAGTGAGTGGTGGTACATTCCCAGGGGTGCAGCCTCCTGGGCATGGAGCAGGACAGAGAAGGATCAAAAGTGGATCTTGGGTGAACAAATGGACACCAGCATCATACACTGCAAATTCCTAACTGGCTCATTTCCTGCCCTTTTGTTCAGTAATGTCAAGACCTCCCAGTTGCCCCCTTTTTATAGTAGCAGAAATTTTCTTTCCTCTCTCACAGTGAGAACAGTGGAAGCTGTGAAACGTTGAGCAGAAATAGATGGTCCTGAGTGTTTGGTCCTTGGCAATGTGGCCATATTCTAGCCCAAGGTCCTGTAGGCTTCCCTGATATGTTCCCATTCATTTTCTGGGAACCCACCTGACTAAGTTACCAATCAATGCCAGAGAAGCCCAGAAGGTTTAGCCAAGTATAACCAGGCCATGGGTGGGCCCTGCAGGGAAGGAGAAGTGAAGATGAGCAGGTCCGGGTAGGTGAGGAGGCAGCTGTGCAGACACAGGAGAAATTAGTCCACTGAAAGATGTTACCTAAGATGAAAGAGACAGTAGCAGTCAAGACTGGAGAATCTCAGGCCTCGAGACTGAGACCATAAGTCTGGTTCCAGAAACCAGTATGCTCACCTGGGCAGAATCTTTACCTCAAGATGAATCTGAAAGGCCACTTGTCTCCTTGCAAGCCTGGCCTTCTACAAGTTTCAGACAAGGACCCAAGGCACAGAGGCCCTGTGGGCTCAAACAATTATCCCTCCCTAATCCAAGCTGCTGGGCACAGCAGAGACCTGGAGGCAGATCCTGGTGTGTCTAGAAGGGTCCTGAAATGTTTCACTGAAGACCTTCCAATGGGATGAGTGAAAAGTCTTGTTGGAAGTTAGGGAGAACTTGTTCATTCACTCATCCTCCTCTACGGAATCAGCGTTACAGGAGCCAAATACACCGCATAGAACCCACTTCATTACCCCATTGCCCCCTGGTGAAGTGGGTGAAAGATTAAGGTTCAGGCCTGAGGCTAAATGGGGGTTCAAATGACCTTTGCCAAATCTAGACCTTGACACTGCTCTGCAAGAAGAATTAAGTCAGCAGAGTCCAGCTGACAATGTGGACAATCATGAGTATCTCACAGCTGGTCACTAGCAGAACAGAGAGAGAAAAAGGAAATCGGTATATTTTTGACTACTCTTAAATTCACTGAACCACTCTTTCCAAATGGTCCCGAGTACAGCCAGTAGCTTTCAGAGTCTCTATGTTCTTGCTAATCAGTTAAGTCATTTCTTCAGGGGTTCCCAAGACCATCCTCAGGTTCAGTGATTCACTAGAAGGGCTCACAAAACTTAGGAAAGCTGTTATACTCATGGCTATGGTGTATTACAGTGAAAGGATACAGATTAAAAGGAGCACAGGAAAAAGATGCATAGAGCAGAGGCCGAGAGACAAGGGCCTGAGGGCCTCTCAGGGCCTGAGAGATGAGGCTCAGATCTTCCGGTTTTTCTCTCTCAGTGAATGTGTGCAGACAGCACTTAATTCTTCCAGCAATTATGTGTAATCAAATGATAGGTGAGATAACAATGAGTGCTCTGGAGAAGCACAAAGCATTGCTAACAAGGGAAGCTCACCCAAGCCTTGGTGTCCAGGGTTTTTACTGGGAGTTGGTTGTGTAGGCATGGCATACCTACATGGCTGATCTTAGTTACTCAGTGTCCAACCCCTCCAGAGGTCGAATTGATATTACACAGCCCAAGGCCCCCACCATAAATCACATTGTTAGCATAAACTATCTGTGAGGCCCACGACCGTAAGTTAACAAAGACACTCTTATGGGTGAGACATTCCGAAGACTTACAGGTTATCCCTCAGGAGCTGGTAAGCGCCATACCTTTCTTTGGAACGTGCAGGGTTTGGACAACCTAGGTCTGCTGAGTTAGTCCTTTACTGCACAGTCATCATCCCTCAGTGGGTGGAGAGTGGGACCTGAAGTGTTTCTCCAATGCTGCACCCATAGAATTCCTTCCAGGAATCCCCCTGTCTAGGGTTGACTTCTCTAGAAGCAGAGCCTCTGGTAGAGATTCTTGTGCAAGTGATTGGTTGAGGGAGTGCTCTCAGATGCAACCTGCAAGGATTGAGAGAAGCAGGACATGGAGGGGAAAAGCCCGTCAAAGATGTGGGTTCAACTGGAATCTGGCCTTGGCCTGATCCCACAAAGAGCTCTGAAGTGTGAATGGCACCATGGATCTGTTCCTTCTGGTGTTAAGGGGCCATTCTTTTTTAACTTCATATTGATCAGTCATTGGCTATGTAAGCTCCCTGGCATTTCCAGCCAGTATTCCCAGCAGCCAGAGGATGGATACACCGTGAGGTAAGGAGGATCTAGACAGGTCACAGACTGTGTCTTCTGCACTGTCAACACTTCCTATGGTTTGTCCTCTTATCCCATCATGCCTGACAATGATCCATCATGGGTGACCAACTCCTTACAGGAGAGCATGACAGTCTGTTATGCCTCCTGTGTCCACCTTCAGGAGGCCACCACCCACACACATACCCTGTTCCCATGCATCTTCTTGGGACCTATCTTGTGAGGTTTGCAGAAATGGGTCAGAACAAGACATTAATTAAATTATCCGCGAGGCCACACTGTACCTAAACTGAAAATTCACTCCTTGTTCTCTCCCTCTATAACTAATGCCCAGCCATGTTGGCTAATATAGCTCACTTTAATTATACAAAGGGCTCAAATGACATGTAAAAATATCCCAAGTATACAATGCCAGCAGCAAAAGGTGTCCTGACTTGAACAATATGAATCCTCTACTGTATTAACTTCCCAGGGAAAAATATGTCTTCAAAATAAAACCCCTTTTCCCCTTTTAAATTAAGGTTTTAAGAAATTAATGTTGCAAAGGCTGGTCTTCCTCCAGAGGTCTCACTCAGATGACTAGGGAGGGTCTTGGCTTTGCCTTTAGCAGCTGCAACCTAAGTGAGCTCTCACACAGGGCTCATCCTTCCTTCAGCGCCTCCAAGTCTGAATCAGTCCAACCCAGTCTCTCTGGGGTGCCCTCCGCCTTCAATAGCCCAGACGGTTGATCAGATACTTGAGCATATCAGCACAGAAGACACACAAACATGACCCCAGCTACTGCCAAGGTTCTCCTATGCATACTTATATGATGTCACCGTCATGTGGTTTTTGTTAGCCACAGGATGTGGCAGAAAGCCTGTGGGGTCAGAGAAGGAAAGAAGCCAGGAAAATTTTCTTGGTTTCAGCCTCCCCAAATTGCTAGATTTGATTCAGAACTCATAAATATAACCTCAAATTTAATCAGAAGAAATCAGCCACGACAAGTTCACTTGTGACCAGAGCTTCTAATATTCTACCACCATCCGTCTGGAGAGCGGATTCTCTGGTCGTTCTTTTCTGTTGCAAAACTTCAAGTTTGCCAAGAAGCAAGCCAATCTCTGATTCTTTCCCCAGATTCCCTTCTTCCCTTTAGTGTCAGCCTTTTAATTTCCATTTTCCTTCCCAACCTTGTGTTCCTTGCACCCTAATGGGAACCCAACCTCTAGCCCATCTTGGGCTCCACGCTGGCCACAATCATAAGATGCCACACTCCACCTCACGGTGGGTTTGAATGTGAATTCAGTCACCCGCAGACTCCTACATACCTTCAGAGGCTTTGTAATTACACTTGATTTCTGAAATCTCCTTCCCCAAGTTAAGAGACTTCTAACCCATAATGATGGATGAGGTTTAAAATGCTATTTCACCTGGGAGAGCTGAAGAAATTGCTTTAAATTCATGCTGAGTTGGAATGACTGATAGCAACAGCTGTTACCCATTTGGAGAATCCAGGACAGTCTGTCCCTTTGCCTTGCACGGTACCCATGTGACCTATTGGGTTGTGATGGAGGTAGGGAGGAAGGACAACCAGGAGAAGAGACGGGGCCAGCAGAAGGAGACTGGAGACCAGAAAGGCCGATGTCAGTCAGGCTTGGCTCGGACTGGCAGCCCTTGCACTCGCTGCCTCAGAAGGATCATCTTTCTGTGGCGCTCAGGCGTGGGATGTAGACTGGGCTGTGTGCATCTTGTGCATGGCACAGATGCATTATGAGTTACAGCTTAAAATTTGAAAACCTCTCACTGTCCCAAGGAGCATGGACTAGACTGTATGCATGCAAGTGTATATGTCCGTATTTATTTATTTTTACTTTGGCAGGGCCTCTCTCCACTGCTGTCTCCAGAGGACATAAATCTCTTGGTTAAGGTAAAAGCATAAAATAAATGTGCATGTGCTTTAAAAATGGTGATGAGGGTTTGGAGATGTCAATAATAAGTGTTTTTTTTTTTTTCCAGAACAACTATTTTATAGTATTAATGATAATAGCAACACTTGTTGAGAACTCACTATGTATCCGGCAATGTGGTAAAGCCACTGTCCAATACGGCAGCCACTGGCCACGTGTTAATTTAAATTTAAGTTAAGTAAAATTAAATGTAATTAAAATGTCAGGTCCTTGGTCACACTAGCCACATTCCAAGTACATAATAGCCACATGTGGCTAGAGCCTGTCTTATTGGACAGTGCAGATATAGAGCCTTTCCCATCACCACAGAAATCTCTCCTGGGCAGTGCTGTGTGCTAAATGACCGACGTGCATCTCTTATTTAATTTTCACAGTTACTCTCTGAGCTTGGTACTGTTTATGTTCTTGTTTTGCATGTCAGGAACCTGAGACACTGTGAGGGCCAGTGACTTTCTGGGAATAGAAGCCACTCCTCAATGATTCCAGAGACTGACCTTTAACCCCACACAGGACGCCTCGTGTTCTGAAACGAGGGCCATAGGCAGAGTCAACCGGGTTGGATGTGGGTCCTGCTGGTGCGAGGGCCAAAGCACGGGTACAGGAGGTGTAAGCAGCTGCCGGGCCCTCTAGCCAGAAGGAGCCCGGATTTGAGTGCAAGCTTAGCTGGTTTTCAGAACCACGTGCACTTTCTCTGTGAGTGACAAAGGCCCTGAGAAGTTGAGCCTAGTTCTGCTGACATAGAGAAATGAATGCTGGATGCCCAGGTGCCTGGCCAAGGGCCTCAGGTCTTAAATGGTGGAGAGCTGGGAGAGGCTGTGAGCAAGACAGCAGCGGGGTAAGATTTACGTTTCAGAAAGAACACTCTTGCTGCAATGAGTGTGGAGGACCCTTTTGCTGCCTCTACTTCCATCCTTTATCTTAATTTTGAGTGAAGCTTGACACTTGTGTGATCAGCCCCTTCTTCACTTCCTGTGTTCTAAGAAACCCTTGGGTGACGTCAAAAAATATCTAGTTCATGCATGAGAGCAGAGGGGAAGAAACGAAAAAGGAAACCTTCTCAAAAGCCTGGGACTCTTCATCTCTCTACGCACTGAGATGCTTTGATGGAAAATTATACATTTTATTAAAAAATGAAAGGAAATAGAACAATCTTTCCTGATTTTTATTGATGAGAGGTAGTTTTCCACGGTCAAGGACATGACAAGAAATCGTTATCTATTGATTTAATCCCTTTGTTTATTATAGACTTTTATGAGCCTAGATCATTTTTTCATAATTCTGTCGCTCTGGAGGGAGCTGGGTTTGCATCAGCCCTGTCCCCCCCCCCACTCCCACCAAGGGTTTCAACCTCAAGATGTTCCAATCTTTATGCCAGTGATAACAAGAGTGAATACTATGGGGGTTAAGTATTATGCTTCATGGCTACAGCATTGAGACAGACATTTAGTCAGATAAATATTCTTTCTCTACTAAAGGATGCAGCTTTGTTCATCAGAGCAGCTAGGAACCTCAGAGGGAATGTGAGCACCTACATTCAGGGTGGCATCTGAGACTCCCTCATCCCACAGAGCTGTGTTTTGCCTGGAAACCCTGTAGACACCAGCCCAGGCAGGTGGGTTTGCCCAGGTCTGCAGAGTTGACCATCATAGCTCCCTGTTTTAGTCAGCTGCAGGCATCTTTATGCTGTAGGTTAATGCCTACTGGTCTGGTCCAGGTGGCTGGTGGCAGATCCCTCCCTTGCTGAAAAGGCATCTTTTATTACAGAATATTTACCTCTACCCCGAAGAATTTTATAGCATCATATAACTCACTCTGACAGTTGGAAAACTGCCTGGGTAGAAAATTCATCTTCTAAGAGTCTCTGTTAAATGAACTTCTATAGTTGGATCTGTGCCCAGGGAGGTCATCCTCAGAACGTCTCCATTAGATGATTCCCTTGGATAAATGTTATTTCATGCCATCCTTACAAACAACCCTGTGGGAGGGTACTATTACTGTCTGCATTCTACAGAGGAGGAGGTGGAGCACAGATGAGCAAGTCACTTGTTCAAGGGAACAGAGCTGGATAGTGGCAGAGCCAAGACTCAAGCCCAGTGTGGCCAACTCCAAACCCTGTGCTTACCCCTCTGCTGTCCAACTATCTCTATGTGAGCCAGAACTTCCCGACAGCCACCTGATCAAGTACGGCCACGTAGTGAGTCCCCTGCCTGTCACCAGAGGTTTGAAATGTAGGTTACACAAGCCCCTGGCAGTGAAGATTCAGGTGTCCAACGAGAGGTTGGGCGAGATGACCTGGAGGTTATTTCTACTCCTGGGAAACAGCAATTGCTTTTTCCTACGTAGCGAAGACTACAGCATTCCTCCCTTTTGTTGGCATTTTATTGAGCACTTACTTGGTATTCTGTACCACGCTGAATACGACGACACAGGTAGCCGGGTGCTGAAAACATCTCAGACAAAAGGAAAGGGATAGAGACCAGAGGGGATCAATATTTATAGATTACGCACAAGGAACCTTGCAACATGCTGGGAGCTTTGCATGCATTAGTTCATTTAAATTTTGCAACAATCTCCTAAGGTAGGTGAATGATCTTTGTTAACAGATAAGGAAATAGACTCAAAGAGATTAAGTGACTTGCTTGAGATAACTCAGTTAAGCGGAGGAGCTGGGGGCCAGTACTGATGATCAAGGGCATCTGATCTGTGAATGGGGCAAGGCAACATATTTAGGGAGGAAAATAATAACTAACAACGGAATTGCTCATGTAACAGCTAAAATCTATTGTGTTCTCAGTATGCCAGGCATGGCATCTGGCATCTTCCATTCATTATCTCATTTATTTCCCACCAGACTTTGAGGTCTCCATTTCATACATAAGGAGGATGGGGCTCAGAGAGGTGAAGCTATGGTCCCAGGTGGGCAGAGTCTGCAGCGTGGTCTGGGCAAGCCCATCTGGTTGGAAGCAGAACCCTATCTGGTCTCAAGGAATTTCCAGGAGCCCAGGGTTAGGAAGGACTGGGGGCCCCAGGTGAGCATTGGTAAGACTTCAAGCTGAGGGCTGTTCTTGCCCTTGGTTCACGGATTCCAGGACTGGGTCAGTGTAGTAAGTGCAGCCCCCTCACTGGTAATTCTGGGGGCTGCTGGGGCTGCTGACAGCTCTGGTCTTCGGGGAACAATCCTGCACAGAATCTGCGACTAAGACAGACCCAGGTGGAGAGTTAGCACTGCCAGAAATTGGAAAGAAATAGGAAAGCAGTGAGATTTTGTATCACTAAGATATAATCACTTTATGCTGTGGATCCCTCTGGAAAGAATGGTTTCTAATAGCCACTGCACCCTCCAAGTCCAGCAAAATCTCAGTGGCCAGAATTTCTGCTGCCACCAGGCTAACACCATTCCCATACATCCATATAGCCATTGTTATAGTGTTTCATGGGTGCATCTCATTTTAAAGAACTGCAAAAGAAGGTCTAGGAATGGGTGAGTTCCTTCCAGCTCTGCTACGCTTCCCAACAAAAACCAACAGGCCAAAATAGCATCCTATGGTTATCTCATTCACCTTGGCTTCATATACCCCAACATTTAGCACTCTCCACCATCCAAAAAAAAAAACCAAAAATCAACCAGCTTCTCAAACCATCCACTAAAGGAAGATAGCACACGACACTGAAAGGTTAGGTGGGCAGTCGGTCAGCCAAGTCGGCTGGCTCATTCATTTATTGAACTCATATTCTGTGGAAGGCTATCTGATAAAGCAACTCTACCTGTCTTCTGCGAGTTCACATTTTCTTTTTGCTTGGTGGGGAGAGGATGGAGTTATAAACAGACCACTTCAACAATGAGACAGGGGCTTCAATAGTGGAAATTCCTGGAGTCCAAGGGAGCAGGAACTTATCCCCAATCCGAAACAATCAGGAAGACTTCTTGGAGAAGGAAACTTCTAAAGTATCTTCAAAGATTGTATGGGAGTGAAACAAGTAAAAGGAAAGTGGACCATTCAGAGTTGCCTTTGTGACAGAAAAACTCTTCCGTCCTGAATTAGAGACTAGGATGAAGGCTAAGTCACCTGAAACATCACCTTCTTGACTGTGAACAAGCACAGCTTCCCTGTGCCTGTGCAGATCCCTCTAGTGGAGCGTTCGAAAGGCCATAGTTAACGCATGTATTTTGTGTCAATTGATGCCATTTAACCGTGAGCTCTTCAAGACACATACTCATTGTGGTCTCAAAGCGGAAAGGCAGAGAGCCTAGCAGTGGATGCCCTGCAAGTAATTTTTCCATTGAGGGAGTCACTGAGTGAATACGTGACTTAATGGTAATAGCTAAATGCACTGGGAATTATCTGATGCTATTCTAGGTGCCTTTATATTATCTCATTTAATCCTGATCACAAGGAGAGAAGGAGGAAGAAGATTGAGGCTTGAAGACACAAACTAAGACTCTGGGATGTGAGATAGGCCAGAGGGTGGTCACTCCAGTGAGTTTTATTTGGTACATACTGAGCTCCAAGCTGTAAGATCTAGGGATGACATAGACAAATTAGAAAAAGTGTGTCCTGGGCTGGGAGAACTTGAAATTCGCTCCAAAGACAGTACTCACCTGCCTCAAAGAAGGAGAGCAAAACTCAATTCTAGGAACATTTACTAAATGCCTACTTTGGACAAAGAATAACACCGGGTATGGTCAGATTGGGCGTGTGTGACGGCAGGGAAGCCCTGAGGGTATGGGCCCCTTGCATCCTTTGTGCTGCTTCTTTGTTCAGAAACCACTTAGGCAAACCCTTGAGACAGAGAACGCAGCTTCCAGCCTTGTTTTGTGTTTAGCCTTAGGGACAGAGCAGGTTATTTTTAGCAATACTAAATCTTTGCACTGAGTCTGTACTGTGGATGATTTTAGATGCTCACAGATATTGGTACATGCACTTTTGACATCATTGTCTCGGGCTATTGTTCCAGCAGTCTGCCTGGCCAGAAGTAGGGAGAAATGAGGTAATAATCTACATATATCAGCACCAAAATCTAATTTAAGGTTAAGGGAGAGAAAAATGCAAAATGTGACACAAAGTTTGTACGTGGGTGAAGACTCAATCCACTTGTTTGCTTTTCCATCATTCGCCGGCAGCCTCCTGTCTCGAGAGGGAAGAACTATGGCCACCTTTTGCTTTACAGGTGACTGTATTATTTACTCTCTCTCTCAGGATGTGTGCAATGACTGTCCTGCGGGCCCCCCAGGCCTCCCTGGTCTGCCAGGTTTTAAAGGGGACAAAGGTCTCCCGGGAAAGCCAGGGAGAGAAGGCACAGAAGGGAAAAAGGTAAGGATAAAGGGGAAACAGTCTTTATCACCACCAAGAAATAGATCATCTTGGAAATCCTGACACTTTCCTTCTGGAACAAATGGAAGGAGCCTACTGAAGGGTGTGAATATGGGAGAGGGGTCATTGGGGTCATCTTGAGGCTGATGACCTCACTGGCTACCATAGCAATTAACCACATTAGTTGTGGGTTATGCACAACCACACCTATACCACCACTTGCCCACATCTTTTGCTCAGACATGCTGGGAGTAGGTGTGGGAATGGGGAAATCCCAGTGGGAAATCAGTGAATAATGTGTCATGGCGATGGCTTGCTGATGACTCTGGGGATGGGCTTCAGACACTCATTCTTGGTTTTTTTCCTTTGTTCCTGCTCCAGGGAGATGCTGGGCCCAGAGGCCTCCCAGGGCCCCCTGGAATAGCTGGACCACAGGTTGGTGAGCCTTGATAAACATCTGTGTGCGTCCATTGTGCTCATCTCACTAGCTAATCTAAGTTTGAGGAAGAGTGATGTCTAGTGTAAAGGAATAATGTTTTTTTTGTCTTGTTTTGTTTCTTTTTACGGAGGAAGACTGGCCTGAGCTAACATCTGTTGCCAGTCTTCCTTTTTTTTTGGCTTGAGGAAGATTCTCCCTGAGCTAATATCCATGCCAGTCTTCCTCTATTTTGTATGTGGGTCACCACCACAGCATGGCTGACAAGTGGTGTAGGTCTGCGCCCGGGGTTATGAACCCACAAACCCAGCCCGCTGAAGTGGAGCGTGCCAAACTTTAACCACTATGCCACGGATCCGGCTTCAAAGGAATAATGGTTTTAAAATTAAAAAAAACATGTTCAAGGTCTAACCATGGCACTGACTACCTCAGTGACCTTGGGAAGGGTCACTTCAACTTGTTAAGTCTCAGGTTGCCCATCTACACATACCTGAGTGGTTGAAAGTATGAAATGAGCTATAGGATAGGAAAGTGTAGTACTTACTGGTTAAGACATGAGCTTTGGGGTCAGACTGCTCTGAATGTGAGTACCAGCCCTGAGTTGAGTCTTTGGAGCTGTGTGGCCTTTGGCAAAATCTTTGACTTCTCTGGGCCTCAGTTACACCACTCACTAATTATAAGAATAAAAATAACTTTAGAGATTTGTTATAGTTGAGTGATATAATGCATAAAAAGAACTTGGCACTCGATTTAAAAATATTATTAGGAAAGTGGTATGCAAATGCAAGTGAGTCTTATTAACTCTCATATTAATGATGAGGCCTAAAATGGGCAGGAAAGCTCTGTGGTTTCACAAAGACAGAGAGACCAGCATGGGAGGAAGGAGCTGTGACCTCAGCCATGGATCGAACAGGCAGGGAAGCTCTGGCTGCCAAAACAAGGGAGCTGTGGCTGTTGGGGCTCTTGGTGGTGACAGTATTTAGCTCTAATAAGAGACTGCATCAGTGCTGGCATGGGGGCAGGGAGGTGGGGGCTGACCTCCCACCCGCATTCTCCTTACCCCAACATTGATGCTCCCTAGGGGCTCTTCCCAATCACCTTGTGGCTTCCATGCTGCTGCAAGCTGTGCACACTGCCCCCTAACATTCCAAAATGTCACTGTTGGGGGGCTGGACTGATGGCATAGTGGTTAAGTTCGCACGCTCTGCTTCGGCGGCCTGGGCTGTGCAGTTTCGGATCCAGGGCACGGACCTACGCACCGCTCATCAAGCCATGCTGTGGAGGCATCCTATACATAAAATAGAGGAAGATGGGCACAGATGCTAGCTCAGGGCCAATCTTCCTCAGCAAAAAGAGGAAGATTGGCAATTGAGGTTAGCTCATGGCCAAGCTTCTTCACAAAAAAATCATAAAGTGTCACCGTGTGTCTTCCTGTGTCCTGGGTGGGACACAGTGTGGCTCATCTGATGGAGATGCAGCATAAAATTGTTAGTAGGAGAGAGAAACCAGGAGGCAGACGTTCAGGATTGGAATCCCATCTCAGCCCTGATCCTGGAATAGTTTCCTCCCCATAAACTAGGGAGGGTAAGAGCAGAGACCTTACAGACTTGTGGCCCTGGCAATGCTCCTCAGATGCCCCCACCAGCTCCTGGTGCGTTGTAAACCCTGAGTCACCCTTAGCTCTTGCGGCTCTTTCAGCCTCTGGGGGCACAGCCAGTGGCAGGGCCAGGATTGAGGTGAGGAATAGTCAGAAAATGTAAAGGGATGCCACAAACCTCAGTAACCAAGGTAAATAAGACCCTAATGCAATGTTTTTTAAAAGTTTGAAATTAATGCAATAGATCCATGAGAAACAAAATATCAAAATCTTAAATAAAGACAGGACCCAACCCTGCACTTGAAGGACTCGCCTCCCTTGCCCCCTAATCCCAGCCCTTCGGATCCCTGTGTTTATTTACATTTCCATATTTTGTTCATCTTGGATCAGTTAACATTAATTTGACTTTTTAAAATATGGCATTGGAACCTTCTTTATCTCGGACCCTGAGGTTTCCAGAGCCCCTTACGTTTTATACCCAAGGTGAGCGTCTCACTTGCCTCACCCCATGCTCAGCCCTGAAAAGGGGGTTGGAGCTATTATTATTACTGTTAAAAAGCAAGCAAGCAAACAAAAATACCAGACCTGTGGGATATCAGGATGGAAAACGTCCAGATCTCCCAGGCTCTGGCTGCAGGTTAAGATAGCTAGAGTTTGTTATCTATAGACTTTTGGAAGATTTGTAGGGTTTTGACATACCCAAGACTCATGCTTCAGGAACTACAAGATATCAGGTCTCAGTATAGATGGAACAAGAGATTCTGCCCGGGGCAGTGTTAGGTTAAGAGATACCAGCAAAGTGTAGCACCGTTTGCGCTATTTACTGTGTATTATCCTCCCTTTCAGGGGTCATCAGTGGAGGCTAAGCTCCTCGCCTAGAGGATTCTGCAGCAGGCAATTTCAGCTGATCTTTAAGTAACCTTTGCTGTCAACTTGCTGGCTGCTGGGGGTAGCCTGTGCCAGGAATCGCCTTTATTCAGAGAAACAAAAGCAAATCAATTAAACAGATAAAGAGTTCCCTCCTCTAAGTAGGAATAGTTTTCTTTATCAGCCCAACCCCCCCTGAGGTGCTGGTGTTATGGGATAATGGCTCTGTCTTTGTTCCTTTATAATTCACTTCAAGGGAGGGTCTGTTCCTTTACATATTCAGGGAAAGCCAAAGAAAGCTTCCATCCAGAAAAAGAACAAAAATTAGTACTGAGTATGAAAGACAGAGTTCTTGCTTTTCCTCTTGGGCGTCCATGGTGACCTTGAGAAGATCTCAGATCTAGGGGTCTGCCCTACGGAATGAGCCCCTGGCGGTTGCAGTGGGCAGTATGCCCAGTGTTCTAAGGGCCAAGGATCAGGTTACCTGCTTTACAATCTCCTGCAATCTTCAGCATAACCCTAGGAGGTAAAGCTATTGTCTCTCTTTACAGGTGAGGAAACTAAGGTTTAGCAAGATTAAGTGCCAGTATTACGAAACTAGTAGATGATATAATCAAGGTGAATCCTTGCTAGTCCAACTCCAGGATCCCCACTAGTTAGTATTCTGTTATCCTCTAACATGCCACCAACATCAGCACCAAGGATGGCTCCCAGTGTGCAGATATACTTGTCTACACTGCCTCTGATAATGCCCCTGTAACAGCTTCCCCTTACCACCACTTACTCTTGGGAAAATCAGTCACAGAGGAGTTGAATATCTTATCTGAGGATTCACAGGCTTGCCTTGGTTCTTGCCTTCAAACCCCAGCCAGTCTCTATGCTCTTCGTGCATCCCACACCACTCTCCAGAAAACAGACAGGAGGACTGTTTCATTTCCTCTCTGTTGAACTTCATTTATCAAACAGGATCTCTGCTAGACCTGCAGACACAAAGATGAATTTGTAAACTGAAAATGCTACCCTTGGCAGAGCACTTATGATCATTGTTAGTGTCCTTTTATAACCAAAAGCCCTGGTGTTCACTGGTCACATGCATTGCCAAGAGGTTTTGGTGTGCTTGTTTGTAGGCAGTTCTGATCCACCATCTGGGAGATCAGCCTTTCCAAGATTTAGTTTACAGATTTTCAGCTGCTGTCTCTGGCAGCTGGGTCTGGGGAGGCTAATGCCATGGTCAATTACAGAGCTCCATTGTAGAGCTTTCAAATTGCATAAAACATTGACTTTAAGGGATAGGATCTGGAGATAGTGGCTGTTGTCATGATTACAATCCATAAAGAGGAAGAAGGAACAAGATGGTAATCAGAGTGATGGCCCTTGGGAAACATGTATTTCTGCAGAGTCAGATGTAAAAGCCCCTTCTGGGTTGGAAAGGCTGATTATTCTATCTTCCATGAAAAGCACTTGATTTCCTTCTCATTCACTTGTCCACCAGTCAGGTAGTGGAGACCGTAGGGACTGGAGACACTAAATGAGCAGAAGCCCCCACTTGGTGGTTCTAGACGATCTAGAGATAATACTACCTCTGCTACTATTAGATGTGCGAGAAGAGGCCATGGAATCCCATCCTGCCCAGAAGGTAACCCAGAGCCATTTGGTCCATCCTTTCTCCAGGAGCAAAGTCTCTTTTCACCCATAGCTGCCTCAATCCTGAAAGATTCTCAGCAAGCACCCCCTTAAACATCTCCCTTCCAAGTCGGGAAGTATAGAAATAGGTCAGATATAGGCCATGTCTTCCAGGGCCTGATGCTGTAGTGGAGAAGAAAGATGTACAAGGTGGTGACTCTTAAAGAAGTCAGACTTGGGCTAGGGGTCACCAAGAGTGGTGGGCACAAGCCTGGGCTTTGGAGGTCAATGGTTCCCCAACCTGCTCTGCCTCTTATTAGCTGAGGGAATTTTGTAGGATTCCAAAAAGGAAATCCAACTCCAGTCTCGGGAAGGCGCGGACCCACAGACACAGGAGACCGAGCTTGATGCAAATGCACGAGGTTTTATTAAGCGGAGCTCCGGGTCGACACGTATCTCTCGCAGGAGACAGAGGGGTCGACCCCGAACCTTAAGGGGCAAGCTCTTTTATAGGATTCGGAAGCATAAAGCGGGAAAAGGTTGGCGCGGTCTTACATGATTGGCTAATTTAAAACATTTAAACAGTTACATTTTATGGCGTGAATTGCTATGGCGCGAAGCGATTATCAGGTTACACACACGCGTCCCCATCTGGACCCCCTCCACCCCGACCCTCCCAAACTTATCCCTCTGGAGCACTCTCTTGTTCTCAATTTTCCCCGAACAGTTTAGGGCGAGTCTTCTATGAATAGAGTCAGTCAGGATCGATAAACGTTCCCCCTTATACCAGGAATCCTTAGGGTGTGGAGGTGCCTGTCTCTAAGGTATTAACTTTTAAATTTTTAATATAATTTACTTCCTTCAATTTCACTTACTAATTATAGGACTTGGAGAATTTATTTGACTTCTCTGAACCTCAGGTCCCTCATCTGTAAAAGAACCATCTGGCCTATCTCACAAAAAGGATGTGAGGTTTAAACAAGGAAACATTTACAGAGCACCAGGCATGGTGCCCAGCACATAGGAAGCATTGGGACTGTTACTGGTTGTAACGTGTTACTGGGAGTGGTCCTCATACTTGTTACTCTGTTTGAGTCAATAACACCTATGATGAATTATCAGGAGAAGAGTAAATGACTTTAAGGAAAATAACACTATGGGGCAAGGGGTCACCTGTGAAGGCCACCTGGAGGAGGTAGGATTTTAGTTGAATTGGAAAGTTAGGCAGAGATTTGCCTGGCATCCTTGGGGAAAGGTTTTCTAGGCAGAAAAACAACACACAAAATTCAGAGACATGGCTTATTCTGAGAGTAACAGAGACTTATTAATTTGAGAAAGTTTAGGCCCTGCCCTCAACAGTTTGTAAACCCCCTGAGAGAATTGCCTGCTTGGTGGATTCACAAAGGCCAATATCCTTAGAGCAGCCCCTGGTATGGACATAATCTCTAAATAATCGTTACATTATCTGCTTAGCACATGATGGTGTTGAGAAAATATACTTAAAAACTAAATATAATCTTCTCCCAACCCAGAAAAACTTGAACAAAGGTAGAAGAAAAGGAAAACAATTTTATTATTGAAAAAGCATTAACCGAGAAGGCAATGTGCGTCACAGGCAAGCCACCAAGTGATGGCCAAGACAAAGAAATCTCACCTTTCTCTACAGCCAGGCAGCTATGACCCATTACATGCATGTCCTCAAGATACACAGTCACTAGTCCTCAAGTAGGAGGACCTGACAGCAGCATCTGTCACACATGCTCATCCTTAGTTCACCTGGTAATTGGAGTGCCCATCTGTGTGAGTTAATGAGCTTTATGCAAAAGAAACACAAATTTCTCACATCTTTATGGCAGGGGTAGTTTTGGAGTTTGGAGCAAGGAGCCTTGAAGAAGTGAGGCTCCCACATTCCCATAGAGACTGGGAGATGGGGTGCTATCTTCCTCGATAATTACATTTCAAAGAGATGGTTCTCAGGTTCTCGAGAAAGACCTTCCTGGGTCCTAGTGCTGGCAAAAGTCTTAATTAGGTTTTAAAAGCATTTACATACATTTCAAAGAGACAGAGAAAGAACTCACAATGACAAATTTTCTAATCTAAATGCTCTAATAAAAGGGATTATGGGGAGAGTCTGTTCCCTTATTTTCAACAGGAAACATTTGGCCCTTACAATGGATCCTCAATAAACCTCTTCTGAAGAGAACTGAGCTAGTAGAGTAATGAACTAGTAATCTCCTTGGAATAGAAACTCCAGATGGGCAGGTGGTGGTTGCTGTTTTTGTTTCTCTCTGTTTTGTTTTTACTCTGTCTTGTTGATTGCTGTATCCTCAGTGCATAGAAAGGTTCCCGGAACATGGTCAGCATGCTCCATCAGGCTTCCAGACTAGAAATCCAGTGCTCCTGACGTTAGAAAACCAGTGGAACAGGGCATCATGGCCCAGGAAAATAGCCAGGAAAGTAAGTTGGGCAGGGAGAGGCAGCTTGGATACTTGATAATCAGACAGACAGATCAGATTAGATGCCAAATTTTGTTGTTTTTATTAGCTGTGTGACCTCAGATGAATGACTTAACCTCTCTGGCCTTCAGATGTCTTATCTATACATCCTGATAATAACCCCTACCTCACAGAGTAGTCTTACTGGCTAAATTGGATAACATAGTCATATTAAGATTTTTTTTTTTTTTGCATCAGCTCAGGATATAAACAAAGAAATACATGAAATGGGATCTGATGTGGAAAGCCCCGGCAGAGTGCCCAGCAGAGCAGGGGCTCTGAAAATATCAGTCCTCTGTTCTGGAAGGAAATGAGTCAGGCCTGGGGGTGGCTGTGTTTGCTTTTATCCTCTGCTGCAGTGGAGAAGGAGACAGGGACAACTGTGGAGATCCTTGAGCTGCTGACATTTTGGTTGTTGGGAGATGATCCCAGACTGAGGACTGGAGTTTGAAAGGCAACTACTGACCTGTAAGGCAGCTGTCCTAAATGTCAGGGAAATGGTGTGCTATTCTGTGTCACTTCTTTTTACTGATATTATAAAGCGGCCTGCAGACAGTGTCCTGGCTTTATGGATTCAAAAACAGTAGAAATAATTACAGGCAAAAATATTGGAACAAACGCTCTTCCCCTCTGAACCTATTTTTAAATTTCTCCTCTACACGATGGCCTTTGGCACTTTATAGGCATTAGCTCAATCTACCCCTCCCCGTATACCTCCAAGAGGCAGTGTTATTAAACTCCCTCCAAGGGAGTGTTATTATGTAGTCATCGTCATCAGTGAACTGCTGATGTTGTGCAACAGCCTGGATAGGAAGAGGGCTGGACTTGATGTTTCAGTGAGAGAATTGTAGGGTTCTGGGCCTGGAAGGAGCCTTATAGATTGACCTCTCCCCACCCTCACCCCCCATTCTTCTTTTACTGGATGAACAAACTGAGAGCAAAGAGGGGATATAATCTGCTCAAGGATGCAAAGAGAAGGGAGACAGACGTGGAACCAGAGCCAAGACTGACTTACTGCCAAAGAGTTATTTTACTGCATAATGCATTATTTTAAAGGAACTGAAATGTTTCTGTTTAATAATATTTTACTGAAATACATTTGTTAACACAGTAAATGCAGAGCCAGAATAGGTGACAACTAAGAGAGATGGGAACTTTTGAATGTTACTTTCAGGGTTAGTCTGTAAAAAATATTTTTGGTAGGTTGCATATTATGAGTATCTTGATGACAATGATAATGACAATGATGATGGTGATAGCAGTGATGATGGTGATGTTGACAATGAGGAGAAAGAGGAGGAGGAGGAGGGTGATAGTGATGGTAGTGGTGATAATGATGATGATATTTGTGATGATGATTGTGCAAATGGTGATGATAGTGATGGTGATGTTGATGACAGTGATGATGATGATGATGATGATAATGATGGTTACAATGATGATAGCGATGGTGATGATCATGGTGGTGATGATGAGAAGGATGATAGCTAATGTTTTTTGAGAGCTAACACTGAGTCCATCACTAGTCTAAGCACTTTGTAGATTTTAGGTCATTTAATCCTCACAAAAACCCCATGCCAAAGATACTATTATTTTAATTCCCATTTTAGAAATAAGGAAACAGAGCGTTGAAGCACTTTGCTCAACGACACACAGTTAGTAAATGACAGTCAGGATTCAAATACAAAATAATGAAAAATAATAATTATAACTAATATTTATTGAGCTCTTATTGTGTTCTGAGCTCTATGATAAATGTTTTCCATGTATTACCTGATTTTATTCACCCAACATTTTGCGGGGTGAACATCATTATTTTCTGTGTTTTGTAAATTGAAAAACTCTACAATTCAGAGTTTAAGTGACTTGCTCAAGGTCCCACAGTTAGGAAGGAGTGAAACAAGGAGCATATGTATGGATACAGTCTTCCTCATCAGCCCATTCTGCAGTGCTGCCCTGTCCACCACCATCTCAACTTCCCCCTTTTCTTCACCCTTACACCTACTCTGTGATGCCCACAGACACTGTGTTTACTCTGCTCCTTTCCCTCTCACACCTGTTAGCATCTCAGTTTCCTCCTAACTGATCATCCTCTCTATATCCCAGACCTTCTAGCCCACCCCACACTGCAGCCAGAGGAGCCCTTCTGAAAACTAGGGCAGTCAGACATCCTTCTAATGGTTTCCAGTGTCTACAACTCAATCCAGATTCAAGAGTGGACTTAGAAGGCTCTCAATGAAGTGGCTCTGCCTGTGTCCCCAGCCCCATTTTTCTGCTGCCCCCCACTCAGCACCCCACAACCCAATTAAGCCAGTCCTCCAACCATTCTACAATTCTTCAACCAGACCTCATAGTTTCTATCTACTGACACCATGCCTGGCCTACAGCACAAACTTGATAAGAGATTGATGAAGAATGAGTGAATGAACAAATGGATGAATGAATACATGCAAATTTTTTTCTTTTGTGATGTAGTTCTAACAAAATTTCCAGTAATTTTTTTTCTTCTTTTCTCCCAAGGGAAGTAAAGGAGAGCGTGGTGCAGATGGTGAGGTTGGACAGAAAGGTGATCAGGTAAAAACTCACTTTGTAATGAACTATTCCCCCTAAAGAAGCATCACTGTTTCTCCGAGGTAACTTTCATTCCACCATTTCTGACATCATTCCTTGTCTCTTCTTTGACTGCAGTAGGACTTTTTTTTTAAATGACATTTTCATGATTTTCATCTTGATTCCTCTGGTTCATTGTTGCATTTCTGTCCTCCTATTATCTGAGGAGTGTACCTTTTCTTTTCTTTTGTTATTTTAGACTCTTACCTTTAGTGCTTCTTGTTCACCGAAATGGTAGTGATTCATTACAAAATGTCCCCTTCCTCCCTCCACTCTGCCATCATTTCTATTATGTGACTCATGGTGCTAGTTGAAATGCTTCACAGATGCTCCTTCTCTGCCTAGTGCCCATCCAGCCCTGCTGGACCACTTCAAAAGCATTGTAAGATGGTGCCAGTGATGACAGGCTGCTCTTTCTGTGGATTTGAACACTGCCTTCCCATCGTCTTCTATCAGGTGCTACCGGCTGATTCTGCAGTCTCCACTCAGCCTCTAGTAGCCCTTCTGCCATTTACATTGGCTATCGTGCATCTGCTTCACTTCTGTCACTCTTCCCCTTTTTTCTTTTCCTTTCCTCTCTCCCACCTGCCTTCCCCCTTTCCTTCTCACTCTTCTACACATCTCTCAGTTAGTACTCATGTAAACCAGCTCCATGCCAGTCACTGCACCAGGCTCTGAGATACAGAATGAGTAATGGGCAAATCCCTAACCACACGGGGCTTTCAGTTCAGTGAGGGAGAGAGGCTTCTGAGCAAGTAATCCAGAGGCAGTGAGTTAAGAGCTATATTCAAGGTCTGAATAACATACTCTGCTAAAATTCCATCTGTATGTGGAAAAACAAGATGTGTTTGGATGATTCTTAGAAGAAAGAGTTGTCAAAGGCAATGCACTCCATACTGAATGTTGTAGCCTGTGTTTTCCAGTGGCAGGAGTTGGAGGTGCATGGCAGGGAAATCATTTCTTCCATGGTGGTTTGTTTGGTTTCATAACATTGTTGTACTGAACTAAATGTTAGATGCAATACACTTTGCACCATAACTGGTTTAGCGCATTCTAAAATACGCACAGCCTCCTCTCCGCAAGGAGACATGGTCTCTTTCTTAAAATAACTGTAATACTGTCGTAGTACAGATGCCAAAATTCAGTTAAGCTAACAATTCCCATTGTGGGCATGTATTGTATGTGTGTATGTATTTATTCGTTTTTAAAGTTTTATTATGGGACACTTCAAATACACATAAAAATAAGAGAATATGATAAGAAGAACCCCCTATCACCCAGGCACAATATCTCTTAGCCATTATTGCCACTCTTGTTTTCATCTACACGCTCAACCACTTCCCCACACCCTCTTCCTTCACATTATTTTGAAGCAAATCCACTTTCAAGATAGATTCATTTTTGTAAATATTGTCAGATACTGTCTCAACCTATTGAAACACCAGCGATATATATTTAAAAAGCTCTTTTTGCTCTCAGCGTCTTTACCCAAAATTGTTATTGGAGTTAGATGGTAGATTCCAGATTGTTGACTGAAATTTGGTATTTGCACAAAGTAATCCAGTTTTTTATGAGTCATTTAAAGCATTGCCTCTCATGTTTCCTAGGGTCATCCTGGAGTTCCAGGTTTCATGGGGCCCCCAGGGAACCCTGGGGCACCGGTAAGTCATAATTTATAATCTCCTCCTCTTTTGACCTTGACATTTGAACACTCTTCCGTACTCACTGGAGATGGTATCACACTGGAGCTGCCTCTCATTTTAAGGAACAGGCTGACACCTGAAATGTGCCCAGGGATGAGCTGAAAGTGCAGGTCCTGTAGGCATCTGGGGTGAGTGCAGGGGGACTGGAGGAGCATTAATGGACAGTTCTGTTAGAATGCTATTGGGACTAGGGAGCATTAGCAGGGATGGACAGGCTTGAGTTATTATTATTTTTTATCCATCTTAGGAGATGGGAAGCCTGGGATAATTGCAAGGTAGGATCTTAAGTAAGGAATGTAGAAGCAACTTTCCCTATTGCTTAGGAACCTATCCCGTGTTGAGAGGTTCTGGGAATCACAGAGTGTACATATAAGCCCAGATTTTCCTGGCTTTTCTATAAACAATAACAATAATAAAAACTACAAATTAGTATTAGTGTTCCTTACTACTATTTTCAACTCTTCGTTTTTCAACTTATAATAAATATTGAAAAAGAGATTTGGTTAGGATCATGAAGTTAAAATGTGTGAAATTAAGCTTGTTTTGTCTTCTTTTTTTTTTTTTTTTGTGAGAATGATCAACCCTGAGCTAACATCCAATGCCAATCCTCCTCTTTTTTGCCAAGGAAGACTGGCCCTGGGCTAACAGCTGTGCCCATCTTCCTCTACTTTATATGGGACGCCGCCACAGCACGGCTTGACAAGTGGTGTGTTGGTGGATGCCCGGGATCTGGGCCTGTGAACCCCGGGCCGCGGAAGTAGAGCATGTGCACTTAACCGCTGCATCACCAGGCCGACCCCACTTTGTCTTCTTTTTAACAAATTCTAATTGACTTCTAATTGTAACTGTGGGCTAATTCTTAGACTAAATCAAGTTGCTTTAAGTGTATTTTTTCGATAAAATCATATGAGAGCATGAAACAACATCTTTCACCTCACGAGTGACTTTTGCAGCAGACTCATAACAGGTAGATCATCTACAAAAGAACGAACGCTTTCCCAGTTTTCCAGAGACCTGCCTTAAGTCTTTGATACTCAGCTCACCCCCCGCCCCCCGACCTCCGCCAGTGCCTTTACTTTAACATCCTTTTCAATGTCTCAGCCTCCGTCTTCAAGTGTCGCAACTCTGCCACGTGCACGTTTGTGAACACCCTTTTAGGGGATTGATCAGTGTGCTGTCGTTTAACTTCACGAAATTCTACATTTGTCTCAGAATGCATAATTTCACTTAGGGAATTGCTTTGCATTGTATTTGCGTAGGTTATTGGGGTTTGTAGCATTTGACAATCAGCAAAAGGAAAAACCAATCAAGACGACAATAGGTTGGGTAGTGGGAAAAAGGCATTAGCATTAAGTGACGAGGAACACTTGGGAGAGAACTAATTTTACTTAAAAAGAGTTCCTTCATGAATAATTTCAAATAATAATGACTCTAGCTTCTCTGTGCCACCTCATAGCTGAAGGACTTAGAAAATTAATGCTGGGTTAAAGCCCCATCCCCACCCCACCCTGGTACTTCCAAAGCCCATGACACATCTCCCATACAAAAGAAACCATGTTCTCTTCTCCCTGAAATTTGCTGGAACTGTAGAACTCTATGACAACTGTAGGAAATGGCTCCTGGCTTATTATTCTTGTGCTAGATGATGAATCTGAGATTCAGAAACAATCGTAATCAGCAGCCAGCTTGTCAGTCTCCAACTGATTAATGCTTTCGATTCACTTGGCAGATGTTAATTGAGCTTCTACTTTGTGTCATGCCTTCTACTGTTAATTGCCTTTGGCAAATGGATGCTGAGTCAGCTGCCCATTCAGGTTCAGCAGTCAGTCATGCAAAAGCAACTCAGACCAGAAAATTAACCCTCCTGGTCATTTATGCGTTGATTTTTGAGTGCTTGTGATGTGTCAGGCCCTGTCCAAGGTACCAAGGGATATGGATACCAAGCAGACAAGGCTTCTTTCAGAGTTTATTTTCTGGTGCTCAGTTAGCATCCTTCTTCCAGACAAAGCCCTTATCCTGTTCCCAACCTGCAGGAGGAAATTTAATTCCAGCTTCGCTAGGTTCCAGAGTCTAGTATGCCAGAAGCTTTTGGCAAAATTATGTAGAAGAATCCAGATTTGGAGTAGAACTGCATTGTTTTGTTAGGTTTGGACTAGAAGTGTAATTTTCCCCTGCAGCAGCCCAGGTGCAGGGAAGTGTGAACCTTAGGCTATTTGTTTAAATATCATCGATATCCCTTTATTTTGTGAACATTTACTGAATCTTTACGTAGTGGAAGAGGTGGAGGCAAATCAGACTACATCTTGTCAGTAGGATTTTTTTATGAGAGGTATATTTTATTTTATTTGTTTATTTTTTAGAGTTAAGCAGGGATTCTGCCTGACTTTGTTTTTTTTTTAATTGGGGTAACATTGGTTAATAACATATAAATTTCAGGTGTACCTCGTAATATTTTGATTTCTGTGTAGACTACATCATGTTCACCACCCAAAGACTAATTACAACCCATCACCACACACGTGTGCCTAATCATCCCTTTCGCCTTCCTCCCTCCCCCCTTCCCCTCTGGTAACCACCAATCCAATCACTGTCTCTATGTGTTTGTTTGTTATTGTTTTTATCCTCTATTTATGCGTGAGAGCATATGGTATCTGACTTTCTCCCTCTGACTTATTTCCCTTAGCATAATACTCGCAAGGTCCATCCATGATGTACAAATAGCAAGATTCCATCCTTTTTTATGGCTGAGTAGTACTCCACAGTGTATATATATTGCATCTTCTTTATCCATTCATCCTTTGATGGCCTGTCCCCAGGATTTGTCTTACGTGGAGAATAAGACACATCTTCTACAGCTACATCAGATTTCTTTGAGATCTAAGACCATGGTCTTGTCTTTTCTGTATCCCTAAAACTTTGCCAGAACTTGGACAACATAGGCGCTCAGTAAATGTATGTGAAACAACTAAATAAAGACTGCTGGAAAGGTGTCAATGAAGTACTGTGAGAGCTTGCTTATTTGTTCTCCCATATGTAGTGATTATCTGCAGTGTTCCTGGCTGTGGGCTGGCCAACAGACACACAGAAGACCACTGTCATCAGCACTTATGATAATGGAGAACCCTTTGTGGAGGGCCCTTAGTACGTGGCTGGTACTGGCTAACTCTTTATATGTATTAACTTACTCAAATCCCCCAACAACTCAGGTGAAATAGGTGGCATCTTTTTACCATTTTACAAAGGAACTGAGATGCAGAGGAGTAAAATCACTTGCCTAAGACTACATGTTTTAGTCAGTGGAGAACCAGGACATGGACCCAAGGACACAGGCTCTAAGAGGGTGCACTTCCAGCCTAGACCCTCTATTCTATGCTAAACGCATTGTAAGCATTGCATCATTTACTCCTCACCTCCTTATGGTGTAGGCAATATCATTTTCTACCCTTTTACTGATAAGGAAAGTGAGGCTTAGAGATCTTATATCACTTGACCCAAGCTAGTAAGAGGCAATGTATTAAATAGTCTAAAGAACCTCTGCCTTTCTCACCCAGCCAGCCCAGCTCCTAATTCATTCATGTATTCAAGAAATAATGATTGAATGCCCACTATCTCCAAGGCACTGTTTTAGTTCCCAATAAAAACAAATAAGTCAATAAACCCAAGGATGTCAGATGGTAGCAAATGCTATGGAGAAAAATAAAGACAGAAAAGGGGTTGTGAGGCAAGGGCTTGCAATTTTGGATCTAATGTGCAGATAATGTCACACTGATAAGCTGATACCTGAGGCAAGACAGAGGAGGGGAGGATAAGAGCTCTGACACATGGGATATTAGATTTCAGGCAGAAGGAACAGCATGTGCAACAACCCTGAGTCAGAGCATGTCTGGGGATCACTTTGCACCACTTACTTAGCACTGTAGAACTCCTCTTCCATTTATCCATATATGCATCTCTTCATCCCCGAGTTCATACAAGCAGTTGCCTTCCTTATGTCCCTGGAAGACAAATCCAATCATTCATTTCTTGCCTTCCATCCTAAATGTTCCCTGATATTAGCGGAAAATGTCCACTCTGAAGTGAGACCATTTACTGTTGTGTTAGGGATGACTGGCTAGTGAATGCTTTGGCCCTTCCTAAAACGTGGCTACTTTCCTCCCAACATTGTGTTCCCAGAGACTAGCCTGACCTGATTGGGAAGGCAGAAACACCTTTGAAGTACTCATGGTTTAGGCAGCCGGGAAGGGGCACGGGATGTAAGATCCGTGCATTGCTTCATGCTAATGATCTCTGTTCAGGTAGACAACAAACTGCTTTGTTGCTTTGTCATCCTTAGGGAGCAGGTGGAATTGCAGGAGCTGCTGGACCACCAGGAATCCAAGGACCACCGGTAAGTGTCTCAATGGACAGGATCTGCCTTCAGTCTGTGTTTAGACCTTCCCAGAACCCCAAGTGTTTGCCAGCCCTGCCCTGTTCCTCCTTACTTTCCATGGCTCACTCATTTTGAGGTTCTATTCACTACTAGTCTTGCAGTGAAACCACAGGAGGGATCACTTTCTAACAAGCCCCAGTTACTGCTTCTCTAAAATAAAGGTTTGGATGAAATTACCTGCCAATCCATGATTCCAGAATTCAGTTTACAACCAATTCAAACAGGCCCTAGGCTTAGCCCCATCTATCTATTTCTCATCAGTGTGGTTTCTCTTCTGAACAGGCGTGGGTGGAGTGGAAAGGCTTGGAGCTAACCCACCCTGATCCTATGTTATGCACTGGGTGACTTGTCAGGTGGGAGGTAGCCACTGTCATCCAGTTGTTCAAAAGGCAGAGTGAAGTTAAGACAGGGGCAGTCACAGGGGAGGGTCCTGAACCACAACTGGTGGAGCTGGCATTTGAACCCAAGGCTTTTTTCTCAAAAACCAGCATTATATTCATTGCATAGGCTGCTAGAACCACTGTGGTTTTAATACCATAAAGCAAAGGTGAACCTCAGTTTAGCAGGCGTCATGCTAGCAGCCACCACATGCATATTCCCTTAAAGGAATATACAGTACATGAATAACCCTCATCTCGTCTGACTGCCCTATTTGTTAGAAAGGTCATCAGTTATTATCTCTATTTTGTAAATAAGGAAAGGGGGGGATGAGAGAAGTGAAATGACCAGGTCAGGGTCACACGATGAGGAAAGATCAGAGCCAGGTACAAGTCCTAGTCTACAGGAATCTCAGTGTCATATTCCAAGTCTGGCTAACAACCAGGTCAACCCTGCCAGGGTATTTCTGGATTCTAGTGTCAAGAGGACTTTAGGGATCACCTAGGACCACTTTCTCCTCCTCAGACAAGGATGACAAAGCCCAATGGGGTTAAGTCACTTGTCTAAGGTCATGCAAGAAATTAATATCCAGTTTAGGAGTTAAGTCAATTAGAAAACTCCCAAATCAGTCTTCTTTCTACTACTTCACACTGACCCCTGTGTGGGATGGTCGGGGTTGGGTGCTGGAGGGATGTTGAGATTGAAAAATAACAGCCACATGATTCTTTTTATGATCATCATCTGGCCAATCCTTTGGAAGCAGCCTACCCAGAAGTCCCAGGATGAATAAAATGTAAAACATACTGCAGACAGCTTTTTATTGATTCTCAGACAGCAAAAGATTTTCCCAATAAAAACTAATGGACTATTTGCCTGAAGAGAATAAGATGTGAGGCCCAGATGTAAATCATTACATTCCTAAGAATTAAACCGTATAAGACATAGATTCTATGGTGGGACCTTGTGGCAAGTTACGGGGTGTGTGTGTGTGTGTGTGTGTGTGTGTGTGTGCGCGCGCGCGCTGATGCTGTCCGTGGTCCTGATATTTCCCTGTAAACAAGCAGCCAGAAAATAGTTTTCTTAGCACCAAACAATGAGTGTTGGTAGTTAAAAAACAGAAACCAAAAAAAGTTAAATGGGGTGTAGTAAAAAAAAAAAATATATATATATATACATACAAATCTAAAACATTTCCGTTGTATTTTGAATTAAATTATATAAACCGTTTGCCAATCTTTTTGACATAGAATGAAGACCTCACTTTGATTTGGGGTCCCATGAATGTAGTCTCTTGTCATTATTCTTGGAAAAAGAACATCCACCCACGTACTATTGCATTTTTTTAAAAAGTGGTTTGGGAATATAACAACACCTGTGAAGCCATATGAATGTAGAATCCTAGATCGTTAGGAATTTCGCTAATCTTTTATAGCTATCTTGTTTTCTGGCTATCTATTTAGATAGTGAGTGACTCATCTTTATCAAAAACTTTCAAAGTTCTAACTTAATTTGTGTAAAAAGATCATTCTTTTTCTTTTTCCACCTAAATTTTATTGGGTTATCTAATGAATAATTAAACTGTATAATTTTCCATAACAAATAACAACTGGAGGAAACAGGTTTAGGAACAAGCATACTGACTCCTTGTTGAATCTTCAACTTATCTGATGTAAGTAAAAAAAGATCTAAATAATAAATATTTTAGTCTTGTGGGCCATATGGTCTCTGTTGCAAATATTCAATTCTGCTGTGATAGGGTGAAATCAGCCATAGACAATATGTAAACTAGCAGTGTGACTGTGTTCTGATAAAATTTTATTTACAAAAATAGGCAGAGGGCCGGAGTTTGCTGACCCCTGTCCTAGATCACTAGTGTTTCCATACTAGAGTCCTTGGAATAATAAACATCCAGGAAGGAAGCTCCGTTATCAATATTTAAAAATCCCTAATGATAATTGAGTATTTGTCCCAAATTGACAAAAAGAATGCACTTGTTAATGTGTTTGTAGGTGTTGTGATATGGGGAGGGGAGAATGTTTTGGTTTTATTGTTGTTATTTTGCATTGGTCTAAGTGGCAGTATGTCTAGGCAATCTCAAATATCATGCAACATAAGGTAATAGAGCTGCTAGGGGTGCCAAATTGTTATCCATGCAAATGAATAAACATAGCATTCTTTTTTCTTTTAATTAAGAGTAACCTCTCAACATGAATGTAAAGTGTAAATCCTTTTGAGAAAAGATTTTTAACAAACTAATAGAAAACTTAAAACATTGTCCATTCTTTATCAGTTTCCAAGGGTCTATAAAAAAACATTCTTGATATCTTAACGTTGCATTACTGATGTTTTTTATTTTGTTCAGATAGGGAAATAAAACTCAATTATTGAGTTTTCACTGAATTTAACTAGTGCTTAACAAAAGAAGTGTGTTTTGGGTCCCCTTATTGGACACTTTTTATATGACAATATATAAAATCTGTATAATCTGAAATAAATATCAAAATATTTTTGCTTTTGTTTTTCTTCCAAGTGGCTAAACTCACCACCCTTAGGAATACCTCATTTTGTGGGGCATGTGGATTAGAATGTAAAACCTGGCATCAGTATCTTCTCATAAAAGAAACACTGGCAGGACATTATAAGGTTGTCAGGACCTCTAACTACTCGCGGTAGAGAGGCAGGGTGATAGAAAAGTACTCATCAGGATAGAATTGATGACACTGATTGCCTCATGCTGATATAGAAGTGCTGGTTGACAGTAATGTGTGTCTTTGGTGAATGAAACAGGAAATGGAGGTATTAATTAATGCAATTTGGTAAACACAGTCTTTCAAATCATGAGCTCTATTTCATGGGGAAAAGAGATACTAAAAGTGACCATTGCTGGTGACAAGTTTAGAAATTTCTGGACAAGACGATGATGATAATAAAGCTCCCTGGTCAGCTCTTTAGTTGCGTTGGGTCCTGTATGCCCAACACACCCAGGTGTTGTGGCCTGTGCTGTATGGCAGGACCCAAGTCTCAGGCAATTTGGGGACAAAGCACAAAGTTGGGTCTGGACGCAGGTCTTGCAGACACCAAAGCCCCAATATCTTCTTCCCGCTAGGCCTTTCAATCTCTAATTTCCTGAGTCTAAGTAATACGGCCAAAATGAGTCCTGGTCTGCACACCAACCAGTGTAGTTATATTCTGTTTAGGGCACCTCCCTGCCCTGGGAGGAGGCAAAGCCTGAAAAGCAACAAGGGGGATACAGAAACACTAGTTGTTTCTCACCAAAGACTCCTTCCAACCCGGAAGGCAATTCTGTGTGAGACCACTTACTTCCAGAAAAGCCGATCTGAGAGATTTAATGGTGTTTTTATGTCTTGGATCTTTTAGGGGAAAGAAGGTCCTCCTGGCCCCCAAGGCCCATCTGGATTACCTGGAATCCCAGTAAGTGACATTAAAAGAAAATCTAGTTTCTCTACTACAAAAATAAGCAAACAGAAATATATTTCACCATAGTTAAAACAAGGCATGGTCACTAGGGGAATTTTGTGCATTATAGATATGAGAAGAAAAATAATCACTAACCAAAGCCAGCTAAATTTTTGATGGAGTAAATCTTAGTCTCATTCTTCTCTTATGTGTATATTTGTTGTTACTTACTTATGTAAATGGAATTTTCATCTCGCTTTCTGCACACATGCACATTTGTGTGTGTGTGTATGTATAGCTAAGATAATCAGCATACACACATACATGTTACTGAGCTAGGTCCATTTTGCCCACCACACAATCATGCCAATCACCAAGACAATGAGTTTGCAAAGAGAAAAAATTTAATCATAAGACAGCCAAGCAAGGAGGCAGGAGAATCAATCTCAGATCTGCCTCCCCGAAAATGGGGATCAGGGATATTTATGGGGCAGGGGCCAGGGTGGTCTGAAGCGTGGGAGTAGATGATTGGAGATAAGGAGAAGTGAGGTAATTCATGATCTGCGCAAGTTATTCCAGCTTCACGGCTCTTCATAGGATGCATGGTCATAAAACGTCAGCATTTCCATGATCTGAGGGTGGAGTTTTTATCTCCCTGATGTCAAAGGGTCATTTATTGGTCATCTGCACAGGCTCAGTTGATGAGTTGGTGGTCTCAACCACTCTGAACTGGACAAAGAGTCGACTCTCAGTTCCTGAAAAACTTGAGCACACCACCCCGTTACCATGGTGACCCAGGCATCAGAGACATTATCTATAGGGTGGGCTTTAGTAATGCATTATCTGACTACTTTTGCAAACAGACAGCTAAGTATAGTTAAAGCAAGTTGGCCCCCGGTTTCGTACATATGTACGTAACTGATAATTAGTTATTTGTGATGATATGAACATTTTCTGTTTTCCACACTGATAGTAAATGCTCCTAAATTTTATATACACTCTATCCAATAAATCACCGTAATATATGTAATGATTCTTCTGCTCTCTCATAAATCTTATAACTATTTTAAAAATCTACAATAGACTGTTTTGCTTGCATGGTACTTTTCTAATTTCTATTCGATGATTCCCAAAGTGGGGTTTACTTGTCAGAGTATAATAATATCTAAGGTTCTTGGTACATATTGCAAAATCACTTTCCACAAATGTTGTTCTGGACTTTTAGATTTAATATACTTCTCAGTAGGATCAAGCTCTCCAGTGTGGTAGTAATAAGGCTGGTCCAGGGAGGCCATGTGCTGCCTTCTCCATTGAGAAGGAATCCTTGTGTGGCTCCAGGTCTGACCTGTGCCTGCAGCTGGGGCCTCTACAGGCCACAGTCCCCAAGCCCTGCCCTCCATGGAGCATTCTTTTGTTCCAGCCACACTGGCTTCCTTATGGTTCCTTGAACACCCTGCATCCTCTCCTCTCCAGGCCACAGCGCCTGTGCACATGCCATTCTGTCTGCCCAGAGTGCCCTCTCCTCACCTCTTTCACTAGTTGATCCCTTTGACCCTCCCACCTCATCCCAGGCATCAATTCCTGGGAGTCTTCTCTGCCCCCAGGCTAGGACAGGCTCTCTTAGTCTTTTTTCTTTTCTTTCTGAGTGCCTATCTCAGCTGGTAACAGAATCTTTATTTGTGTCATGGTTTGATTAGTGACCACTTCCTCCATTATTCATTAATTGATTCACACATTCAACAAACTCTAATTAGGCACCCACTGTTTGCTAGATCTGGGGACATAGAAGCAGGGTGCTTCATAATCATGGGGTTATGTTTTGGGCTGTAGGTTCTAAGAGAGCAGGCTTTTGCTTCCAACACACAGTGAGTGCACAGCAAATATTAATTAATAAATATGTGGATGAATGAATTACTTTCCTAGACCTTTCCTCCTAGAGTGTCTGATAAGTGCTACCATTCATTGAGGAGGCATTTCTCAGGCATCATCGATAGCCCTCGATACAAACCCGTGACCCTGGAGGTCAAGTGACCTGTCCAGGGCACACAGATCTTAAATGATATGCTGGGATGTGAAACTCCTGTTGGTATAAACTGCAACCCTGTAGCCTAGTGTGTCATAGCAGCTAGGAAATACTTATTGATTTAATTCTATCAGTGGCAAAGTTAAGGGGAGAAAATCTTGGTTTGGATTTTGTGCTGACCCCTTATCATCCAAGTACTAGAGTACTGGGGAAGAGAGAAACAATCTTAGATGTGATAATGCCATTTTCTTAGTAATATCCCTTCCTCCATCTCTCCTTCCCTCCCTCTCTCCTTCCTTCCCTCCCCACTCCTTTCCTTCCAATGCAGATCCCGTCATGTCACTCCATTCTGCTTGTTACTGTCCTCAGACTTCAGCCAAGACTCTGCAGTTACCTCCCTGGCATCTAATGAATGAACCCTGCTTTCTTGTCTGTCTCTGTCTCATTCCTGCCCTCTGAACTCCAACCTCACCCATACCCTTCACTCCTAGCCACTCTAAACTACTTTGCCTTCCTCCAACAAATCATTTCTGGAAAACTCTTCCTGCCCCTCTGCCTGAGCAATAAGAATTAAAATTGCTTTCATGTACATTGTGCTCACCACAAGGTGGGCTCTGTGCAAAGAGCTTTCCATATGTTAATACATGCAGTCCTCACCCTGGCCCCACTCCTCTGCTCATTCTGAGGTCTTGGCTAGACATCATTTTCTCTGGGGAGACGTCCTTGAACCTCCCCAGTGGGGTAGGTAGGAATCTGAGCTGTGCTCTGCCTTCATGACCCCTCGCAGCACTCAGGATCTTCAGCCATAAATTCCTGTTGGTTTTCTGTCCACCTTCGCCCACTCCTCCCCAGCACAGTGGCGAGTAGATGCTTCCTAAGCCAGGCTGCATGAAGGGCAGGAGGAGTGAGTGATGCATGAAGAAGCAGCGTGCCCCTGACCTGTGCCAGCATTTGATGTGCCAGACGTATCCAGCCGTGGTCCCAGCTGGTGTTGAGCCTGGGTCTCATCGAGAAGCCAAACAAAAAAGGAAAAAACTGTTGACACAGAGCTTGATGCATGATGTGATAGATAGGTTGGAGCCTGGGGGATGGACACCCAAGCCAAACCAGGAGGGGCGCCTGAGGGAGGTGACCCTGGAGATGAGTCTTCAAGGTCGAGTTATCTAGGCAGAGAAAGTTGAGAGGGGTCAGGAAGAAGGTATTTCAGGTAGAAGGAGCAACATGCAAAAAGACATGGGTATATTTCCTTATACTGATTGGCTATAAGAAATGTTAAATGTTAAGAAGTGCCTTCCACTTCTGCTAGGGGCTGTGAGATGCAATGTGACCTCTGCTATAGCATTCATTGAGCAGCAACATTAGCTCCTGTGAAGTAAAATAATAAATCTCCCCATTTATTGAGTGCTACCTCTGCACCATGCACTGTGCAAGAAAGACTCTTTAATATATGAGTTATAACCTTAACTCCTCCTTCTGCAGTGTAGGTGTGAGAATCTCTGTTTATTAAAGGGGAAGAAACAGGCTCTGAGAAGCTAAGGGATTGCTCATCAACGTATAGGCAGCAAGGGGCAGCTTTTCTCTCCTGGATCCCAGATTTTCTTCCCAGATGATTCAATATGCCACACTCAGCCTTCCTCTGCATTTTCCGAACTGGCGCTCCTGCGGCTTCCAGGGACCGAGTGTCTGCCCCAGGAGTCCCTGGGGTCTCCTGCCAGCCTCAGCCTCCAGGCTGAGTCTTGCTCGTCCTCCTGAGCGTGTCTCAACCTGTTGCGTTGGTTTTCTTTGCTGTACACTCTGTCCTGCTGCTCCATGCCTGGGGAGAAGTGGTTTCTGGAGTTAAACTCTTAATTGAAAGGAGGGTGAATACAGCCAGGCCTCTGAGCCAGCTCACCTGGTGTATTCTATGTTAACGTGGTTATACCAGGAGCAACATTCATAAAGAGTTACGGGTGCACGTTGAGCATTGGGACAGCAGCCTGGACGGGCAGTAAACTTAGATTGCTGTCCACAGTGGCTCCCCACCGATGCCAAGGCCCTGATGTTAAAGACACTGATGAGGAACACTGCACAATTTCATGAGCGCCTGCCGCAGCAGGGGCAGCCATGTGGCTGGTGTTGGTTATCGATGCCTGGCTTGTTGAGCGTTGCAAGTGGAAGCGTCCATTCTGAGCCACCTAGTGACTCTGCCAGGCGGGTTTGTCATCTCTGTTTAGGAGGGGGGCACTGAGGAGCTGAGATTTCAATAACTTGCCCAAGGTAATATGCCTAGTAGGTGCAAGCAGAATTCAAACCTTGCCCAGTTTGACTCAGTTTTCCTTCTGTCTTGTTGCTTGCTTTCCCCAGAACCTGGGTCTGTGTGATGTCATAATCATTGTGCAGAGCTGTCTTTCCCATCTTCAGAGTTATCTGAAGAACAATGACCTCTTAGATGTACATGAGGCTTATAGTGCTGTGTCTAGAGCAGGAGGTTGGCTAGTAGGGGGTGGGAATGGCAGGGGCGGGGATCATAGCCTGATTTCATGGAAAGAAATGTGAAATGTTCGTAGCCTTTCTATACCCCAGACAAAATCCTTGCTGTCATTCTCCGAGCCCCTCGTGTGTTCCAGGAGCCGTGCCAGGTGCTCTCCTGCACGTCATTCAGTGTCCTCCTCATTTTCACTAGCACGGGCATCCTCCCCTCCTCACCCCCCATTCTATCCAGATACGAGGCCCTATCTATTGTCCAAGTTTGACTTCATGAAAATGTCCAGTAGGGGTTTCTTTTGATCAATGGCAATAATAATGATGCTATTGCGATTTATGGCTTTTCCACTATATGCCAGGCACTGCGGATCAGAGATCCAAGCCAGAACCTTGGTGTTGGGGATGAACCAGGAAATCCAACCAATTCTGTGTGTCGAAATGCCCCTTCACTGCGAAGTGTGAATGTAGCTGTGCACTGGGCAAAAAGACAGGCTGAAACCGGTCTGTCCATCCTTCTCTCTTAGCATCTTCAGCCAGATAACCAATTTGAGTTTCTCTTGCAGGGAGAAGAAGGCAAAGAGGGCAGAGATGGGAAACCGGGTCCCCCTGGAGAGCCGGTAAGCAATGCTAAATTTCTTATCATTTTATGCGCCAAATTGTTAATTTCTCAACAACTACTGTGTGTCCAGGAGCTACTGTGAACCGGGCACAGTGAGAGTTATTTTCGATGCATACTTCCTTTCCTTCTCCCAACAACCCTGCAAGGTCAATGCTACTGTCCCCATTTTACAGCTCAGGAAACTGAGTCTCAGGTGAAATGATGGGCCCAAAGTCACAGGATGGGCTGGTGACGGAATCAGAACCTGAGCCTGGGCTCTGTTCTGCATTATTTTTCCTGCCCCATGTAGCTTCAATGTTATTGATATGGGAGGGGAACTGGGGCGGGTAAGCATGGCTGGAGTAGAGATCTGATACCTGAAAAGCGGGTTACACCCACTGAAAACCTGAGCTATACCTGCCAGCTCCAGGGATATGAGTTGGCCCTTTCTTCAGCTTTGGCGTGGAGTTGTTGGTTTTGTTTTTTCTTTGATGACAGCTGCCCGGGACACACAGTGAGATGGCCAGATGCTCAGGAGGACGTCTCTGTGGCCCTAGTAGCTGCTGGTTGGAAAAATTCAGGGATTTCTACGGACCCGTATCTATGACCCCAAAGTTGTCCTTGCTTAGATTGGTCAGTTCCTCCTGATTGGGGTCAGGGCTCCATGATGACAATGATTCTTCAGTAATTGGCAGGACTTTTGTCTTCATGAATCCCTTCCACAGCCTCAGGATCGAGGGGAGTGTGGAAGGCGGCATCCGGGGCTTAGAAACCTGTGTTCTCCAAATGCCCACCACTAGGAGCCTGGTTAATGACAGGACGGACTGACCCAGCAGGTGCCAGGCGGGTGTTAGGAAGAGGGGTGACAGTCTCTCGTACTGACATGGGGCTTCGCCAGGATATTTTGTTAAGTAAAAAAGCAAAGGGACAGAGCAATGTGTTTAGCCTGCCCTATTTCGTGTACCAGTGGGTCTACATATATTTTTTCTGTTGTTTACATAAAGGAACTCTGCAAGACTCCCAAAGCACCGATACAAGTAGTTACCACCCAGGGGAGGGAGATCCTGAGCGGAAGTAACATAGGGATGGGAAGGCAAATTTATACTCCATAGTATGTTATTTTATTGTTATCTTTTAAATTTTGGGAGCCATGTGCATGTATTACTTATTGATGAAATTAAATTTAAAATATAATGATCCAATAAAAATATTTTATACCAAAATTGCAACCACAACCAGAGAAGAAGAAACTGGCTTCAGAGTGTCATACCCAATACCCCAATTCTCTTAAAAACGTGCATCATGACAATAAGTATAGTGATCTCATTTGACTATTTTATAAATATGGTATGTAATTTTTGAATAGTCAGCCTTCCAGATTCCTTTTAAAAAAAGAAAGAAGGAAACTGGTTTCAGATGCTGGCTCCACCCCATACTGGCTCTGTGACCTGAAGTGAGTCAGAACTCATGTCCAAGCTTCACCTTCTTTTCAAATAGAATTAGAATAATAGTATCAACTTGCCAGAATTGCTGCAGAAGCAAATGAGGTGAGACATTTGTTAAACGCATCAGGCTCATCTAACTGTTAATTATTTTAGGAAGTTACTTTCTCCAACTGCCCTAATTCCAACTCCGGATGAGGTCAGAACTTCGGAGTCTTTAGAGCCACTCTGTGGAATTACATAAAAGTTTCTACAGCGAGGTTTATGTTCCATTTAATTTGTTTGGTCATAAACTATTATGACTCATTCTGCATCTTATGCAACTTGCCGGAAGCACCTTCTCTATCATCTTACACTGTTTGCCGGATGCTGAAACCAGAGTTCCCTGCTGATAGGTAAAGAAAGCGCTTACAGCAGCGAGCGAAGTAAAAAGCTCCTCTAAGCCATTGAAGGCTGATGCCCAGCAGAGCTGCCTGTCGTGGGCAAATGGCAGCTAGCCAGGCTGAGAATATGGGACTGGAGAGAAAAGGATAGATATCAGTGCCATGGCTGACAGCTACCGCATGCAGACCTAGGGCCAGGGGTACCGAGCACTTCCTTACATTTTTCAATGTAATCCTCAGAAAAACCCTATGGAGGGGTGTGGGTATCATTACCGCCCTAGATGAGAAAACTAATGCACAGAGAGGTTAAGTAGGCTGGCCAAGGTCACACAGCTGGTAAAGGAAGCATCCAGGACTCACACCCTAGAGGCTGACCTCAGAGTTCAGAACTGCAGGGTGGGAAATCAGCTTTTCTGCAGAAGGTGTATTATCCCAAGAGGCTGTCATTTATAGCAGAAGATAACCGAGGCCAGTGGTTTTTGTTCAGTCTGTTTATGGAAGGCCTTTTCCAGATAGGCCTGTGCCAGGCACTGGGTATAGACTGATGTAAGACCAGGCCTGTGCTGGGTAAGCAGAGCGTAAGTCAGGGCATCAGGAGGCTGGTTCTCCTGGAAGAGGTGGGGTCAATGACTCCCGTCCAGGGGCATTCCAGGGTTCACCGGTTGGTTCATTCTGGAATCTCGGTGTTTGGCCATCCTGACGTTTATCAGTCTGAGCTGCTGGGGAGGAAGCTGGCCCAGGAATGGGCCCCCCCTGAGAGCAGACCTAGAGACAAGGGTTTGCAGGCAGGTGCAGTATTTGGGAAGTGATGCCAAGAAGCACTGAGGAGGTGAGGAAGTGGAGTGAGGAGGGAAGGAAAGCCACTGCAGGCAGGCAGGGAGGGAGCCATCCCAATGGGCCACCCAGGCCCAGTCTCACTGGAGACCCTCCAAGGATTTGGGAGGCATGCACCTGCAATCTCTGCTCCCACCCCTGCTGGGGACCAGGAGGCTGGGCTATCTGTCAACCTCAAACCTGTTTTAACTGAGGATCACTGGGCCGTCCACACCTCAAAGTGTGAAGCACCTCCTAAGGCTGTACTGTGTGCAGCCTCCAGCCCAGGCAGGACTGTTCCACAAAGCGGCAGGTGCCCTCCTGGGTGAGCCAGGGAGATGAGGCTGGGAAACAGCAGCATTTGTTCCCGGTGTTAAGGAGTCACTCTTCACGTTGACTGATTCCTTCAAGTTCTTGTACTTTAGGGACATGGATGGATTGACAGACAGTAGATAGATAGATGGATAGATAGATAGATGATGGATAGATGGATGGATAGATCGATACACAGATAGATAAGCAGCTTTTTGAGTTGCATAATTTTTATTAAGAGGCATTTGAGGATTAACTATAATGTAGGATGAGGTACAGAGGTTCTGGAGCCAAAATGTCTGGATTAGAAGCCCAGCTGTGTAACCTGGAACAGATCACTGTGCCTCAGTGTTTTGCCTGAGTGATAACAATAGTGCCTCCCTCATGAGTTACAGTGAGGACTCATTGACATAAATGTGTGAAGTTGTGTCTGGCACATAGAAAACCCTCAGCAGGGGCTGGTTGTTACCATTTTTCTATTTGTAGCTTGGGCCAGTGATGGCCATCCCACATGACTATGGAGTGGGAGCCAGGCTAGGCCCGTATACCCTTGATCACAAAGACCTGTGGGGGATATTGTCCTGAATTTACAAGGAGAAACGGATCCAAGGAAGGGAAATGACACCCCAAGATCACACAGCTAGACTTGGGCAAGCTAAGACGGAAGAAACAAACAAACCTGGAAATCAGAGCTTTGTGCCTCACGCTTCTTCTCTGTAATTTTTCCTCTAAATCTGAGGATGCTCCTTTCCCTCTTGTATCCCTCCTGATGATAAACCTCAAGGTTTATAAGGTGTGAAAATGAGGCAGTCAGTTTTGTGTACTGGGCATGCAGTCCTGTTACGATGAAGGCAGAGCGAGCATCTGCCCCGTCTCCACATCAATCAGACGTGCCCTCTCACCCACTTTCCCCTGCTCCTCCGCACTCTCCCCCACCTCTGACCACTTTATTCAACTTTAGCACTCTTCTCACATTGGCTTTTATTCATGGTGTGGTTCTCTCCAGGGCAATACCAAGCTGCTAGTAGTGAAGAATTTTAAATAGCAAAAGTGTTCCTCTAACTTCTTGATAGTTAAGAGAAGATGAAATGGGGAAAAGGACAGATAAACCGCAGCCTCCCTGTCAGTAGTCGCAGTTGCTGGGGTGAGAAAAGCATCCTTCTGGGTGTCGCACGCAGCTGGGATTCAGTCTGGCTGCTTATTAACTCGGTGAAGCTATAACTTCTTTGAGCCTCAGTGTCCCCATTTGTAACATGCAGTAGTTAATAGCTGCCTCGAAGTGGTTTTGTAAACAGGTATAAAGTCATTGATAACGAGGATGTCTACACAATTCCTCATCCAGACCGGAACACTTCTGAGAAGGAACAGGGGCACTTTGAATAATTGCCCCAGAGATGACACCTATGCAGCCAACACTGTCCCAGGAAAACCAGGAACATAATAGGGTGGGATACATGGTGGTGATTTGGATGGACTGAAAGGGACCAAAATGCCGGGGGAACGAGTTGGCAGGGTGAGCAGAGACTGGCTTGTGGAAATATAAACTATGAAGCCCAGGCAGCCAAGAATAGGAAGATTCTTAAAATGTTGTCCTCAAACTCTCCTTTTCTCCTTTACTTTCAGGGCAAAACAGGAGAGCCGGGTCTGCCAGGACCAGAGGGAGCCCGCGGTCCCCCCGTAAGTGCTGATGTTTGTGTGTGTGTGTGTGTGTGTGTGTGCGTGTTGTCCGTGGTAGAATAAAGCCTTCAGCCACACGGCTGTGACATGGGGGGTAGGGGGCCCTGAGACCACCCGACTGTGGGTTCCAGAAGCACCTCTCGTCTAAGACAGTGGCCCATCTACGTGATAAATTCAGTTCTTTCATGCACCATGGCTGTAACATTTATTTTCAAAATTGCAACCATCTGTACCATGTTGTTCTAAGTTTTCTCTGTTCTTATCCTATTTATTAATTTTAATGGGCTTTCTCTGGATGATAGAACCTACAAATGAGTCTTAATTTTAACTTTGATCAACTTTCCACATTAAGGTTTTTTTTTTCCCAATTATAAAAGTAACCCATTGTCATTGCATAACAATAACAAATGATGACGGTAATAATAAGAAAAGGAATAAGAAAAATAATATGACAGAGAAGAAAATAGTTAATTATAATTCTACAATACAGAGGTAAAGCTCTGTTAACATTCTAGTCTTTTTTTCTATATATGAATTCTGACATTTATATGTCAAAATCTATATCTAGCTGTCAAGCTATTATACATATAAACATACACAGACACTTTTTCTATAAAAATGAACTCTATGTATTTTGGGGTTGTTGGGTTTTTTTGGTTAAATGTTTTACTCCTTCATAATTTATAACAGTTTACACAATTCCTTAAATTTGTTTTTGAAAAAAAATGTTAATGAAAATCCTAAAATCCAATTATCTGGCAAGAAGTAGGAGATCAAAATGCTAGTTCTATTTCCTTAATGTGTTTTTCTGTAAAAAAAAAAATCAATAACTCACCTGGCTAGTATCTAATAAGAAGGAAATAAAACCCAAAAATCAATTTTCCTCTCCCTAAATCTCCTTGCTTTTCAACTGATTGCACCAGGAGAAGAAATCTAAGAATGGAGAATAACACCTCCTATGGGAGGTTAAAACACAGAATTAGGGACTGGTTTTATTTAAGGTGGTTCCTGGCTTATTGGAGGGAGAGTGACTTCTCAGGTGAAAGAAGGCTCTGGCTGATATGGCGTGAGTCAGAGTGGCATGGGCTTTGACATAGACAAACCTGGGGTCAGCCTTAACTTTGTCATTTATTAACTTTGTGACCTTGGTCAGGGGACCTTTCTGAACCTTTGTTTCTTCTTCTATGAAATGGGGATCAGAATAGCTCCCACTTCAGTAGGGTGGTTGTGAGTACTAAAGGAGAAGATTAAACATGTAAAATTCCAAGCCAAGTGCCTCCCTCAGTTGGTGCTTTACCCATGATTATATGGGAGGAGGGCACCCCAGGGTCCCTGCCTCTGAGCTGGCTGGATTTAGAATTCTGGCATCTTTGAGGAAGTGGCTGGAACCTAGGCAGGCCCCGTTCCTTTCCAGGAAAATGGAACTGGCCTGTTCTGTGCAGTAGAGAACACTGTTTATCTCTTATTCAATCCTTACAGCAACTTGGAAGAAGTAAATTCTACCCTCAGTTTACAGATGTGGGAACTGAGTCCCAGTGAGGAGAAGTAAAGCACCCAGGACCCCACAGCTGGAAAGCGGGGAGCCATGGTTCACTTCCAGGCCTGACTCCAAAGTCAGCCCTGCTCCATCTAACTTAACAGCATATGAAGCCCCTTCCCGTAGATTGATCCCACAAGGCTGTGTCAGGCAGGCATTTTTATTATCCTCATTTTAGAGAGGATGAGGTTAGGACTCCAAGGGATAAGATGAATTTTCCAGGGTTACTGTGATTGAGTCTGGACTCAAGTCTGAGATAACTTCATCCTCCTCCTCCTCTTCCTCGTCAGCCACTGGAATTCACGAAAGCTCACCAGGGGACAGGCCTGTGTCTGGCTGCAGTATCTCATCCATCTTCACCACAACATAACAGGGCAGGGACCATCTCCCCAGTTACGGATGAGGACCCTGAGGCTCGGAGGGGAGACATGAAATGCACAGTCCCTCAGCTCAGAGCTCAGCAGGGATCTGAAACCTGCCCGGCCAGGCCCCTGACCCCATTCATCCCATGTGTTTCCCAGAGTGCAAGAGCTTCACCTTCTACGGCACCACCCTGCTGCTCGAGAAGTCCCTCGGAGCCTCCCTCCTGGAGGCTGAGTAACGTCACACGTTCTCATCACCAAGGGTGGGAGGAGAAGGTAGAGAACATGTTTCCAGGGCTGACGCCCTGGAAGTCTAGGCTGTAGCCTTCTTCACACGGCCAGGCTCCAGGGCTGTCTTCTCCCCAGGAGGGTCTTCATTTGCTTTTTGAAACCAGGAGACAAAATCAAGAGATAGGGTCAGAAAAGAGCCAGGTGGAGTCAGCCAGGAGCAACATTTGGCCTTGGCCCTATTTGACCACAAACTGCCACCTCCTTGAGTTAGTGTGCCAGTGGAGAGGTTGTGCTGTGCAGTCAGACAGACCTACATTTGAATCATGGCTCCACCACTTACCATCTGTGTGATAGACAGGCCGGAGCCTGAAGTTTCTTATCTGTAAAGTGGAGAAAATAAAACCTATCTCACAGGGCTTCTTACACTGAAATGAAGGCACATACGATGGATGCAGCACAGTGTGTGGTCAGGATTCCACAGACAGGATTTTCCTCTCTTCTCTCCTACTCCATTATTTCTCCTCCCCCTTCCTTTCCTGCCCTTCAGGGAGTGAGGAGCTGGGATAGGACCTCATTCAGGTCTCCTCCTAACTACTCACGAGCAGGGAACGGTTGCCCATGCTGCACCGGACCTCGTCTGTGGGGGGTTGTGTTAGACAGTTGAGATTAAATTCAAGACGCCACCCAAGGTGCTCCCCAAACTCTGACCTGCATGCACAGGCATCAGTTCCCATCCACCTTCATCACTCTGTGCCAGCCGCTGGCTGGGAACCTGCTGTCCAGGGCTCTTCTAGCAGGAGACTCAGAGCGGTACTCTGGCAATGATGATGTAAGGAGATGATACAGAATGACAAAGGCACAAAGAGAGTCCTGGAGAGTGACAGTTGAAGGAGTGATGGAGATGGCAGAATCCGGGATGGGAGGCTGGTAGAGAGGAAGGCCTGTAATGTACCCAATGGGCAAGGGACATGCCAGGGAGACAGCATGTGCAAAGGTCTGGAAGGGTGAAAGTGTGGGGCCAGTTACGGGAACCACAAATGGAGCTGCATGTGTAGCTTGGAGAGGACATTGAGCCTTGGGTCATGGTGCATTGATGGTGGCAAGGTAGGCAGGGGCTGCTCAGGTGGAGAGTCCACCTCCTGTGAATGTCCTGAGTCTCTGCAGGTGGGGACAGTCCCCTGACACTCGGGCTGGAGAGATGCCCTTCCAGACGGTCAGGGGCAGAACCCGAGTACAGACCATGGAGAACAGTGGAAAACAGGAGGGTGTCGGATCTGGACAGACCTGCCTGGATCCAAATCAGAATACTTTCCAGCTCTGGGACTTTGGGCAGCTGTTTTATTTCTCTGAGCTTCAGCTTCCTCGTGTGTGAAGTGGGGATTATTGTACCATCAGGCTGATCCGTTAGACACGATAGTGTCAGCTCTGCTAACAGCTTCCTCTTTGCTCACAGGGCTTGACGCTCTATAGTGGCTTCAGGTAACACATCTCCAAGCTACTATTCTGCACAGGGAGAGCCCAGCACCATGGCCTAGGATGAGGTTGCAGGGCTGGCCCTGCTCACGGGTGTTGGGTGTTGGGTGCTACCAGCCGTGGCTGCGGGAACAAAGAAGACTCCCCAGGACCTAACTCAGGGTGAAGGCAATGTCTACAAGGGGAGCACCGGCCCCAGAATGTGCAAGCTAAGTGGTGGAAGATCAGGAAGAAGAGGAAGAGGGAATTCAGGAGACACGTTGGGGTGATGCCCCAACACTCTGGGGCATTTGTGAGATGAGCTCCTGCTGGAGACTGAGCCGGGAGGAAGGGCCTCGTCACCCAGTCACCAGGCATCAAGGGCCTGGAGCAAAGCAGGGTCCATCACATTTCAGTGGGTCTCGAATGAAGGGAGTCAGACGAGCCAGAGCATCTGGAGGGGTCAGGATTCAGCTGGACCATCACACCGGGTGCCTGCCCTTTCTTGCCTTCTCAGCCTGCTCTTTGGTGGAATAACTTCATCCTCTTTCTTCTAGGGCTTCAAGGGACACACAGGTGATTCTGGTGCACCTGGCCCGCGGGTAAGTGTGCATCTCTTCATGGACGTCATCCCAGGTGGGCTTGGCTGGCACTTCTCGTCAGAGGGCCCCTGGGCCCTGCCGGCCAGCACGGTACCATGTCACCCGAGAGAAGATGTGGGTGTAATTGGAAGCGTCATCTCCCAAACTTGGTTTTGTTTTTCTGGACATTTCTTCTGGAGACCAGACACTGATGTACAACCGATTTGACCAAATAAGCCTGTAGTCTGGTGCGGTCTCTGTCGGCTGTGCTTCGCACGAGCTACGCAGCTGAGGCCCGGAGGATGGGCGATTTTCCCAAAGTCCCAGAGCTAATGTGTGGATAGCATCGGTGTATCCCAGATGCCTGTTTTCTTATCCTTTACCTTCTTCCCTCTCTTCTAAACGCCCCCAAAGGAAGGGACCTCAGGAGTCCATTGGTTAGACCCTCTGCCATGCTCTACATAACGATGAGAAAGCTGGGTATGGGAGGGGCCATATGGGTCAGCAGGTGAGGAGGCAGAATTCAGGGCAGGCTTGCCTGACGCTTTAGCTGGTGTTCCCCTGCAGCACAGAGAGCACAGCATAGCTCAGGGACTGCAGACCCCACCTCAGGCCAGGACCCTGACTGGAGAGGGAGTCTTGCACTTCAGTGGGGTGCTTTCTGGTGGGCCGTCCTCCTGGGTCTTTTTCCATGCCAGACGCTTAGAGACACCTGGCTCAAGGCAGCTGGCATTCTGCATCTTTCTCCCTAACAGCAGGCCTTTTGTTTCTGCTTCCCCCTTCTAGGGAGAGCCTGGTGCCATGGGGCCTCCTGGTCGGGAAGGGTCACCAGGAAAAGACGTAAGTCTGGGTGTCCTGTGGGGCCTGGCTGGGCCTGCAGGAGGGGGTGTGGAGAAAGTGTAAGATGTGCTTCACTGGAGGACCAAGAGACACCCAGAAACTGGGCCAGGGAGTTTGGTGCCACTGCAAAGGCACTCATAGCCAGATTCTCAAAATTGAACAATTATATCTCACCTGCCAGCAACATCATGGGCCACATGAGCCCTACTTAGATCCTAAGGAGACTCTGGGGTCTGGGCTTCCAGCCTAACAGGTTGGTGCTGTGCCATATGGTTGATAAGGAGGCTTTGCTGAATCAATCATGATTTGTCTGGGTATCAGTGATGCACCTGTTGGATCCAGCCTTAGACGGACTTGAGTAGTATTTCAGAGTCTCTCCCAGACTATCTCTCCATCTCCAATGTTCTGCAGTCTCATGAACCCATCACAGCCACCCTTACCACATGCTGTGTGGCACTTTGTACTGCTCACCTGCTCTCATTTATTTTGGTCTTGGGATGAAGGCAGGGCAAGTCATCTTTTAGTCTAGTTGTAGAAAACCTGAGACCCAGAGACCTCAAAACACTTACTCCTGGTCACACAGAGAGTCAGAAGCAGAAGGAGGCAGTCTAGATCCTGGATCTGCCAGCTCCGCATGCCCATGGGGGACTGGCCACTGTACATGACGTCCTGCAGGGCAGTCTAACGTGTGGATGTGGTTTGGCTGCCTGGGAGTGCGTGCTTGGTCAGGAGCGTGGGCACAGGGTCCTGAGGTCCAAGGGGGCCCCATGGCTACCCCTTTGTATCCTGCAGGGCCTTCTTTTAACCACTGGTGAAGTGTGCTCTTCTCCGTGGCTCTTGATGCACTAAAAGCATATTGTGTTCTAGGCTGGTCTGCTGTCATGAGGTGATGGAAGTGGGAAGGATCTTTGAAGGAGTCCAATCTAGTTCACATGTTTTTCCTTAGCTGCAGAATCTATTTTACGAAATCAATCTAGCATGTGGAACCACTTGCATGCAGCGAAGAGCATCTGCATAGACCCAGGACAGGGCCTCTCCCCTGCCCCGCCTCACAAAGGCGCCTCTCAAGCCCTAAAGGGCAGTTTGAAAATCCTGGTGTAGCCATCCGTTTCACTTCAACTTACAGCAAAAGGTGTGGAAGGAGGTCCCCCGGCAGCTGACCCAGCAGGTCAAGGTGCATCTGGGACAGGAGCCCAGGATGCCAGACCATGGGGCAAATTCTTTCCTCCCTCCTTCTCAACTGTCTGACTCTCAACTTTAAAGCTCCATTTTCTGGAGTCTTTTACAGTCTACTTTGTGCAGGAGCATGCCCAAGCTTCTGTTTTTTCCATTCCCAATATGGAGAGAATTATACCATGTCATGAGGCTGCTTGGAAGGCCATGGGAGGTGGTGGTAGTGAATCACCACCACTTTGCAAACTGGAAGGTGCTGTGCACATGGGTGGTGTTTTCCTCACTGTGGTGACTGAGGCAAGAATGGTTCCAAGGGACTGTCCAGTGAATCAGGAACAGAACTCCAAGAGAGCGTCTCTTCTCTGGTTGCTTCCCTTAGTTCAAGATGGAGCTACCTGAAATCCTTGTGGGACCAGGTGGAAAATATCTAAGCAAGTAAATAAAAAAGTGCACAAACGAGGGTGTTCATGCGTTTACTCATCTACATGAAGTGAGTTTGTCCATATTTGGAATAACTGGTCATTAATGATGAAACGTTTTAGACACAGTTTGTTGGTTCTCTTGGGTAATTTGATGAAGTTTGGTCCGCATTTGAAACTGTGCTGCCATCATCTTCTTGCAGTGACTCTGTGATAACATGACCTCTCTCTGTTCCAGGGTGACATTGGACCCACAGGGCCACAGGGTCCCCAAGGACTGAGGGGCCTACCGGTGAGTTTTCATTTGAGACTCATCTTCTCCGCATTCCGGCAGGGCCCGTTACCATGGTGATGTTTGGTTGGCTTATCCTGGTGTGGCCTTATGTGTTGTTAAAAATGTCAATTTGTCTTAGCAGCTGGTCAATAGCTACTCCCCCAAGGCCCCTAGTGTCCCACCACACACACTCCAGGCTCTTTTCTGGGACCACCTGCCCATAATTTGGAAATTTGAAAGGTGCATTTAGTATGACAGGGGCCCTGTAGGTCCCCCCCTCCAACCACGCTCTAGCTTTAGGCCATTCTAATGTTCAGCTCGTGCTCTGTGTGTTAGTTTGCTTGGGCTGTGGTGGCAAAGGACCACAAACTAAGTGGCTTAAACAACAGAAATGTATTGTCTCACCATTCCAGAAGCCAGAAGTCCAAGATCACGGCACAGCTGGTTCATCCTGAGGGCTGTGAGGGAGAATCTGTTCCAGGCTTCTCTTTAGCTTCTCGTGGTTTGCCAGCAATCTTTGGCGTGTTTTGGCTTGTAGAAGCATCACCCCAATCTCTGCCTTCCTCTTCACATGGCCTTCCCCTATGGACATGTCTCTGGGTCCAAATGTCCCCTTTTTATAAGGACACCAGTCATATTGGCTTTGGGGCCCACTCTACTCCAGTATGACCTCATCTTAACTATTACATCTGCATTAATAGTGCCCTTATTTCCAAATAAGGTCATGTTCTGAGATCCTGGGGGTTAGGACTTCAACATAGGAATTTTGGGAGTACACACTTCAATTCATAACATTCCATATGGTTGATAAAGTTTTGCAATATTATCCCTACCTGTTCGTGCACCTAGGCAAATCCTTCTCTTATTTAAGTGCAGCCTGAAAGAGTATGGGAGAGGGAGGCAGAAAATAGCTCCTCACATACCTCGTAGGGTGCAGAGAAGAACAGAGGCCTCCTCTCATTTAAGCTGGGCCCTCTCACAGAGGCTGCTGTACTACATGTGCCTGTGGACGTTAGCTTGAATGTGATCCACGCCAATGGTAAAAGGAATCATGCAGAATGGAATGTTGCAAAATAAAGAGAAAATTCCCTCTTTGTCCCCCCATCCCACACTCTAGAAGGAACCACTGTTAATAGCATTTCGTGTATCTTTTAAAATATTTTCAATGCACCTACCAGCATGTGTATAGAATATGTGTTTGTTACACAGTACTTTATCTTTGTGACTTGCGTATTTTGTATAGCTTTTGTATATGTGTGTGTTTTGAATGAGTAATGGAATAGATGAATGAATGAATAAACCTAGAAGATAGATACATGGGCTTCCTAGATTAAGGTTATACAATTGGTAAGAGCTTTAGGTGTGATTTAAACCCAGGACTTTCTGACACTGAATCTGACGTCGTCCATCTATTATGGGCATGGCTTTGTGCCTTGTCTTCAGGATCCTACAGAAGGAATGTGGGGCAGGTTGTATGCATTTGCTTTTTTTTTTTTTTGCAAGAAAAATCAGCCCTGTGCTAACATCTGCCAATCCTCCTTTTTTTTTTTTTTTTTTTGCTGAGGAAGACACGCCCTGGGCTAACATCCGTGCCCATCTTCCTCTACTTTATATGGGACGCCGCCACAGCATGGCTTGCCAAGCAGTGCGTCGGTGTGTGCCCGGGATCCGAACTGGCGAACCCCGGGCCGCCGCAGCAGAGCGTGCACACTTAACCACTTGCACCACTGGGCTGGCCCAGGTTGTATGCATTTGAATGCTCTATCTTTTCAGAACTCACCAGCTAGAGCCCCATTGTCCCCTAATGGGGCCACAATGACTCAAATCCAGCTTCCCACCTTAAGTTGGCAGCCTGTGGGGTGCAGGGTGTCTGGATGCCTTCCATGCCCACAGTTGGGGATTCCCAGCTGGTGTGAAGACAACCTTCAGATCAGGATGTGGGGCCTGTGCTGCCCAGTGGGCCTGTGCCACACAGGGCCTCCTGGTCCTGGGGCAGGTATTCTAGCCGTGTAGGGATGGGTGTAGAGTGCATGCAGGGCTGGCCACAGGGCAACATCCATGCTCAAGACGGGGCATTAGTACCCTTCGTATTTCCGTCTCACCCCTGGCTTCACATGTTCCACTCTACAGCAGCAGCTCACTGTCTGACCACACCCATGTCCTCTTTCTAGAATGTGGCATTTTTTCATTCAATAAGCATGCATTGGGTTGAGCCAAGAGCAAGAAGCTGAGTCAGGCGCTCTGCATACATTATCCCACTGAGTTGGTGGACCTGCAGACCCCCTGGAGGCATCACCACCATCCCTGTAGGTGTGGATGAAGAGACTGACCCCAGCTGTGACGCTTAGCCCTGTGGGCCAGCCCCAAAGCCCAGGCTCTCTGGGGCATGCATTCCCAATGGGTGCCGATTGGTTCTTAGGGTGCCAAAAACCCTTACTCTTCATGTATCAAACACAGATGTGCTCATACAACAGAAGCAGGTATAAAGTGTAGCATTAAAATTTCATATGGGGCAATTAGATAAAAAATGTCTGAATGGGCACCTGGCGAGGGGGTTATAATGACAAAAAGGTGGAGAAGCCCTGCTCTGGAGGCCCCACGTGTGGAGTGGTGCCCACCTGGGGCCCCTTCTGGCCCGTCATCAGCTTCTGCAGCCAAGCTCTGGAGCTGAGCTCTCTGGGCTCTATTCCTGGCTCTCCTCCAACCTGTCATGTGGACTGGGTGAGTTTCTCCACCTCTCCTGGGCCTCAGTTTCCTCATCTGTAAAATGGGGAGAAATTGTAAGAATCCAGAAAATTGACCCAGTGAAGTGATAGAACAGTGCCCAACACTCAGGACGTGCCCAGTAGTGACCATCCTTGGGCCCCGTGTGGTCTCTGTTCCTGGAGGAAAGAGAGGTCTTGGCTCTGCTTCCCTCCGAGAGGGCACACAGTCGCACTCAGTAAATCCTTGATGAATGCAGATGCGTCCAAGGCACAGAAGAGGGAAAGGGAAGGAGATTTTGGGAACAGTGAGCTCCAAGACAGATGTGTGAGGATGCTGCCAGCTGGCCCAGGTGAGGCTGTGAAGTGCCTCATGTGCCACACGCAGGAGGCGGGGCTTGGCCCTGAAGGCCTGAGGTCCCCAAAGGCAGTGTCGTGGTTTTCTATTTTGCCCCCATCAGTTCTGAGATACGTCATAAGGAATTTGTAACCAATAAGAAACTGCTCAAGTTCACCAAATGCTTATTTTCTTGAACACATTAGAGCAGTTCCCGGTTATTTCTCTGACAACCTCGCTCTCTCTCAACTGGAATTGATCTGCTTTCCTGAGTGAAGAGAAGGTTCCTAGCAACCTCCGCAGGTTCACACAACCTTGAACCAGACACGGAATATTTATGGGGCGCTTCCAGGAAATATTGCAGAGTGCGATGTGAGGGATTGCACCATCATTTGCATAATTCACTCACTGAGTTCTCCCCAAACCCTGTGAGGCAGGTGCTGTTACTGTCTCCATTCACACATGAGAAATGGAGGCACACAGGGGTCCAGTAACTTGCCCGAAATCCCACAGCTAGTAAGTGGCAGAGCCGGGATCTAGACTCAGGCAGTCTAGTTCAAGAGTCTGCAGATTAAGCACCTCTCTGAGCCTGTGTGTGCTGGATTTCCTTCTCAGAACCATCCCCCTGGTGGGAGGGGTCTTGGAAAAGGTGTTTAGAGCTCAGAGCCGTGGGGGATGGGGATATGGCCTTCATTCCTGAGAGTCACAGAGACCAAGGGGTTCCATGAAGACAAGTGGGACTGAGGAGTGGCCCGCGGTCCATGAGGGAGCCAGGTCCCAGCCCCAATCAGCCTCCGGCACTCTGGCAGGTGACAGGTGGCTGCCCAGAGCCACTCCTTCTGTGCACATCCGCCTGTGTTGGCACTGTGTGCTAATGTGTCTTGGCCCTTATCCTCCCTGCAAACAGAGAGGACCAGAGGGAGAAGGATGAGAGATATAATTACCATAGGGATGAGCCAAAGTGCGTATTTTTAGAGGGACACAGATGGGTTGGTAGATGGGCAGGGTGAGCTGCAGGGAGGAGCCATCGTGCAGCCTTCCCTGGAAAGGAGGAATGGGGGAGCAGGCAGATACCAGCTGGCTGCTCGATCTCAGTGCTTACTGGCTTGACAATCCCATGCAGGTCTTGTGCTTGCTCTGTGCCTCGGTTTCTTCATCTGTAATATGGGGATAAAGACATCCACCCTACACTGGCAGGATCTGTTGAGATGAGGCACATGAATCACCCACAATCACATGTGCAGTTTTGAGGCACAGGGTGGAAGCTCTATTTATGATCACTAACCAACAAGCCATGTCTTTAATGAGGGGTGGAGTAGTATTGGATGAGGTCAGTGCCACCAGGGTTCAAAGCTCAGCTCCTTCACTTCCTTCCCAGGCAGGTTTGCTTAGCATTTCTGTGCCTCAGGTTCCCCATTTGTAAAATGGTGGTATTTGCATCTGTCGTGAGCAGTAAGTGAGTTAATGCATGTGAAGCCTGACATGGAGGTAGTGCCTGGGCAGTGTTAGCTTCCTTTTGTTGTAATGTGTTTCCATGAAGTTGGTGCCTTTGTGAATGCATGCTTCTCAGATTATAGTGCATTAGCACTTTTTGGTTAAAGATCAATGGAGAGTGATTTCCTACCATGTTCTTGGTTCATTCACCTAGCAGAGCACTTCCTGTCTATCTGGCACTGTGCTAGATGCTGCGCATATATAGAGAGATGAGGCACAAACTGTTCTTTGGGTTACTCCTGGCAGGGAAGAGACCCAGGTAGAGACACAGCCATCCAGTGGGGGAAAGTCCTGAGAGAGAGGAAAGTGACCGGCAGAGGAAGTGACCAACTCAGCCTGGTGGAGTTGCGCTGGGAATTTTAGGCTTAATAGGAATTTGTCTGATCCTCAAAGATGGTAGCCAGAAGCGTTCTTGAACTTTCTTATTTTTATGCCAGCAGGGATCTTATTGGTTAAATGTATTTATCAAAATTACAAATGTGCACAAGATACTCATCAAGTTAGAGAATGTTAGAATTGTGAGAGTCAGTTGTAGAATCTGGAGTGAATGGACTTTCCATTTGGTAGTTGCATGACTCCACACAAGCCTTTTTTCTTCTGTCTCAGTATCCTCGTCTATTCAATATACGTGCCCCTAGTGGAGGATTAGGAAATGCATCCTGAGCTGAGAACAATGCTGCGGTGATGTTGAGTGCTTTTGTGTTGGATGGTTTGTTTGTTCCCTGAGACAGCATCTGAGTTGAAGGATGAATGGATGAATGAATGAATGTGGTCATGATTGTTTACTGTGCCTATGCTGTGGGCAGCAATAACCAGGCTAGGCTTTGTCATAGACGTGAACTCATTTAATTCCACAACAATTTTATGAATTAAATATTACAAGCTTCTTTTACAAGTTGAAAAACATCCTCCAAGTAATGAAGTGGTTTATTGAGAGCCATGCTGGTCTGAGTAATAGTCCTAGGAGTGAAATCAGGTTCTTGACAACTGACAATCTCTCTGTTCCATTGTCCTGCTCTGTGATGCGCTGGCAGAGAGTCCTGGCAGAATTATTACTTGTGTTTCTTCCACCAGGGTAAGAATGGATCACCTGGATTTCCAGGGGACCCTGGCACTCCAGGAAGCCCAGTGAGTATTCTCCCACTGCTATGGGATGGAATCAGGCAAGCTTTGAAAAGGGATGTGGCTCATATCACAAATTGTCTGTTCTCCAGCCCTAGAAGCATTGGTGGGAAACTGTGGAGTTTCAGTGGTAGAAATAGACTGGAGGCAAGAGGATCCAGGAAAGACTTCTTCCAAAGTTTGACATACATATGATCATGCCCTTGGCTCTCTGTTGTCCACAACGATAGGCATCCAAAAGGAAAAAACTATGAAAGACTGAAACAATATATAATAAGGCTGCATGGTAGTTGTTTGATGTTTTTAGAGGATGAAGGACAGGGTCAGGCCCACCAACATTTACTATCTCAGATGACAGGGTAACCATGCAACATGGGAAATGGGTATAGCACAGATTTGTCTGAATAACGTCCTCCTGCTGGTTGGGAGCTGAGGGTTGGGGAGAGCAAGAAGGAACAATGGATAGATAGTAGAAACAGGAAGCCATTAGTAATCAGCGGAGTCCTGGGCACTGGATAGGGGATTCAGGATTTGGGGTTCAGATCTGGCAAATGGGGAGACAAGATGGGGAAGATGGGGCTTTGATGGATTCTAGGGTTAGATACTTCAGTGCCTGTCCACTAATCTCCTCCAGCCCCAGGCTTCTTGTATGTTTATTTGCTAAAGTTGGCAGCGGCATTGAGAAGACCACCCTCATGGTGTGGTAGTCAAGCAACAATTGCAGTGGGCAATGGGCATACCAGTCTGGTCAGCTAACTGTTGTCACTGTGGAAATTAGGGGGACCAGCCCATCCTGGTTTTCCAGTAACCTTCCTGGTTTTAGCACTAAAAATCCTGTATCCTGGGAAACCTGGGAAATCATTTCCAGGCAAACCAGGCATCTGGTCACCCAGGTGGATACCCATCTTCCTGTTGGACCAGGGACGGCTGTGCTAAAGGAGTCTAACTCCTTAGCAAATGTAACGATGTTCCTCAGGAGCCATGGTTGAGGCTTGTTGCTGCTGGTGAGAAAGAGCAGATGGGGTGGGATTGGGTCATGAGGCTGGATTCACTCCCAGTGCAGAGCTGGTCCCAGAAGAGCTGACCCACATATGATGGCTTCCCAGAAAGGTTGAAGCCGAAAGATTCCCAAAGGCTTTTTTCCAAAAAGTGACCCTACTAAACAATGAGCCTTGGTGTCCCATTGGGAAGAAATATACTACCTCGTTGGAGGGCTACTTGGAAGGGCCACACATACATCAGGGTGCTTTTTGTTAAATATTTGTCCTATTGTGTTTCTGTTGCTTTGAATGGAAAGGCCATCAACTGTTTACAGGGAAATTCTCATCTTGCTCCCCCACCCCATGACAGCGCTATCAGGATTCACAGTACCCTGTATGTCTCTCTACCCTATTCCCCTCCATTATAGGAAAGAAGTATTCTATTTTATTGATGTCTCAGGCTTCAGAATACAGAGGGGTTATGAGGTTTCTGAATCTTCTTGAGTTGGCACTTGACCTTGAGGAATTAATTCCCTGATTTTCCTCTGCAGGGCCAAAAGGGAAACAAAGGAGAAAATGGCAGCCCAGGACTCCCTGGCTTCCTGGGTCCCCGTGGTCCTTCGGTAAGCAGAAATCCTGGTGGGGGCCAAGATGGCTGCCTCTAGGTGTGAGGTTCCTGTTCAGTATGTTTCCTGCCACCTCCGGTGTCCTCAGGTCCATCTGCTCATATTACAATGATTTGGTGTGTGATCAGAGTTGCATCATGGTGTGGGAGACAAAGGAGTGCACTGGCTACAACGTGAGCCAGATGTCACAGTTGCATGGCTCTACTCTTCCTAATCATGAGGTCTTGGGAAAGTCTCTTAACCTCCATGCCTGGGCTTCCTCATTATTCAAATGGGGATAACAGCACCTTCCCCTGAGGACTAGATGAGATGATTTATGTAAAGGTTTTAGCAATGGTGCCCAGCTCATTGCAGGTGCTCTATAAATATAAAGTATTTGAATTATGGCTGTGGTGGGGTAGTGGTGGTGATAATGTTCCCAGAACTTCAGGGACCCTTCAAAATCATTTCACAGATGAGCAAGTTTCGGCTATAGAGGCAGAACATGTAGGTGGTTTATTCAAAGCCGCATGGTCAGTCTGTGCTCCAGCTAGCGCTGGAGTCCAGGGCTCCCCACTTGACAGTTTGATGCAGAGAAGCTGTAGGGTGGTCTTTGCCAGGTGTCTGGGCAGAGGGATGCTGTGGGATTCAAGCATTTCCAGCCAAGCCCCCTGGTGCATTCTGCACTACATTCTGGTGCTACAGCTCACACCTTGGGCTGCTGAGCAGTGAATGAGTGTTGTATGTAACATGCAAGAGTAGAAACTTACCCATGTTCCTGTCCATCCCCCCTCCAGTTTAATTCTGGCCCCCAGGGTTCCCCACTGCCAGCCCAGCCCAGCCACTCAAGGTGACCCCTTTTGCCCTTGCCTACCATGTAGCCCAAGCCCTAACATGGCTCTGTCCACTGATCTTTACTTGAACCTGTTCGCTCAGTTGCCCAACTGTTGAAGGCCCATGCCTCTTTCTCCATCCTCTTATTAAAAACCTGGCTGCCATGGAGCTGCCAGGTACCCACTCTTCTATACTTGTTACAACAATTATTCCTTTAGTCATGATAATAGCAGATCATTTGAGGGCAAGGTATGGCTACTATTCCCATTTTACCAATGAAGAAACTGAGGCACAGAGAGCTTAAGGAAGTTATAAGGGAATTGTCCAAGGTCACAGAGCCGGTAAGTGAAGAAGCCAAGATTTGAAGCCAGACAGGCTGAATCCAGAGCGCAGAGTTGGTGTGTCATTTCCCAACTGTGAGCCTGCTTCTCAGAGAGGCTTTCCTACCACAACTAGATAATTTGTCAAATTGATATCCTGGAGGCCCTCTTGGTGGAGTCACAGCCATCCCATAGATGAGAAGCCCGGAACTCGTGGCAACCCTTCCCACTCTGGGACTCTTTTTTGTTTTCCTCTGCACAGACTGACCAAAGAAATCTGTTTGGGATGTTCTTGGTTGGCTAAACCATTGATTGTCGTCTTTGCTGGAGCATGACTTGAGTAAAAATGTCTATTTTAAGACAGTCATCTTACTTGCAATGTGCTGATGCTGCAGATCCAGCTGATATTTTGTTCTGTTTCATAGGGAGAGCCAGGAGAGAAAGGAGTACCAGGCAAGGAGGCAAGTATCACTCACCTCTTCTCCCCTTGGTGACCCTTTCCTTTGGGAGACACAGGGCTGGCTTCACAGGTGGGCAACACATGCCCTGTGCTTAGCAGAGCTCCTGCACTCGTTTCAATGCTCTGCTGTCACTGTCCTGAAATCCTTCATGCTTTCTGAACAAGAATCCACATCTTAATTTTGCACGGGGCCCACAAATCATATAGCCAGTCCAGGGGTGCCATCTCGATATGTCTTTTTCATTTACCTATCTCTCTGTATCCAGTCCATCGACAGATGCTGTTGATGCTCACTCCACAGTACCTCTCAACTCTGTCCAACTCTCTCCATCTCTACTACTAGGACCCTAACCAGTCTGTCATCATTTCTCACCTGGAGGATTCAGTGACCTCCTAGCTAGTTTCCTTGTATCCAGCCTTGCCCCTCTACAGTCCTTCTCCACCCAGCAGCCAGATGGGTTCTTATGTTCTATGTTTGTAGAACATACATGAGATCATATCATTTCCCAGTTCAAACCTCAGCTCTGTCATCCCCTGGCACTCTCAGTGCAGTCCAGATGCTCCGGCCGTGCCCACTACCTCTCCTTCTCTAAGCTCCAGTCCCTCTGGCCTTTTGGTTCCTGCAACTTGCCAAGTTCTTTCCCAAGGGCCCTCTTTTCACAAACCTGTACTCTCACTCTCCCACCCCTTCCCATGCCTAGCCCTACTCATTCTGAGGTCTGTGCTACAATGTCGCCTTTGTTGACTTTCCTTGACCACTCAAAGCAAAGCAGATATCCCATTATCCTCTGTCTTATCACCCTGCTCTGTTCTGCCCAAGCCCCAGAGCCCAGCACAGAGTAGGTACCAAAAATATTTGATGAGAAATGAATAAAAAATGAATGAATGCTGAGAAAGGAATTCTGTGGTAATCCTGGTATCCATTTCAAAGTCCACACACTCCCTCTTGAATGAGGAAGACCCATTTTCACTCTGTGCCTTTGGGTTACTTTCTTAACTGGGGGAGGGAGAGGGTCTCTTCCTTGAAGCCAGATCAAATGGCTCCATATCTGGGAAGCATTTGCCCCCTGCCCCAGCCAAGCTTTCCACACACGGGGCGTATTGCTCACTCATTGATCAATCATTGTTTCCTCCTGCTCGCTGGACAGAGTGGAGGGAAAACACGGCCAGCTCCTGCTTCTGAGGGCTGCTGCCTACACTCTCTCTGGCTCCCCGTTGCCTGTCAGCTAACGTCCAGCCTCTGAGCAGGCACCGAGGTCTTCCCCAATCTGACCCCATTCTCTCTTTCCAATGTGAGCTCCTGCCTCCTGCTGCCCTGTGCACACCATGTCCCCACTTCCCATCTCCAGCGCTTGGTCCTCATTTTTCTGTCCACCTAACGGGGCTTTCCTTACTGCCTCTGCTTATTAAATTTTATCTGTCCTTCAAGATTCCATGCCTCCTAACACACAGAATCATACTCTTTCTCCCAGGGTCCCGAGCTCCTTTTTGTACTTCTATTACAGAAATAAACCCATCTTCCTTGTAAGAATCAGTCATGCCAGTATCTGCCTCTTGGCCAGGCTGTGAGCCTGTGAGAATGAGGGCTGTGCCTCACACCTCCCCTCTGCACAGGTCACAGGGCTGAGTGTGGCCCCTGCATTAAGGGGATGCACTGAAAGGAGCTGGGACTGAAACGACAGATTTTGTCCCTGCTTGGAAGAGCTGGAGATGGTTTGCTCTCTTGGTTTTCTTCTCTAGAGAATCCTTCTATCTATGGAGCAGGAGACGGGACATGAGCCCTGGGCTGACTGATCCCCGATTCCAAGCCCTACAGTTCATAGTTCCTGAACACCTGCTACCTGCAGAGCAGGGTTGGGGATGTGAACAGAGAGAGCTGGGACGTGAATACGCACAGGCCCTGCTTTCCAAATGCTTGTGGCCCAAGAGGGAAGCAGATAACACACCCCTGTCACCTCATCTGGGGAGAAAGGAAGTTGGATGTCAGCCAGTGGCAAAGTAACACATGTGTGAAGACAGACGCTGGCCAGAGAGACTAGCTAAAGCTTCCCAGGGGAAGTGGCAGAGGGGCTGGGGCAAAGAGGAATGCAGGCACGTTCCAGGTAGAGTGGATCCCAGAAGCAGGAAAGTGTCCCCGCAGAGGGGACTGCGGGGCAGTGTCTCTGGCCTCAACGTGACTGCCCTCCAGGAGGTGGGTGGGTGCTGTGGGAACAAAAGAGGGCCCCTACCTAAGTGTTGAGTGGTCCAGGAGGGCTTCCAGGAGGGGAGGCCGGAAGGCCAGGTGGGAGTTAGTGATTTGGACAGAGGGATAGCGTCTTAGTCAGCTTGGCTGCTATAAAATTACCGCAGACTGAGTGGCTAAGACAACAGACATGTATTTCTCTCTGGGGGCAGGGAAGTCCAAGACCAAGATGCCTGCAGATTCCCTTCCCTCTCTCTTTTCTTGTACTGGCTGGGGCAACCTTGTCTTCATGTCCACCCTCCCTAATCCCAACATTAGGCGACACCCTCAGGATCTCATCTAAACCTAATTACCTCCTAAAGACCCCACCTCCCAATACCATCACATTGGGGATTACAGCTTCAACATTTGTATTTTTTTTTTTTTTTGGATGAGGAAGATTAGCCCTGAGCTAACATCTGTTGCCAATCCTCCTCTTTTTGCTGAGGAAAATTGGCCCTGGGCTAACATCCATGCCCATCTTGCTCTACTTTTATACGTGGGACGCCTGCCACAGCATGGCTTGATGAGCGATATGTAGGTCTGCGCCCGGGATCCGAACTGTGAATACCTGGCTGCCAAAGTGGAGCACGCAAACTTAACCACTATGGCACTGGGCCGGCCTCAAGTATATGAATTTTAAAGGGCCACAAACATGCAGTTCACAACAGATGGGGAGCATGCTACAGGCAGAGGGAAGATGATCAACAAAGACCACGAAACAGCAGCACCGCATGCTCCCTGCATCAGGGAGTTATATAAGTCATTCAGTTTGGTGGGAGTAGAGTCAGCCAGGGCAGCGGGGGCAATGAGAGATTATCGAGGACCAATTCATGCAGGGTCTCCCTGGTGTGTTAAGGGGAGTGGGATTTGTTCTGAGAGTGGTAGAGGAGGAATCCTCGAGGGCCCGACCGTGGGCTGGTGCCATTGGTCCAGGGTGGGCCTCAGCAGGAGGAGAGAAGAGAAGCAGGTCGATGCCTGCAATGACTGGACCAGTAGTGAGGAGCTCTTGGAGGACCTGATTTCTCAAGATCCCTTCTCTTCAGCACACAGGATCGTGTAGAAGAACTGAGAAGGCAAAGATGCCAGCACAGGTGGGGTGGCCGTGGTTCAGTGACCATCCTCCCTGGGGTTTCATTGCAGGGTGTCCCTGGGAAGCCCGGAGAACCAGGACCCAAAGGAGAAAGGGTAAGTGGGGGAGGTAGCTCCAGAATGTGACCTTTTTATGGCGGCCAGGGGACTTTGTCCAAGGCGGTTAGTGACCAGCCAGGCCTGGAGAGGTGGCTGGCATGGTGGCATCTGTGTTCATGAGCCCCACAAAGGGAGGCTCTTTTCCCCTGATATTATTGTAGTCAATGTTGTTATTTTTTTATTTTTCTTTTTTTGGTTGTTATTTTAAGGCATAAAATCACTGCAATTACAAATTCAAAGGCAAGTGTTCTGAGACTATGACAGATTTCCTTCTCTCCATGTACCAATGCCCAAGCATGACGTGCTTGGCTCAGAAAGTGCCAGTTTGCCTGGAGCCAGATTTCTCGCTGGAGGTGACAAGGGAACAGATTTTCCCATAATGAATTGCCTTGGCGCCACACTCAGGAAGCTTTTCTTTACATTTCACTCCTCCAAAAAACAACAAGGGGAAAATCTTTTTTTTTTTTTTTTTTGGCAGAAATGCCAGCGGGGGGAGGGGAGCATTCTCTCACTCGTGACGTGATGACTGTCGCTCTCTTTGGAGGAATTAAACATCTCGTTTGCCCACAATCCTCCATTTGGTCAACCGCCACACTGTCACACTGTTGCAAAACATGAATGTCACCACCACTCCACACCCCACACCCCACCCCCGGCTTGTTTTCTGTGGTCCTGCAGAGAATTTATCTCGGCTTTCCTTGCGAGTTGGATGGGTGAAGGAGCCAGTTTCCCCTGCAGGCCAGAGGAGACAGAAAAGTGGGAGCAGAGAATGTCAGGGCTTCTCAGCCTCTCTGGATCTCTCTCCCTCCCTCCCTCTAAGTGGCTTTGATTCCTCTGTCCTGTGACTCTTGGTTCCTAAGGATGGAGCCAAGGAAGGCGGCTGTGGCTGAGAAGGAATTGAGGTTCCCCCATGCCAGTGTCACACGAGTATCCCCGGGAGCTATGGCTGCCGGGAGTGTCTTGAGTTTTGGTTGGGAGCCAGGGAATTAGACCACAAATATGAATTTATCCTCTCATGCCTAATCAATAAATGGAGAGCTGCCTTCCCCTGTTAAGTGGTTTCATGGAACATTGCCAGGGGGACTCAGGCTCCCCATTCATTGGCACTCCTGGGAACATTTGAAATATGGATGAGTCCTCTCACCGCAAAGCGATATTGAGATGTTTAATGAATAGGAAATGCTGTACCACAGTGTGATGGGGCCTCGGTATTCAGGTGCTTGAAGCTCCAGGACTCTCATCGACCCCGGAACTTAAGATCACCCACGGATGACAATGAGCCCATGAAATGCATCACACATGAGAAATTGAGGTGACTCCTTCGAATCTGGCTAAATTAATTTTTTTAATAATTCACTGCTCTTTTTGTTATTGTTGTAAAAGCAAGACAGACACACAGTTAAACAACGCAAATTGCAAAAAATGTGAATGCAACAAAAAGTAGGCACCCTGCCACCACGCCCTTTAGTCCATGTCCCCTTCCCAAGGTCCATCACTGTGCATTTGCCTTTTATCTTTCGAGTGTGTACATGTAGAACCGTGTGGGTATGTGTTATTGTTATCAATATGCAGACACCTTTTATTTACTCCACAATCTATCAGACTTGGTCCATTATTTGCTCCTTTTGTTTTGCCTCCAAGCACATATGTGGGAGATGTCTCCTAACTGCACAGTCTTCCTTTTCTCTGGCTCTGGGTCATGTTCATAGCCACGGCACCTTTCCAGTTATCATCTGTTTCTCTTCTTTTTCTCCCTGTTCCGCCCTCTCTCTGCTGCATGCCAGCAATGGAGTCCTGTTATACCCGGAGGCTGTTAATGTGGTCACCATATTTTCAGACCCACCGACAACTGGGCTTTGCTGGTTAGACACACAGTAGCACAGAAGGCAGAGGACTGGACGGTCCCATGGTTGCCATGGTTCCCAAAGCATTGATCCAGGACTTTAAACTTTGGGTCAGCGATGGGGAGAAAAGGGTCCCAGGCAGTGTCATCCTCTGTGGGCCCGCTAGAGCTGAGAGAAGGGAGCGGGAGATTACCTGCGAGGGAGACACTTCTGTCTAGAGAGTGCCGCTGTCCCTGCAGCGGACAGAGGACACACGGCGGCAGACGTGGGCCCGCAGCTCTGGCAGTCGTCTTGGTGACCGGCCTTCTCCAGGCAGGCGGATGCAGCCACACTACTGGCTGGAGCGCGGGATTGGGATTTGGAGACAGAATTCTTGTCTTGTCCTCTGCAGACTGCCTGCGTGACCTTGGGCAGGTGGCTTTGTCTCTCTGGGCCCCACGTCCTCATCTGTGCAACCAGCTCTGAGACAGGGGTCTGCCAGGACTGAGGTCTCCTTTCCAGTGCCCGGGAGCCAGAGACCTGGGGGATCCCTCCTGCGGCTGCAGCAGACTTGTCTGCCCCGGTGCACCTTCAGTCTTTTGCTCACTGACACGCCTCCTTCCTCCTCTAGGGAGATCCCGGGGTCAAAGGTGACAAAGGAGCTCCCGGCGGGAAGGGCCAGCCTGGGGACCCTGGAATCCCAGGCCACAAAGGCCACACAGGCCTGATGGGCCCCCAAGGACCACCTGGAGAGAATGGACCGGCTGGGCCCCCGGGGCCTCCAGGCCAGCCAGGATTTCCGGGACTGAGGGTAAGTGTGCTGGTGTTGCCTCACACTTGGGGCTCCTTGGAGCCTAAGGGAAGGTGTGTGGCCTTCAGAGGGGCCAGATTATAGATCCCAGTCACCTGTGTGACCAGGGGCAGGTTACTTTCCCTCTCTGAGCTGGCTCTTGCATGTCTGTCAAAAAGGGTAAGGATATCTTCTCCTAACAGGTTTGTTGTGATGATTCAGGAAAATAACGTGCATAGCTTAAGAAGTGCTCAAATGTAGAGTCCCTCTCCTGGTCTGCCTTCTGTCCCAGTGTAAGCAATCCTCCTTCCTTGGGCTGGAGAGCTCTTCTGCCCTAAGACCCTGTGCCAAAGTCGCCTGAGAAGACACAGCCAGCTCTGTGATCTGAGCTTCTCCTTGGGATGGCTCGCCATTAGGTCTGTGCCTGGCTTTTCCTCTCTTCTCTCTGCCCACCTGGGGTACTCGCTCTTCCCTCTGGGTCTCACTTTTGCCAAATGAAAAGCAAAGGCCTATTTAAAGCAGGTTTTTTTTTTTTTCTTTCAACATATTTTATTCCAGTGGCTGAACTCTTATTTTATGCAAACTTGTAACATCGGCTATAGGAAGAAAAAGACTGGCCCTGGTGGAAGCGTTGGTGGGGGCTGGTTTTCCAGTCCACATGGCCTCCCCTTCCCTTCTCAGTAGGCCACATGGTCCTCTAGAGACCCTCACAGTCCTCAGAGCATAGGTTTAGGGGATCTCCAGTGTCCCTGCCAGCTCTGACGCTCTGTGGTTCTGTCACTTCATGGTGGCCTGAGTTCCAGCCACCCTGAAAGAGGCTGGGCAGCCAGAGCCTGTCTCTCTGCCAAGTTCAGGGGCTGGAGGACTTGGTGGGCTTCCAAAGCCCCCTTGGGTCCTTACCAAGCCCTCCTGGTCCTGCCACTGCGGGTAAAAATGGACATTCTGGGACTGTCATAAAAGATTCTTGTCCAGAAAAATAAAGAGAATAAGGAAATGGAATCCATCTCATGCCATGCCCCATGCCAGATGCTGGGACTGCAGAGATGAACACAGTAAGACCCTCACCCTGGGCGGGTGGACACTGTCCTGAAGGAGTCATATGATGAGGAATGAGCCAATATGATGTGAGGAACACTCTCATAGATTCTTCTAAGAATAGTAAGTCACCATGTGAGCCTGGAGCCAAAGCAGGGGCAGACTCGGGGCCAGACCGCCCAGGTCCAGTGCTTGGAAAGTGATTTGTGCAGGAGGAGATACAGCTAAGGAATGGGAAGGGTGTGGAGGGAGGGGCAGCAGGGGCCTCAGAGAGCCTGAAGTCTGGGGTGCTGTATAAAATGGGATGATGCTGCCTGCATGACATGGTAAGGGGAAGAAAATTCTAGATGTGTAAAGGATTGGACGAGGAAAATGTGGTATGAAAATATGGTCGATATAGCCCACGACCCTCTTGGCTTCCTGAGCCATCAAGGGTCTTGGGTGGCAGGAGTTACTGGGAAGATAAATAACTCCACCTTTCCTCCCTCTTAGGGGGAATCTCCATCCCTGGACACCCTCCGGCGGCTCATCCAAGAAGAACTCAGCAAACAGCTGGAAAGTGAGTAGCTGGACTTTATCACAGCCGTTCAGATGCGGGCCTGGGTGCTTTTAAGTGCCTGGAAGCAGTGCTTTTGTTCATCCTTTGGTACTTCTGCAACCCAGTTTAGAAAAGGTGTCTGAAGATTAGCTTATGTGTAGAAATCAGGATTGAGGAGCACCTTGCAGGATCCAGCAGGGATCCAATAGATCCCTCTCTAAACTTCTTTGTAGTGAAGCTTGAGTTACTTCTTCTTGATTACCTCTAGTAGGGGCAGCTCACCATCAACAAAACCAGCTCTGCCACGATCAACCATTTATTCTGTGCCTTCAATCATTTATCTAATTAACAAGCAATTTGGTAGGCCTGCAGTGGGCCTCACAGAACTCTCTGCCCACCCTGGGGAAGAGATGGATAAGGAAACAGATAAGATGATTTCAATACAATAAGAAAAATTCTGTGATTTAATTTGGCACAAAGGGCATTGAAAGAGGACAGATGAAAGTACCTAAGATAATTCAGAGGGCAGGGAACAGATGAGGGAAGGCTTCCTGGAGGAGGGGCTGTCTGAGCTGGAAGAAAGGATGAGACCTCAGTCCTTTGGAATAGCATGTGCAAAGACTCCGAGGGGAGCAGGCACACACAGTGCTTTCAAGGAGCTAGAATCCTTTTAATCCTACTGTATTAAATTTATTGTTAAATCCTACAGTCTCGCATGAGCCTGACACATAGCAGACTCTCAGGGAGGAAGAAAGGTAGGAAGGTAATAGTAATAACGCCAGCTTGTAGGGCTTGCCATATGTCAGGTGGAGTTCTAAGCACTCGCACATGTTAACTCGTGGAAACCTCCCAGCCATCTCGTGGTTGGGAGCTGAGTTGCTAGGAGCCGAGAAGCTAAGTAACTTAGTGGAGGCCAAAGAGGTGGTAAATGTCTGACAAGGTTTGCATGCAGGCAGCCTCGCTGAAGATCCTCGCTCTTAACCACCATGTTCCCACTTCCCTTGGTAATGGAAACTGTTAGGACAAGAAGGTCACAGACAACTCTGTGACAGGGAAGATGAGAAATCCATGAGTCTTCCCAGGCACAGATGGACCAAATGGGAGGGCACAGTTATTTCATGTGGTCATGTCTTAGACAGTTATCTTGCACCTACCATATGTCAGTCTTTGAGTTGGGTACAGGGATGCAGCATTGAACAAGAAGACCCTCATCCTAGCCTTCTTGGAAAGTCCAGGAGAACATGGTCCATCTCCATTCACAGGAGAGCCAGAGACCATTACCTGGAGCAGATGGCAAGGAGCTGGGGTTGGGTGGGGAAGGGAGGGAGGTGATGAAAAGAGGGAAACCAAAGGCTGGAATGGTGGGTACCACTGGGTGGGTCTGTCCTGAGGTCTCCTGTCTAGGGGTCTCCACGTTCTGCCTTCTGGTTGTTAAATTTATCAGTGACAGAAATGGCCTCTGCCCTGGGAGAGTTTCCAGCCCAAGAGCAGAGACAAGACCTGTTTTGAATGAGTTCAGATGGAACATCTGTTGGGCTGAATCCTTTCTTCCAAACGACCTTTGGAGGAGGAAGCATCAACTCCACTTTAAAGATGAGAAAACCAAGACTCAGAGAAGTGAAGCTGTTTGCCCAGGTCTCAGAGCTAGACCACACCCTCCTGCCACCTCGTGTGCAAAGAAGGGGAGCAAATCACCGGGGTGCTCAGAGGACCCTGAGTCTGCCTTGGTCTTATCACCAAAACCCAGGGGGCTTAGGCAGCCCCCAGCCTCTCTGGGCTCAGTCACGTCATGTGCAAGATAAGAAGCTTAGCCTGATGGTCTGTAACTGTATAGGAAACAAAGACAGCTCTTGGTGGCCATTGGATGGGCACTATATCCCCAGTGCAGTAGAAACACGTGGCAGCCAGCAGTTGTACCTGTGGGTTTTTCAACCAATTCTGTAATCTTAACATTTTAGATATAAGGATCATTAATGACATCATATCTAGCCCTTCAGTTTATAGATGAGGAATTTGACACTCAAATAAGTCATTAAATAGCTTTGTGTAAGCCACTTAAATCCCGCCCCAAGCCTCAATTCTCCCAACTCAGTTACTACAACAACTCCTTCTACTGCTGCTGATGCTGATGCTGCTGTTACTGCTGTCAGTCCTTCCGTGATTGGAGCAGCCAGCGTCCACTGAGCACTTACCGTGTGCCAGGCACTATTCTGCACGCATTATCTCACTATCTCGTTACTCCATCCTCACACCGACCCAATGGGATGGGTGTTATTTCATTGCCTCCCTTTTATAGAAAAGGAAATGAAGGCTAAGAGAGGTCACGTGGCTCGCCCAAGCCACACAGCTGGCAGTGGCTGCACTGGGATCCCAGCCCAGGCAGCCTGGCTCCAGAGGCAGTGACAGTTATCAGCAACTGAATCAGCCCCTGTGGCCGGCCCCAGGCAGAAGGCGCACGTACAAGTCTGCACACGTGCTAAGTAGTGTGCTCCTGGTGTGGTTTATATTGGTGGTGTTCTGCCATTGTTATTGTCTCTCCAGTTTTGAGCTTTGCCGTGAGTTGCCATCCTGTCCTTTGTCTTTTATCTCTCTTTCATGAAATGCCTCTCTGTTTTTCCTGCTCCATAGCCAAACTTGCCTACCTCCTGGCCCAGATGCCCCCAACGCATGTGAAGTCATCTCAAGGCAGACCTGGGCCCCCAGGGCCCCCTGGAAAAGATGGGCTTCCAGGCCGGGCAGGCCTGATGGGGGAGCCAGGACGGCCCGGGCAGGTGGGTCTGGAAGGACCTTCTGGACCAATAGGTCCCAAAGGTGGGTGAGGACCCGGAGGAGATGTGCTTTATGGTCTGCAGGGGGGCTGAGAAGGAACTAGCATGTGAGGCGCACCTCCAACTGAATATGCATAATTTATTCCATTCTCATCCCTGTAGCTTGGTAACACCCTGAATTTTGGCATCATATAATTTTTTCATATGTATAAGAGGTTTTCATACTTGACATTTTTGCAAAATTATGCTTCTGCCAGGAAGACTGGATCAGTTCCCTCCTGCTCTCTTGTTCTCTCTCTGTTTCCACGGCTCGAGTTGAAGGGAGTGGTACAAAATTCCCCTTTTCCCCTTCTGAGCTTAGAACTAACTGAGGAGTAAGATGTTTAATCTCCAGGCAAGTGCGCATTAAACGCCAGCTTTAAAATGGAAAAAGTGGCTTGGAACTGCAGCTAAAAATGGCTGCTACCTCTCCAGCTCTTAGGTAGACTGCCTTACCTGGACATAGGTGCTCTGGACAGGTGGGTCTCTCCTCAAGGGCAGCGCAAGTCCCACTTCACCTAGCGCGGGGTGGCAGCAGGTCAAAATACCCTATCTCTGCAGCAGACAGATGTGAAAGTGAGGAGCGACCTGAAGCCAAACTCACCAACCTGATCATTCACTCCTGCTCTCAGGCGAGGGATAAACATGGGGTGGGGAAAAAGCCCAGGGTGTGGCTTCAGCTGCCACTTCGTGCCTTGGGGTTAAAGAAATGGATGTCCCTAACATCTTCCTCTTTCAATCTTCCATTCCCTAATTCTTTATTCATTCATTTATTCTTTGTAGTGTTTCTCCTTACTGAACTTGTTAAATTCATGTGCAAGTCCTACCTATATGGTTTCCTAAAACAAAATACATGAAATAAATGTCAGTAAGAAAGCATAAAGTATGGAACACTTCAGACTGTGACAGAATACTGGCCAAATGTAATAATTATAACAATAAACAAGAATGGTGTACAGTCTCTATGAACTTGCAAAATTTAAGTTTGGATTACAAAAGAATATATAACATTGCGTATTGGAGATATTCTGGAAACGACGTGGAAAAAAGTGAATGATGAAAAAAAAGTTGACAAAGACAGTTTAGTTAAATCTGTACAGTATTAACTCACATATAATCTTAAATATTCTCCCATGGGCCGTGGACCCTTTCTCCTCTGAAGGTCTGTTGTGGTTTTAAACTCCTGTGATGGTGCTTATCACATTCTGCTTCATATTTCGAATGCTCTCTGTGCCCTGTTTTGTCTATCCTATTAGATTTCAGGCTTCTTGAGAGTAGAGTTTTGTCTTATGTATATGCCCATATGACCTGGGATGCTAAATTTGCTCATTGCCCAGTTCCTTCTTGAAAAAAGGTCAGGTGAAATGCTTTGAGAACCTGGGGAAGTGTAGACATGTGTGAGTGGATGTATGTGGACATATGTTATGTATAGGAGAGAGTGTGTGGGTGTGTGCACTCGGTTTCTGTGTTTGAGTGAATCTGTATGTGTATAAGGGCGTGTGTATACATTTGCTAATATGTGTGTGAATGTGTGTATGTGTGTATGTAATTGAGAAGTTATGTGCTTGAGTAAATATTTACGAGTAAATACATGTATTTAAGCATGTTTCTAGGAGGGAATGTCCATTTATTTTGGTGTTCACATGTGTGTATTTCTGAATGTGAGTATGTACGTGAGTGTGAATGTATGTCAGTGAGTGTGTGAACAGGAATTATGGGTCCGAGTGTGGAGTGTGTGTGAGCAAGCGTGGTTTTGACTAGAAGGCTGCAGCAGCACAGTGCTGGCCCTGCCCCTCCTGCAGGCTGGGACCCTGTCTCTGCCCTGTCGTGGGTCTCTACCACCAGATGGCATGTTTTTCTCACCAGGGGAGCGAGGAGCCAAAGGTGACCCTGGTGCACCTGGTGTTGGCCTCCGAGGCGAGATGGGACCCCCTGGAATCCCAGGTAAGGATGGTGTCTGGAACCCCAGGGTGGGGGTGGCCGTCCACGATGGGGTGAGAAACACACAGCGGCTCTCCACCTGCATCACCATAGGCCTCAGGAACGGCCGGGAGAAACGGGTAGGTGTAACTGACCAGGAGACAGGAACACCGATTTGTTTTTATTAAATCTTTCTCAAATGCCAGCTTCTTGACTTATTAACAAAACTGCAGTATACCCCATGAGTTCTTGAAGTGTAACCCATGAGTTAAAACTCCTATGACATGGTCCTGACAAAAGCTAATTTGCAATAAACAGGTCTGGGCAATGCTGGGGACCGGGTTCCCTTTTAGTCGTTCCTAATGCACATGAATTTCTTACACGTGCTAAGGAACCGTGCATAAGAAATAATGTTTATTTTGTTTAAGCCAGCATTTCCCAAACTCGCTTGAATGTGGAACGCTTTTTCTTCCACTTTGCATGTGTTCATACCACATTACTATTTCTCAGAACATATTTTGAGGGATGCTGGCCAAGGGGCAGCATGGCCAGCAGTTCTGGCTCGTCTGGGGCTGAGGGGGTTCCTGGGACATGGCACTTTTCAGTTTTAAAACCTGGACAAGTTTGTCACCCTACCTAGTGGCTATATGGGAAGATCTCTAGATTGGAGCAGTATCGTGTTCCAAGGTGAGGCTCAGAAGCAGAAGGTGGAAGAAATTAGGCTGATTGTTACAAACTCCACCTCACTGAGGCTTCTATTTTTATTTAATTCTAGTTTATATGATTACCTGAGATCATTTCCTAACATTAGGCCTATAGATAATTTTAATTTTAGTATTTATATCTTCTTGGTTTTTCAGATTTCCTACAGTCGACATGTATTGTTATTCTCATGAGAGGATAACTAGAAATACATTGTAAATATTTATTTTTGACAGCTTACCTTCCAATAACTTATAATATTGAGAATATTTTTTAAAATAAGGCAATTTCAAGTAAAGATTAAAAGGCAGGACAGAAACCCTTTAAAAGGGGCAGATAACTGCCAATATGAGGTTGAGATAATCACAGTACTTCAGTAGTTCCCAGATGAAGGAATGAATCATTGCTTGTCTCAAAATTTGGTCTCGGCAGGACTATGGATGAAATGACTACTACCAAAGCATTCACGAATTTTAGAATTTATGAAATGACTAAAGATCTTTTAAAGGGAAAAGTCTATTTTTTGTTTATGTTATAGGGGGACTCAGATTTTTTAACATGGTGATTGCTAAGACTTAAGAGGCGTTATCATTGTTAGGGTTGACTACAATACTTAGCGCTGAGCTTCTCAGTTGCCAAAACAGAGAGAGAGATCAATTGATTACATACGATATTATGATGCTGAATAGGTGGAGGCATAGAAGTTATATTATTTTCTGCATCTAAATTTTGGGCTATCTAAGTGTCAGTTACATCCAACTTACATTGCCTTTGACTATGATTTGCAGAATAGATAAATGTAGTCCAAATATATGGTTCAAATTTAGCATTTAGATAAAGCTTAGAAACTACGAAATATTTGGGACAAGTTGGATATTGGATAATGGAATGTCTCCAGGTATCTCTAAAGACGCATGAATTGGGGCTTATGATTAATGATGAGGACTTGATGTCCCACTTCCAACTCAGGTACATCTCCTAGACCCTGTAAGAACATAGAAAGCCTGGTTTCACATCTACCTCATGGTGGAGAACATGTTCCGTAACTGGTCTACACTTGTTTATTTCTCTCCCATGGCGCCCTGATTACTGTCTTTGTCCAAACAGTTAAGACAACCCCTTCTGCAGATGAAGGCACTCCCACTACCTGATATCCAGGTGGACCATTCTGATTACTCAGGGCAGAGCCCCCAGACCATGGGGTATTCTTTCTGAGGGTGTTTCAAGTCCTCAGTTCACACTGAAGGAAGCAGTGAAAGCAGGGCTCATTTTCTCCAGAGGGAACTTGAACCAACTACTGTTTCTTTTGCTTCTTGTACCAGGTCAACCTGGAGAACCTGGCTACGCTAAAGATGGGCTCCCTGGGGGTCCCGGCCCTCAAGGGGAGACAGGACCAGCTGGACATCCTGGCCCCCCAGGCCCTCCTGGCCCCCCTGGCCAGTGTGACCCCTCCCAGTGTGCCTACTTTGCCAGCCTCGCTGCCAGATCTGGTAATGTGAAGGGCCCCTAGAAGATTCGGGAACGCCAGGAGATGGCGGTGGACTTCTGAAACTTGAACTCAGAGCCTGACGGAAAGCCAGAGGTCTTGAAACAGTTCAGCCATGTGTTTTTTCTTTCTTTTATCACTTGTTTTTGTTTTATTTTCCTGCGAGACCTCAAAATTATTAAAACCAACAGATGCTGCCGGTCGGTCAGATTATTATTAATATTATTATTATTGTTAATTATTATTATTATTTCATATGGTAATACGTTTTGAGGTTTTTTTCCTTTCCTCTAAAGTTGGGAAAACTTGATTTGTGGGGCAGTGCATTATTTTTCTCGGTTCTTCTGACAGCCCCCACTGAAGCGTAACTGCCCATTTTAAGGAAACACTTGGTGCTATGAAACCCTGCTCAGATGCTCGCCAACTTGACCTCTTTCCTCAAAAGGAAAGTTTAAGAAAATGAGGCAAAGAGTTTCCATTTTTGGTCGTGCCCAGAGGTTGCCCAAGAAGAAACTATCCGAAAGTCACCACTTCCCAGGAGAGACAAGTGAAGCAGGAAGAGAAAGAATTTGCAGACATGAAGATTGTTCTCACCTGCTGATGGAAAGCGTGCGTGGAGAGCACAGAATTGGTCCTTTGGGAGCAAATGTGGCCACCTTGGTGTTTCAAGCTTGCAGAAGTGCAATGATGGCACTTGGGTTGGCAAAGCTTCATGGAATCCTATGTCGAGGCCAAAGATGGGGAAGCTGGTGTGGAGAAAGCATCCCTTGAGCATTAATTTGGCTTCCAAGCCATGGATAGGTCTCCTTCAAGCTCCTTACTGTTGGTTTCACTCACTTGAATTATAAAATAAGGGGTCTGGTGACCACGCCCATGTTTTCCTGACAGAAGGCAGTCGGCTGGGGCACTGGCCAGAGCTGGGAAATCTGTGCCTCCAGGGTTCTGCCTCCGAAAGAAATTATGTTGAGTGTATGTGTGCATGTGACATGCCCAGCATGAAAATGTGCTCAATAAATCCTAGTCTCCTCCTCCTCGGTTCCGCATGACGACTCCTTTCTTGCCTCCTTCGTCCACCTGCATGTGACCCCTCAAGGACAGGGATCAGTCATTTTCCTCTGGGAGGCCTAGCGCAGAGCCACACGTCCAGTCCGTGTGCTGAAGGCACAGGTGGGTGAGTGAGTGTGTGTGGCTGAGCTAGTTCCGGGCAATTCGTTATCATACCCATCATTGGGGCCGCTCTGCATTTTACATTATGGAAGAAGCCATTTGGATGTGCCTGTCTCTGCAGGATCACAGTGGGGAGGGAGTGAAGGAAGGGTGGCAAATTGGTTTCAGCAAGACTGAGGGCCTCATCCTGCCAAGGTGTGTCCAGAGGCTGAGTGATTTACCAGTGGTCTAAAAGAATACTCTTTCAGCATTTGTTCATGTCTTGATTGATTTATTGATTGGTTGATCCATCCATTCATTTGTCCATCACCCAAGCAGTCCCCACACACAGACTCATACAGCATATGCTTATCAAGCACCTCCTTTTTATCACCTCCATTCTAGCTTATTCTAATTGATTTGGGAACCAGGAGTACAAACATCCAAAGATGTTGGAAGATTCCATGTGTAGAAAATTATTATTGCAATGATTTTAAAATAGGATGCAGGGCCGGCCGTGGCTTAGTGGTTAAGTGCGCGCACTCCGCTGCTGGCGGCCCGGGTTCGGATCCCCGGCGCGCACAGATGCACCGCTTCTCCGGCCTCGGCCGCGTCCCACATACAGCAACTAGAAGGATGTGCAGCTATGACATACAACTATCTACTGGGGCTTTGGGGGAAAAAATAAATAAATAAAAATCTTTAAAATAGGATGCAAGACGTGGTCCTCTTGTTCAGCTGGTTAGTGCTGATTCTGGGGGATTGATGTGTGTCAGGATCCAGAGGAAGCAGCTCCTGTCAGTGCAGAATGAGAGGACCTCCTCCCTGAGCCCTTTCACGTTTACCATCTCTGTGTATTCTCACAACTGTATAAGACACACGGATATTGTGTGCATAGAATACGCTTTTCCATTTGAAGAAACAATCTCAGAGACCTTAGAAATCCTCTAATCCAGGGACTTAAAAAGTTGTGACCATGATTCATGGCAAGAATTACAATTTCTTTGTGACTTAGTAGATGCATATGTAAATATAAAACAAGAAGAGTTTGACGATACGATATTTATCCTGACCACACACAATGCCCTCTAACATTTGCTATTCTATTTCATTAAAAAAAAAATGTTCCAGGAGCTGGCCTGGTGGCGTAGAGGTTAAGTTTGCGTGCTCCGCTTCAGTGGCCCGAGTTTCGCAGGTTCAGATCCTGGGCGCAGACCCACGCACTGCTTATCAAGCTGTGCTGTGGTGGCATCCCATATAACGTAGAGGATGATGGGCATGGATGTTAGCCCAGGGCCAATCTTCCTCAGCAAAAAGAGGAAGATTGGCATCAGAAGTTAGCTCAGGGCTAATCTTCCTCACAGACACACAAAAATGCTCATCACAGCCCACTAAATAGATCTTGTGACCCACCAATGGGTTGCAACCTGCAGTTTGAAAAATAGTTCTTTAGTCTAAAGGGAAACTGAGACACAGAGGGAGCCTGTCTCAGGCCACAGAGCCTTGGGTAGAATCCATTTCTCCGATGCCCTGAATGTTTTTTTCTCTTCACATTTCATTTTGCTCCTGTATTTTAAGCTGTTCATTGTATGCACTAAGAATAGAACTAGGAGAAGGGTTTTATACAACAGAAAGAAGGATTTGGGTAAGACTAAAGACTGTTTTGATTATTGGGGTTCTCAGACACTCAGGTGGGAGTGAGAAGGGCCATGGGCCTTCCTCTTCTGGGATCTTAGCGATATTCCGTTCCAGGTGTGGCTGGGAGTGGCTGTATCTGTAGACAGCAGGAGGAATGCATCAACCATACTCATTCCAGGCATGGGGCTTGGTGGGTCTCTGGAAACAGAGATGAAAGAATCAGCAGCATTGAGTATTTTGATAGCTTCCAATTTAAAATATATTAAAATGGTAGACAATGGAAGTATGTGGCGGGGAAGGGATTAGGGAGTGGACTTAGAAGACAGCACACTTTAATTTCCTTAGAAAACTTCCATCAGCCTTGACAGGACAAGTACTTCTCTGGGGAGATACATCCAAGCACACCACCCATTCTAATGGTCTCATTTAGTGGATATTGATCAGTGTGTTGCTCATACTGATGATGCTCATGGTCTCAGGACTAAGAACCGTAGCAAGTCAGCATTATAGGTTAAAAGAAACATCACAACAGTATTTTTAAACCATGCTCCTGTGAGACCTCAGGGTTCTAGAGGGGCCTTACGAGTAGCCAGGAGGACAGAAGAACCAAAAGGGGGGGCTTCAGTGCCCCCCAACCAGAAAAGTTCAGATTGCTTCTCTTTGTGCTTTTGAAAGCAGATGTTTTTCATGCCGCACTGCATTTCTTTGGTGTTTCCCTGATTTCAGTGTCCCTAAAGAATGCAGTCCTGTGCATGGGGCCAGTGTCCCACCTCAAGCGTCCATCACAGCGTTTCTCCACTCTTTGGCCTCATGGCTCCCTCCAATGCCCTGGAAGGCCTTTCAGCCCAGAAGTGCAGGAGAATGAACCCCCTTCAGGATGACCCTCAGTTACTGGGGGATGGGAGCCACAGGAGAAAGGCCTCCAGCCTCCCTTACTCTGGAAAGATCATTCTGAAGTATAATCTGCATGGTTCCTCAGACTGTCCCCAGGACCCCTAATAGCCCACAAGGGTGACAGACTCAATAACACATTCTTATGGCTGTCCCTGCTTCCCTGCCTCAGTCTCCCGGGTAAACCACCTGCACCTACATCATTGGATCAGGATCTGCTTTAAGGGAAACTCCACCATGATGGGTCTCCACAGACGTCCCTTGTAAGTACAGGGTTCCTGAGCCAATGCAACTCTTCTACACACCAGGACATTGGAGCAGCCAAAGCGGACGGGCCTGACTCATGTTCTCACAGCAAAAGTGGGGCAGGCATGCACAGGAGCTCTGTTCTGGGGCAGCTCAGTTGTCCATTTCCAGTCACCAGGGACAGTCCCCAGGACCACCAGGGTGGGGCTTAGTTTAGGTGACAGTTGCTTGCCCAGCACTCAGGGTGAGGAGCAGCCTCTGGGAGGCCAGTCCTGACCTCACACTTGCATTTACCTGCCTGGGTCCCCTGTCCACCTTGCAGAGCCTTTGGACGTGAGCACTGATGAGGTCGTCAGTGTTGAGATCTGGGGTTCCTGCCCAGGGAACTGTCATCCTGGGCAACTCAAGATGAAAAACTCGAGACTTCATCAATATAGAAAAGTATCTGCTTCTCCCCACCCCACATTCTTCCAGGCCACTCTTCATTTTCTTTGCTTCTGAGATCAGAGGTCACTTTTAATTCAAGTATGTGTGTTTTTCTTCTCTTTCTTGTGGCTTATTGGGGATCTTTCAGCAAACGGCAGCAGGCACATCTCTCCTCTCCTTCCCCACCTCCTTGGGACTGGGTTACTCTTCCTTTTGGTTATAATGGTTCCCGAAATATAAAATCCAGAAGCCACAGTAGGGAGGAAAAAACCCTCACTGGGTGACTCTGCAGGGCTCAGATGTCCCCTGACTCCCATAGGAGGAGCAAAAGTCGGGTCCAGGATTTCTAAATTAACCATGCAAGTTCAATCCACTTCCATGATCCTCGGATGCTAAAGGCCTCCGGTGAGCCCAGGAAGAGTGTGACGTATTTAGTGAGGTGGGACAGGACTCTGTCAAGGGCCATACAACAGGACTGGGGCTTTCCTCCCTTTAGTGTGTCATGAGAGGTCATTGGCTTCAGTGTCACCCAGTGTGTGAATGAAGTCCCAGCGTATGAGTGAAGGACAGAACCAGAGCCACTTCAGTGAGATCCCTAAACTAAGGTGTCATATAGAAACCCCAGGGTATTAAGAGAGTGGGGCAGAAAGTTCCAGATCATACAAGCACCAGCAGATGCAGAGGAACTTCCCCCAGACCTTTGTTCCAACACCTGCTATGCAGCAGCACTAGGGTACAAGTGTGGCCACAGGGTAGCTCCTGCCCCCAAGAAGCAATCATCTGGTGACAGAAGCACACAGCACAGCATGAGGGACTCAGGCCAAACTGTAAAATAAGCTCCCAGGTGGTAGATCTGGTCTCCAAGACAGAGCCTGCCTGGGGCAGTAGAATGCGAGGAGGGCACTGTTCACAAGAAGGTGGGCTTTAAACATGTCTGGGGCATTTTGAAATGCAGAGGGAATGATGTTCCAGCGTGTGGGAGCATTGCAAACAAGGACCGGGAATGTCTAGAAAATCACTGTTAATCACAGCCAAAAGGCAGCCTGGCGATCACAGGCCAGGGGTTCCCCACCACTGGTCCAGGGTGAAACATTCTGGTCCAAGCCCGGTGGGGCCAGGGCCCAATGGGATGAGCTGGGCAGAAAGCCAAACCCAGTATACCCCATTTAGAGGATGATCTTTCATTCTGAGACTGGGGTCTGGCTAATTTTTAGGGTTTAGGTCTTATACTGAGAGAAAAAATTGTGTCAGGTGGAAGGGGGGAGTAATATTTGTGTGTTTGCTTTTTATCTCCTCATCCGCCAAAATAAAGAGCTCTAATATCTTCATATCAGTTCCCAAGATTCGAGAAAAACAAAACTCTCAGTTCTTAATTACCACATCTGGGAACCCCTGGTATAATTCAAATCCTGATTTTATTTTTGAACAAGTGGGAAAAATGAGGCTTAGAAAGTTAGAGTGATTTTCCCCAAGTTCATAACCATGGGGTACAAAGTATTGGGTACAAAGTCTCATTCCATGTGTTCAGTGAGTCCCCAATAAGCCAGATGATCAAATTTTACAGAGAGTTTGCTTTTAACACTACAAATTGTAGGACCCGCTCCAGAATCACTGAATCAGGATCTCTGGGGGATAGTGTTGAGTAATCTGTTTCGAAAAGTCTTCTCAGGAGAGTCTCAAACCTGTGGGGTCTGGGAATCTCCACCTTACCCCAAACCTTTCCTGGCACCTCCCTCCCAAGCTGAGCAGCCTGATTGCCTCGTGCCAGCCCAGTTTCCAGAGTTAACAGCTACTGCAACCCAAGCTCAGGGGCTCAGGGTATAGGCAAACCCAGAACTTGGCCAGACTCCAACACCCCCAAAGACGTTAAGACCTGCAAGGATGAGATGGTTCATCTTTATCATCTGAGAATGCTGCTGTGTGTTTGGAAGAGACAGATAATGCACATCAGTGGCCCAGAGAGTTGGGCTCAAACCTGCTGTCTCCAGCATTTTCTAGCCAACACTCACTTTCCACCTGCCAACTGCTACAGCCAGAGGACCCATCTCTGCCACCTTCTCTTCTTTTCTTGGAACGCCCCAAGGAAGGTGCAGAGAGAGTTGATTCTGTGCCCTAGAAGGAGAAGGCTTGGTGCCTGGCATGGACGCTCAATGGATGCACAGTAGATGTTCAATAAATGACGACTGAGACTAGGGGCTTCCCAAAGACCACCAGGTGTGTTTGGGATATGAGGCATCTCCTGTGTGGGATTGGTAATAAAATCTCACTCTTCTTTCAGCTGGAGGAAGGGGATGGTGTGGAAGCCTGCCATATTGATCTTACTCAAGAACCTCTGTCCTCCATGCAGGGTACAACTCTGATTTCTTGTAGAGGGCAGGTTAGAGGATCCTTGATCAGCAGCTCTCAACCCCTGGCTTCTGTGAGCCAAGATTTGCAAGAACTCCCCCTGATTGAGTTCAGACAATCTGCAGGGCTGAGCTGCCCCTATTCAGCTGTTAATTTGTCTCACTCAGGTCCTTAGTGAGCTGTCCAGGTGAGGAGGCCCACCTGTTGCCTTACACATTCCAGCAGGTGCGAACCTGGGGCCCTCAGTTTAATAACTGAATAACCTCAGTGTCAGTTTCCTTCTCTGTTAAATGGAATTAACACATACTTCCCAGGATTTGTGAGAGGCTTAATTTTTTTTCTTCCAACTTTATTGAGATATAATGGATACATGACATTGTGTGAGCTTGAGGTATACGACATAATGGTTTGGTATATGTATATATTGCAAAATGATTACCACAGTAATGTTGGTTGACACATAGAAGCAGAGCACCCTGATCCATCCTTTACAATCCTCTCATTTGTCACCCTTTAAGAGCAATTGAGTCAACCTTGCTCATCTGTTTACTGAAATCCCAGTGGAGAAACCCTACCTTTCAGACCAAATAGTTACTTTACATGTTTTTCAAAGCATGTTCCCTTAGGTTTTTTCATTTATTCCTTACAACGCACCTGTGTGGGGCCGGACATGGCTGTTTGCCCCTACAGCCATTAGGAAACTGTGTCAGAGGGGATTGCCCACCTGCCAAACTCACACACACAGCTCACTTCTCTGACTCCCTAGAGAATTACGCTGAGGGACCAGGGAGCCTGCGAACTGCAGCTGTGGTCGGGGCCGCCTTTGTCTATTTCCCACCAGTGCTTTCTAAGGAGTAACTGCTTTCTCCTGGCTGTACACACAGGGCTAACTCCAAATGCTCACCTGGGGAAAAGTGATGGCATTTACTAAATTATTAAAAGGAGGGGGTGCATTTCTGGCTCATTTTGACATGGTTGGGGAGGTGCTATTTTAAGGCAATAATTCTGTTTCTCTACCTTTTCTTTTCTTTCCAATTGGGAGCATCTATCTCCATTTTCCTTTTGTGGCGCTATTTTGTGAAGTCAGGGTTATGAGTATACTGCAGGTGGCTGTAAATAGTAAGTTATTAAAGCCATCTAAAACCAGGGAACTGGCTGGGAGGTTCATTTGGGAAGGGAGAGAACATGGAGTAAGGGATGTTTCTGTCGGCAAGACATTTGAGACCAGAAAGGTGCATAAAACAAAGCAACACTAGACACAGACCATTGCCAGACCAATTTCCCGTTCCTACAACCTCTCCTAGGGAGTTGTTGGTTATTGTCTTCACCTCTTATAACCCTGAGGTTCGGGAAATGGAGTGAAAATGAGGATGCCAGCCCTCTTCTGAGAGGTGCACTTGTAAGGAGGTCTCACTCTGACAACTTGACCTTTGGCTGCGTAGTTAACCACGATCCTTTGTGTCTGACAGGACAAGCTGTTGCTATGGAGACGTTTTTGAGGTTCTCTAGCCCAGGTTCACCTTGGTTCCCTTCTGGAATGTTTCCTGTAGTCTGGGAAGAATGGAGAACTTGGCAGGGATTCCTGAGCTGGCTGCCTTTCCGAGCAGGTCTTATTCCCCAATGGTCTCAGAGGTCGGGGATACAACAGACAAAGGACATGGCAGAGACAGGGCTGGAAGACATGTGTCCATTCCCAAAAGGATGCTCGCCTGTTTAAGCTCAGCAGATATGGCGCCAGGTGCTGGGGACAGCAAGGTGAACAGGATACAGACCCACTCTCGTGGAGGTCACCGTGTAGAGGGAATGGTATATAATTAACTTCACAACACTATCTTGGGCAACACACAGGGAGACAAACACAAAAGCAACAGAGCCTTACAATTTAATTTCATTAGTTCTATGAAAGATAAAATCTATAGATATTCTGGAAAACTCTACAATACAAATAAAAATATTATTATCTGCCAGTTATTGTGCCCACTGTGTGCCTGGAGCCTGCACACTTTCTCTCACAACCATCGTGGGGGGCAATGTTTTCAGCCTCGTTTTTATGGGAAGTGGACGGCGACTAGAGGCGTGAAGTGACTCTTGCCAGGTCACAGAGCAGTCAGTCAGCAGTCGAGTCCCGATAGAAACTTGGGCTGTGGTGCCAGCTCCTCCTCCCGCCTGGCCACCCTGAGTAAGCAGACGTGGGGCGGGCCTGGCTTTTGGTGAGACTTCTCTTCATTTCTACTCCCTTAATCAGCAACTCCAGCACCTCTTTCTGCGAAACACACACTGGGGAATCCTTCGTTTCTATTTTTCAGTCATGTTTTCAGGGAACAAGAGTTGTCTGATTTTGACGGGAACCTGTTGAGATGAACAGGAACCTGCACACCCCCTGGTGGGGGAGAAATGACTTGAGGGGCCTGCCTGAGGCTTTTGGGGCCTTGGAGAATCGAGACTGTTGCGATGGGGCCGCTCAGTGCACTGGGGGGGGGAGCCTCGGAAGCGCCTCCCTAGGTGTCTGCCACCTGTACTATGCGCACTTCTCCTCAGGGTTCTGCCGACTAGAAGGCCTCGTGTTTTCTGGTGGCCTGGTTCCTGAGGGAGGCTGAGGAGTGAAGTGGGCAGTGCCTGGCCATGGAGATGGGGTGACCACCCCAACTCTTCTTTTCTCCCCACTCAGAGAGAAGAGGTGAAATCAGCTCCCAGACTACTCTGTGTGGGAGCTTCCCTTTTCTTAGCCTTCTCTAGAACCAGAGCTGAGAGATGTAATTTTATCCAGGAACTTGGAGGTGCAGGGGAGGGAGGGTGGCTGCCCTTTTCGGGGCAGCATCACAAGACATAGCTGCTGAGACGCTGGCCCTTCCATCATCATCCACGGTGGCCTTGCAAGTCCTCACCTGCCTGCTGCTCCCTCTTTCTTGTTCCCTTCCTCCTCCTCTCCCTCCCCTCTGCTCTCAGCTGGCTCTCTCCTCTTCCTCACTCTCACCCTTCCCTCTCTCTTACTCTCCCTCCCTCACCTCCCCCTCTCCATCTCTGGCCCTTTGCTTCATCATTTCTCTCCAAGACAGGGATCCCAGGGTTCATCTCCCATCTCATCCTCTCTTACCCTCCCCTCCTCATCCTTGACTACTCTCTGCCTGCCCCTCTCCCCTCGTCACCCTCCCACTTCCTCTCTGGTTTGCTCTCTACCCCTCTCTCTGTCTCTCTCTCTCTCCATCTTTCTCTCTGTCTCTCTCCCTCTCTGTCTCTCTCTCCCTCTGTCTCTCTTCTTTATCTCCATCTATCAATTCCCCTACCTCTGACAAATTCAACCCCTTCCCCCCAACTCTGCTGTCTGTCTCTCTCCCTTTTCGCCTCTCTTGGTGTCTCTCTGCCCTTTTCAGTCTCTCTCCCTCTATTTTTTTCTTTCTCTTATACATTTTCAGCCTGGCATTTTTCACATTACTGGCTCTGCCCTCCTTTTGACTTTCTCCCCCATCTCTTCCTGGCTCTCCCCACTCTGCCTCTCTCCTCTCTGCCTCCCAGGACCTCCTACCTCCCCTCACCCCTGCTTTCATTCAGACCTCCCTCCAGGACTGCCCCTCTCCCCTCTGGAAGCTTCAGACTTCCAGGCCCTGTTTTCACTCTTGCATGCTTGGAGCCAAGGCCGAGCCAGCCTCCATTCTCCGGGCCCTGGAGACAGAGGCCCAGGGATTTCTTCTACAGAGAAGCTCTGATTGTGGAGCCCCTTCACCTGGCCTGCCCTCCAGCCCACCCATTCATTGCACAATGTTGTGAGATGCATAATACATTCCATACTAGCCCAGAGCTTCCCGATTGGGTTTTTTCCCCTGAAGTCTAATGGAATTCTGCTGCAATTAGGTAAGACCCTCTTTGCCTTCTGGTGAGAAGAGGGCTCTTTGCTTTGTCTGATGAAGTGTGAACTTGTCAAGGGCTTTTCCTTGTGTAGGGTCCATTTGTTAGAGCCTCTGCTTAGGAGGCTCAGAAAGCGTGGTCATCAACAGGCACATTCTGTGTGTCTGCAATTCTAATGGAATTGATGATTTTCTTATACATACTCACTTTGGGACTGAGGGACAGAGATGGGACTTCCTCCCCATCTTGGTCAGTTGGTCCAAGCAGCCTCCATTCTCTCTGCAGCCCCATGAGGAGGCACGTACCTCCCAGCTTGGTCTTGCATCAACTCCCAGGCTGCATGTTCGGAATCTCTGGAGCACGCCCATTCCTGGATTCAGAAGCTGTAGGGTGGTGACTTGTACCCCCAGCTCCTCCTTCCAGGCACTTCTCATCATGTGGCCACCTGGTCTCCTCTGAATGGCGTGGCAGGCGTTCATGGCCTGGCCTCAGCTGCCTCTCTGGTCCCAACTCAGAGGATTACAGTCTCCAAATCCTTCCCCCACTAGCCACACCCAGGACCTTCAGGCCCCTCAGTGTCCTGCTGTTTCCTGCAAAGGGGGCCCCTGTGCCAGGATGCCCTTGCAGTTGTCCACTTCACCCTCTGCCCTGGCCCCTGCCAGCTCCCCTTACTTGTTTTCAGGGTCCACTCAGGCTTCATGGTTGTAGTGGAGGCTGTGTGATCTCAATCACACTGCTGTCAAGTCCCTCACCTCACCCAGATGCTGACACTCCAACCGCTGCAGCCCCCCATGGAGGTCCTTCTCACTCACTACAGCTGTGGCATCCTGAGTGGGCTGCCCTCTCCCTCACCCCCTGCATAGTCACCCCCCTCACCCTGCTGGGGCTCTGACCCCCACCCTGGGCATCCCCTGTCACCTTGTTTGGGATCTGTGCTTATCTGTTTTCAACACTCTTTCTCATTTGCCCAGCAGAATGCTAACCCCTCGAGGACCCAAATAGACCCATCTCAAAGCATCACCCAGTGAGTGGAGTCAGACAGTGGCCTTTCTGTACACACAGGCTGCCCAACCACCAGGTGGGAGAAGAGACCGACCCAGGGAAGGCGGGTGAAAATCTGCTTCCTCCCTGTCTCTCCAGAGCCCTGCCCTCCCCTCAGGGTCTCTTCCTTGAATTCCACTCCCTCCTCAAGCCCTGGGAGCTGGGCGCTGCCATTCCCAACCTCTACCCAAGACGGGGCGCATTCCTCCTTCTACAGAACTTCCCCGAACACCTGAGAGAAGAGAACATTTCCAGGTGCCATTTGACTAAATACCGAGAGATAAAAGAGGAAAGAGATACAGAAGATGCAAGTGGTGTGCAAAAGTAGAACATTCACACTCAGAGGTTCTGTTCAGGTCAGCTACACTGCATACCCTGAGGACTTATCTGGCTTTTTCTGCACCTTCCTCTCACCACCAGTTGACATCTGCATGTGTTGGTCATCTCCTGGACAAATTGGCCCCCTTGAAAATGTAGAAATATCTCAGATAGTAAGATGAAGGTGTCTCTTCATCCCACCACCTCAGCCTTTCCCATCCTTCTCCGTCCATCCATCCCAAACTACTGCGTTGTATAGTCTTGCCTCTCTCCTGCCTGGATGGGCACCAGTGTCATCTCTCTGGTCCCCCCACCTCAGCCTTTCTTCACTCCTGCCCCCAGAACACTCATTTGAGGGCTCAGTGCTGAAGAATCTGCTCCCAGGCTCAGTGCTTTCTACTAACGCTCTGCTGCCTGAAGCCCCCACACACTAACCTTCACTGGGCTCCGACCTATGCCCGACACTGCTGGCATCTTTCACAAATGTTGTTTCATTTAATTCCTCCAACTGTATTGTGAGGTGGGTTTTATGATGAGCTTTTGCAGGATGCAGACACTGAAGAGGTGAAATGACTTGTCCAGGATGAAGCAAACCCTGAGTGGAAGAATTGAATGAAATCCAAGCACCCAGCTCCAGGTCCAGAGCTTTCTGTTATGATGCAGTCAAGAGGAGTTGTCCCAGCTGGGGAAGAGGCTGCCTTCTTGCCAAGAGTATCACATTCCCAGGTCTGCCTTCCAGAAAATGGGCCGCTTCCCTAAGGTGGTGTGGATTGATTTTAAGATGAAATAAGGAGATAAGTTAGGGAAAAGTCACTCTCTCCTTTTTTCTCTCTGTGGGTCAATTAGCGCTTACTTGGTGAGTACCATTTCTCCACCAGCATGAGTGATGCCCAAGAGAACCACAAAACTTTGTCTTTGCTGTAAAAGACAGATGGGGAAAGAAGATACAGCTACACAAGTGGCCTCGCTGGGCTGGGCTACATAAATCCAGCTCCACACGGTGATCTGTCGCTCATCCCTCTGTGGCCCACATATGTGCTTGACCACTAGCAGTATGACCATTTGCTAAAGGTCTGAACCCCCGTCCCTTCCACCATCAACGTTAGGGCCACATGTGCATTTTACAGAGGAGGAAGCCGGTGCGTGGTGGAGCCAGGGTTTAATGCCCATCCCGCCTGGTTCCTCTGGATTAGCAGGCTTCCTGGTTTGGCTCTTCCTTTACTTTCAGTCCTTTGGATCTTTGAAGGCCGTGGTCAGGTGGGGCCCCCTTGAGCCTTCTCTTCTCTAGACCAAACACCCTCATCCCCAAGTTGCATGCCAGAGGAGGGCTTCCTTCTGTGAGTTTTGGGAGTGATGAGAGAAACTGGTACATGAGAGGGGTAAGACTCTTGAAACAAGCTCTAGCAGAGTTCTACTGCCTGACATTCTCCTGGAAGGGCTGTCTGCGGAAAGGGACACAAGGTGGTGGGAGAAGTGTGGGGCTTCCTTTTGGGATCATTGTCCTGGACCCTCTTGGTTCAAGATCAAAGAGAGAAACCTCATTTTTCAGAGGACAGTGAAGGCAAGAGGTGGCCATGACTGTGGCTGAACCACATTATCATGTATAATCTTCAAAGTCCAGCCCCAGGATAGGTGTACTAGTCATCCCGTCTTACAGATGGTAGTACTGGGGCTCAGAGATGATGAATGTTAAAAAAAAAGAACCTTACCCATTTTCACACAGACAGTAAGTAGAGGATTCATATGGAGGGAAGAATGACCTTTCTCTGTACGTTACGGGTTACTTTCGAATTTGTGTTTTCCTTTATTTCACAGCATTTGATGGTAACTGAAAATCGTTTAATCACTCACACTTGATGGGAGCACATAAAGATGATGCACTTCTTTACGGATTGGTGGATGCTGCTGAACACAGGGGCTGTGGGGTTTTAAGCTGGCATTGTGGGTTACGTCCAGGCTTGATGTCCTCGGGCTGCAGCTCCATCTCCATGTTCTGTAACTTACCGGAGAACAGTTGTTGATTTAACAAGGCACCATGCCAGGCACGAGAGATGCAACAGTTAAATGATAATTATTGCCGTCTTTAAGAAAGTTTTATTCTAATGGGGATAGAGAAGCAATGTAACTTAAAGACACACATATGATACAAAGAAATGGAAAAGGACTGCAAATAGGAGAGAATAGAGTAATATGGTAGAGTGCCTGTCTTAGGGAAAGTGGAGGAAAAATCCATGAGAAGATTACATTTGAGCTTGAACTTGGATGCTGAGAAGGAGGCAGGCACATAGAGGTCTGTGGAGAAGAGAGGAGATCCCAAGCTGAAGGAACAGTATATGAAGATGTCCTGTGGCAGGAAGCAACACGTCACATTGAGGAGTTCTGAATGGAGAATTAAGGGAGCTGAGATCAGAGAGAGAGCCTGGTCAGTAAAGCCTTCAGGGACAGGGTAGGGGGTGTGGATTTTACTCTAATAGTAATGAAAAACCAGCGAAGAGTCTTCAGAAATGTCCTTCTGGCAGATTTGGGAGAGCAAGCCAGGAGGCCAGGAGACCAGGTAGAAGGTGCTGCAATAGTCCAGGTGAGGAGGATGAGCTGGGACTTGGGAGGTCATTGTGGAGGTGGTGGAATAGAAGCTCTTTGGGAAGTGTTCTGGAGGTACTGCTGAAGGAAGTTACTGATGCAAGCTGTAGGGGAGGGAGAGAGCACTCTTCTACGCTGTTCTGAGTGTTGAGTGGATGAAGGAGACATAGGCTGAAACAAAGGAGAAGTGGGGGACCATTAGTTGTTTTAGAAAGGTTAACTTGGGATGCCTGAAGACTCCTAAGGAGACAGCCCAGTGCAGCTGGATATATATATATACCTGGAGGTCAGAGAGGAGATCCCACTAAAGATCTAAATAGAGTTTTCAGCATAGAGAATGTATCTACAGCCATGGCAATGGATGTGACCTCTTCTCTGTATACACTTCCCTCTAGGAAAATAGAGCTGAGCCTCAGTGCATTGCAACTCCTGGAGTTCATAGAAAAGGATGAGTCCGAGGAAAGCTTGAGGAAGAGGCAGCAAAGTAGGCAGAAGCCAGCTTGGTTGGTGTCAGTCAAGCCCAGAGAAGAGAGGTTTTCGTAAAGAATTGGGGATCAGCTATGATGACTGCTGCTGAAAGGCCAGATAAGGGGAGAGCAGAGTTGCCTATTGGCTGGAACTAGGTGGAAGCGTCACAGAAAGTTGTTAAAGTAAATTTCAGAGTAGTGATGGGTCTGAGTGCCTAACTGAGTTGGTTGGGGACACATTAGAAGTGACAGCATAGAGACATTAATACAGAGAACTCCTCAAGGAATTTTGCTGGGAAGAAGAACAGAGAGGGATGTAGGGATAGGTATATCTATATATCTCCATCTACATCTGTATCATCTATATCTATATCATCTGTATCTATATATATCTACATAAATATATATCCAAATATATCTATCTAAATTATATCTATCTATACTTAAATTATATCTATCTAAATTATATTTATATCTAAGTTATATATATATATATGTATATTTCTAAATCTAGGATCTAGGAGCATAAGTTCACTTCTTTCTACATTTCTTGGCTTACTTTTGGTGTCTTACTCAAGGTGTGGCACCTGTCCCTCCATATTGCTCTTACTAATGGGAGTTTCCTGTCTTTGTAGCCCCTGTCACTCATCTGTGCCTTGGTCCAGAGGCCACAGCAAAATGGAGGGGCGAATGGACTTGCACGGAGTTTAGATCTCTTGCAAAGTGAGGCAGCAACGGGCTTTTCAAAGGCAAATGGAGTCTGGTCACGGAGCATTTTGGCTTGAGGCTGATGTGTGGTTTTTTATTCTGGAGGTAATACAAGGCCAGTAGGTTTTTAAGCAAATGTGACTTGGCTTGTGTTTCAGAAAAGCGGATGTTCACTATATGTGAGGTAAGTGAACTACTGAGTAAATGAGAGATAAAAAGGAGATTTTCTTTTAAGTGAGAAAATAATTGAGAGAGCTGAGAAAGAACAGAGGCAGGATGAGCAGGCCATTCTGACAGTGACTTGGAGGTGGGAATGGAGGGAGAGAAGCAGAAGCCAACCCAATGTGGGTGAGAACCACAAGATCCAAGAGGAGGGTCTTGTGAGAAGGAAGATGAGCCTGCTGTGGAGAGTCAGGTATCCAGACTGTCTGAAGAGCAGAGAGCTAGAAAGGCATGGTAAGATTGTGCTGGGCAGAAAAACCCAGAGAAACCAGCCGCATTCCCGGTGGAAGAACATGTCTTTCAGGCTTCACACCAGTCCATTAGTCATGGACTCCTTGGTCTCCTCTCTTGCCACTGTGACTTTTGTCCCCAGCCTTCTCAAGCACTGAATAATCACAGTTCCCAGTAGAGAGAGTTTTGTAAGAAGATAAATAGCATAATTACCTGTGTGTCAATCCACATGACGTTACCGCGCCAAGCAAACATTAACTTGAGCTGCCGCTGCTAAAACAAGATTAACATCTAATCAGGATGTTCAAGAACTACTTGTCCTACCTTCAATTTGTGGTATGAATCATGTTTCATAGTTCTTTTCTTTTCTCCCCAAGAGCTCATTATAATCTACGTCGTTCACTTCAGAAATGCAATCATCCGCTACACCAGCCCCATTCGTAAGGACCAAGTGATATTTCACATCGGTGTGAGTGGAGAGGTTAAGTGTTTTTCATAGTCCCTGTTGAGAAACTTGACCTACAGTCATCCTTGGCCCAGCGTAGGGGACACTCTCTAGTGCAGGATGAGAAAGGAGAGGACAGCCAAGGAAAATTCCTAGTACCCTCTCCATCCGAAGCTATGGGTTCAGAAACAATGGTAGGGCCTCGGAACCAGGGCCAGGGTGGGGGAAGAATGTGAAGTGGGAGACAGATAGGGTGTCAGAACCCTGCAGGGCAGCCTGTCCAAGGGCTCCATCTGAGAGACAAGAGCCATAGATAAGTCTGGAGTTCAGGGCCTTACAGCCTAGACTCAGAAAAAACCCCAAACCCTACTAGATCCTTTAAAAAATATGTCATATCACATGATAACTCTGTTCTAGTCATTCCACTGCCTTCTCGTCTCATTTGAATTAAAAGCCTGATTCCTTACAATGAGTTATAGAATCTGACATTACCTAGGCTATGCCCCCACTCCATTCTCGCTCCCTGTCCCCCAACCAACTTATTCTGATACTTGCTCCAGCCGTGGCTCATTCTGGTTACACTAGTTCCTTAATGGACCTCAAATACACAAGGCAGGCTGCTGCCCCAGAGCCTTTGCACATGCAGTTTCCTTTGTCACTCTCTTCTCGTGGATAACCAAATGAGTGCATCATCTGTTTTGGTCTCTACATAAATGTCAACTTGTCTCTCTGGCTTTCTCTGAGAATCTCATGCAAATTACCCCTTTTCCTTATTTCAGATTTCTATTTATCTTGTTTTTTTTTTTTTTTTTTTGTCTCCAGAGCAGCTATCATCATCAAATGCAAGTGTTTACTGTTTGTCTCCTTCCTCTAGAATGTAACTCCATGAGGGCAGAGCTTTGTCTATTTAGATTACTGCTTGATCTTCAGGGGCTATAACATTTTCTGGAGCAGAGGTGGGCTCAACAAATATTTATAGAATGGATTTATAACTGGACATTCTCTATATGCTGATCAAGATAGTCTCAATGAGTCAGGAAGTATTGCAACAGAGTCAGGAGTTCTTCATTTTCTAACACAACTAATGATAATGAGAACAGGTGCTGTTCCAAACATCTAGAACTTGACATGCATTCATTAACTGAATCCTGACGACAAATCTCTGAGTTAGGTTTTACTATTAACGTGTCTTTTTACTAATGAATTAAAAGAATAAACAAAGGCACAGAAAAATTAAGCAATTCGCCCCAAGTTCCACAATTAGTGAATGGAGGGGTCTGATTTCAGAGTCTATATTCTCAGGCATGGTGGTGATCATAAGTGCTGTCACTAAAGACTTCCAACTTTTCTTCTTTTTGGACACAAGGTATAATTTTACTTTCCTAAATTCTTTGAAGTTAGTCAATGCCATCTGATTCTCTTTGGTCAAAGAAATATGAACAGGATTCACCTGTGTTACTCCTTGGTGACATTTTCAGTGTTTTAATGGCCTCCTGGTCACCCTATTGGTGAGAAGGGATTCCCACCCTAGGGTTATGGGGGTGGTCAAACACATAACATACAACATTGGACAGAGGAGATGGATAGCAGTTTATCAGTTACATGTATTGACAGATCAGGGTGAGGACACTGCACGCCATGCAGGGACATATGGGGTTGCACTTGGGAACAGAGTGAACAAGGAGAGATGCTAGGAGGCAAACTTTGTAGTATCAAGAGGGTGAGGTGCCCCCTGGTTCCTGTGGGAGAATGTGGTTGGCTTGTTTGAATACTTCTGTAGACCGGCAGGGAATGATCCCTGCTACTCAGGGATTAGCAGGAAGTGTTCCTGGTACCCTTGCTAGGAGGGGACCTTATCCATGGGAACAGAGTGAGGAGGGGAACTTGTGGTGAAGCCATTCAAGGCTTTCACAGTTTTACCAGATGTCGAGGCAGCACGTAATATTGAGACTTGATTTTAGGCCTGATGCCACATAGACTGGGTGTGGGGTCACCTTGTGTCCTTCTCACTCTTGGGGGATCCTGGAGGCACGTATGGAGGCAGACCATCTACAGCCTGGGCCCCTGTCTGACAATGACATGCAGAACAGCCTCACCAACCCACACTGAACCAGACTCATAATGTGAGAGAGAAATATACTCATGGTGTTGTCCAAACTGACGTCTAAGATGGCCCCCAAGATTCCTGCTCCCTGGTGGACACACCTTCTCTCAGTTATTCAATCAAACAATGGTGTAAGTGCTTCTGTGAAGGGATTTTTGCAGATGTGATTAAATTCCCTCATCAGTTTGAGTTAATAAAAAGGGATATTATCCTAGGTGAGATTGACCTAATCAGGAGAGCCATTGAAAGGGACTGGACCCTTCCTGAAGAGAAAGATTTGAAGCATGAGAGGGTGTATGGAGGGGACCACATGGCAAGCACCTGAGAGTGGCCTCTAGAAGCTGAGAGTGGTCCTGGCTGATAGCTGCAAGAAAATGTGGACATTTTATTCCTAAGATCACAAGGAAATCAATTCTGCCAACAACCTGAGGGAGCTTCCCTAGTTGAGCCTCCAGATGAAGACACAGCCCCAGCTGACCCCTCAATATCAGCCTGTGAAACCATGAGCAGAGGACTCACCTAAAACTTGTTGGACTTCTGACCCGCAGAAACAGTGAGGTGATAATTTTGTATTGCTTTAAGCTGGTAGTTTGTGGTAATTTGTTACACAGCAATAGAAAACTAATACAGTTGTGTTAGTTGTGTTAAGCTGAGATATGGTTGCTGTTATTGGTGGTGTTACTGCAGCATAATCTACACATTTTGACTGGAAAAACCATTATGGACAACTGCCTTCTTTGTGGCAATTAACACATTTGTAACTACCCAATAATCCAATTATTCATTTCCCCAAATTACATGCCCCATGATTTGAGGGAGATCTTGTCCATGTATTCACTTTGGTACCCTCAGCATTTATCTGTGAATCTGCCACATTGTGGACATTCAATGAATGTCTGTGAAATGAACATACGAAAGGAGATGAGAAAATCATATCCAGTGTTGCACCATGGAAAGAGAAGTCAACTGAGTGTGGGTGAAGGAAACATTCAGGAAGGAAGTTATTCATGAAGGATGAAGAGGTGAAAAAGGGTGGATAGGTTGGGGAGGGGTTCTAGGCATAGAAGACAACATAAAGAGATGAGGCTGGCGATAGCATAGCCCGTGTGAGCCTTTGCCAAGAATTGGGTAGGACTGCAGGACGTGGAATTGGTGAGATGGAAAATTAAAACAGGAGGCTGTGAAAATCCATCCGTGCTCACTGAGAACATCAGCATCTTTAGAACGTCTCACCTCATCTCTCCATGACAAACTCAGAATTCCAATCCAAGTAGTGAAAGCCATCAGAAGGGAGCAAACAGTAACAAGCAAGTGTGAAGTTACAGGTTTTTTTCCTCAATAAAAATATAAAACTAGAGCTTGACAAATCATTTTGGGCCAAGACTAAAAACAAACAAACAAAAATATTAAAGCTGAAATCCTGATAAGGATGATTTTGGTCTTACAATTGTCTATGATGTGAAGCTCAAATCACTCGGGCTGCCAGGACACCAATATGTATTCTTTTGCAATAAGATTGCTGCTTCTCTTTATCTGTTCGAGACTCCAGACTAAAAAATTGAATGTAGTCATGTGTTTCAAGGCTGCACCCCGAGACTCAAGGTTTAAAGAAAACAATAGCTTTTATTTCTCTTAGTTTGTGTCATGTCAAGGGCTTTGCATGCATTGTCTGATGACATCGTACTGGATCCTGGTTTACAGTTGGGAAAATAAAGGAATGGGAGGCTATTGATTTTCCCAAGGTCACATAGTACGCTGAGGTTTTGGCCCAGGGCTGAGAGATTTCAAAGTCCATGTCCTTCCCACGATGGCAAACTCTTCCAGAACTGCTTCTATTTAAATATTAATTTTGGATGTATGAAGCATGTCTCTTATCTCACGTTTCCCCTAAATACTTTGGGTTAGGTGAAGCATTTTGACGATGAAGAAATGAATGATTAGAGAAGTTATTTCTTTCCTTACTCCTTCCCTCCCTCCACCCATCCCTGCCTCCCTTTTTTCCCTCCCTTCCTCCCTCCCTCCTCTCTCCCTTCTTCTCCTTCCTTCCTTCTTTCCTTCCTTCCTTCCTTCCTGCCTGCCTGCTTGCCTTCCTTCCCATGTTTACAATCATCTAAAATGGATTAGTCAATGTGCTAGACTATAAGGAAATGAATGAAGACATGAAAAATACAGTGTCTGCACTCAAGGAGCTCAGAATCAGTAAAGTCTGATTTTGAAATTCAGATAGTTATAACACAAAGTGATAAATGCTGTGATAGAAGAATGTGAAATATTTAATAGGACCACAGGAGTGGGAATAAATAACTGAGTCAAGATATTGGTGAAAGTTTCATAAGCTGGTGGGTGAGTTATGATAGGTGAATGAAGCTCTCCAAGAGGCTAAAATACTTGGGGGGTTATTCCAAGGAGAGGGAAAGGTATGCTCTAAATCAAAGATTCTTCATTCACTTAGTGATAACTTTTTGGCAACTGAGTATGTGTCAGATGCTGTGTGAGGTCGTGGGGACCAGTGGTGTCTTAGAGGAATGCTAGCGCCCTACCCTCATGGAGTTTAAACTGTAGTTAGGAAAAGGGATTGTATTAGTCCAGGTACTCTGAGAAGGAGACACTGACATGAGATTAAACAAGCAAGGATTTTATTAGGATATTGCCTGTGTGAGAAAAAATAAGGAGGGAGCCAGGAGAGGCTGGAGAGCTATAAGTCTGTGATACAAGTCTGAGTGAAAGAGAAAAGGAGAGATGATTTTGTAGAAGCTGCCTAGATGGCCATGTAGTCTAAGGCAGGTTTGGCAAAACCAATAGGGAATCCTGGAGCCAAACTTGTCTGTCTGAGGAGTCCCATATCGCTGGGTAACAGGTTTGTTTTAGCATCCCTACTGTGCTCCATCACTGGCTGGTAGTGGCCCATGGGAGGTGTGGTCTGGTAGTAAACTCAAGGATGGATATCAAAGCACAGGAGCTGGGACCCTCAGTCAGTTATGCTCCCTGTAGTTAGAAGATGGTGATATGCATTCTCAGGGACACCAAAGGGACATTAACCAAGGAACCACACAGATCATGCGATCTGCATCAAGCACTAAGAAGATACAAGGTTCTATGGAAGCGTAGGATGGTGGGAGTTGAACTAGTCAGGAGGACAGAAAGGGCTCTCTGGGTGGTGATGAGTGAGTTTAGGTAGAAAGGATTAGGTGAAGGCCCAGCGGGTAAAGGAAAGGAGAAGTGCAGCAGAGAGAAGAGACACACAATGGACCTATAGAATGAGGGAACCCGTGGAAAGAACTTAAACTATGCCTGGAGGGAGCAGAGGAGGCAAGATGACATGTGTGCTGAGGTTGGCAAGCTAAACACAGGCCAGCCATGCAAGGTCCTGCCTAGATTTTCAGTTTTTGTTCTAACTCAGTGAGAAGTCATTAGAAAGTTTTACATGGCATCAAATTTGCATTTCACGAAGATGGTTCTGGCTGCTGCCAGAAAAATAGATTGAAGAAAGACTAAGATGGAAGCTGGGAGAACAGTTAAGGGGCTGTTTCAATAATCCACGCTTAAAGGGGAAGGAAAATTGGACTAGGGTGGCAGAGGTATGTGGTTGTTCATGAAAAGTGGACAGATGAGATGTTTAGGAGGCAAACACCCCTGGACTGGTGGTGGATTGGAACCACAAGCCCCGGGAGTACTGGGCAGAAGGGATGGACACAAAGACAGTGGGAGACAGTGAGATAAGACTTGGTGACCTAGCATCTTATTTCCCAAGAGCCAATGTCCTTCCTGGACTTCCAAATTTTATCTCTGGACTGACCCTACCACCATGCCCAGGGGAATGGGGCACCTGCCCCAGACCTGCCTTCCCACCATCTGTGCCAAATTATAAGTTCATCAAATAATGTCACTAAAGCGTGATCTTGCAGGGAGACAAACTTTCAAACGCTGCTCCAGTGCAACTGGTCATGCAGTTTGAAAGCCTGAAAAATTATTCCATACCTCGTCAGAGATGTAGACCTCACTGAAACATGGTGTGAAATTGTGACAATAACACTGGGCCAACCGAACAAGAGGTACATTTCCACTTATGGACTTACCATGTCCTGAGGCAAAACTTGGGCTGTTCTATTGTGAAGACAGAAGTGAAGAACAGACACTGGAGATGGTTTAGCAGTCCTGGCCTCAATGATTTGTTTTACAATGACATCCTAAATTGTAGCTTTGGACACACATTGGCTTTGCACACAAATTCACAAGCATAAACTTCTCGTTCACAAAGAAATGGACTCTAGCTCGTTTTTCTTGAAATCCAAGGAACTGGAGATCCATCTTTTATTTGCCTCCTTGGTTTGGTTTGAATCAGATGCAGAAAAGCATATCTGTATTATAAGAAAAACAGTCCTTCAAGGTCAATGACAAATGCCAAGTGACAGCCTCCTGGTCAGGGATACAGTGAAGGGGAGGGGATGGTTATGGCCTGTGGAGCTCACTGTCTACCAGAAGCAGATGGGTAGCAAGAAAGTAGAAGTGCCAGATTGCCCATCTTTTTTTTTTCCCAGAAAATAAAGGCTTTCATGTATGTGTTTCTGACTTTTGACCAAAAGCTTTCCAAAATGCCTTCTGGGTCAAACAAAAGATATGGCCTATGAATGCCAGTTTTTGACCTAAGATTTTAACTTAATAACCCCTCTTTCCTCTTTCCTGTAGATGGAGTCCAAGAAGAGAAGGGCTGGCTCAGGTCTCATGGCGGGTGACGGTAGAGCAGATAATGGATTTAGAGTCCCCAACACTCTGCTCAGAGCTCCCCGAATACATCACACTGTTTCTCTAAATATGCTGCCAGTTTCCCAGGAGATAGAAACTCGCTACTGCCAAGTGAGAGCATATAGCTGGTGCCCTGTGCAGACCGAGAAACCTCTGCTTATAGAACCAGTTCTGTCTTCATTTATTCTAAATCTCAGGTGAACCAAGCACAGATTTTACCTTCAACTTCTCAGAGAACAATTTTCACATAATTGACTCTTACTACTTATCCCAGTCAGAGAGCACTAGCTAAATAACAGAAACACTAACTTTGATGATGATGACGGTACTGACGACAGTTGTGACAGCAACGAGTAAAGAGCTCACATTCTCCTGGTGCCATTGAGGCATCATGCATCCCACTGAACACCCTCCAATATCACATTGAATCCTCACAATATAATGAGGTAATTACTGTTATTTGCCCTATTTCATACGGGATGAATCTGAGTCTCAGAGAATTTAAAGGTACTTGCCTAAAATCAAAAAGCTAAGTGGTACAAGTAGTTCTGGTCCTAAAGCCAATTTGTAGCCAATACACATGGAATTTCTGAAATTGAGATTATAGGTTCAGGCTTCCATAAGTTCTCTACAAGATGTTTAAAATGTTTTATTTCCAATTTAGTTTAAAAATAACATGAACATATTTTGGCCACCTGGATACCTATGTCATAGGAAAGTGCATCCATCATTTTCTGGGGTTGCATTTGTGTTTGTACTCATGTTGACATTAAAGCTTAAATCATAGTATTTGGCTTTTAAGGTGGTATTTTCCCATTGAGGTATGGGGATCTCTGAAAGTTAGCAGATGTTTTCTGATGGGTCTGAGAGATCTCAAATTTGAAAAGTACTGCACTAGCTTCTACTCTCTTGAAAGCTGAATGTTTTCACCCTTGGAAGGAGGAACTGAAACATCCATCATTTTTATGCTCTGAAAGTTGGTGTGGGGCACCAGGCCCTGTGGCAGCTTGCTCACATCCTAATAGCTCTTCTGGAAGCAGACCCTAGGCCTATAAGACCTGCTGATGCCACCAGATCACCTCCTTCAACTTCTCTGGGTCTTGGACCACGTATGCATGCACCTCCTTGGCAAAGCTCTCCTACACGTCACTGAATCATCAAACTTGGATGGATGCCCCTGTGGATTTCAGTTTTCCCTCATGGGTTCATTTTGTCCTACTTAAGGTCCAGCTTTTGTCTCCAACTATGGGCCTGAACGAGCTATAGTGACAGTCATCAAGACCACAGCCCTGCATGGACTTCTCCACCAGTTCCCATAATGGTATAAGGTCTAATGTCTCTAACAAATTACTATTATCTATTGCTTATTGTTGCTCTGCTTCTTTGGTCAAATCTTGAATGATACAAGGTCCCTGACTCAGAAACGTTAAAGAACAAAAGAAAATAAATCACCAATTTATAGCTTTAAGGCTGTAGTTTACACCATGTCTAAATCCACGAGTTTCGGGATTTGCTGAATAAATAAAATTCTTTATATATACGTGCACAGTTAGTTCTGGTCTAATGGAATATATGTTCCTAAAAATCACTGTGCTATTCACAATCATAACAAAAGCCACAAGGCTTATGGGAAAATGGGGCCAGGGGCACAGCACTCAAAAAATTTGTCAGTGACACGGTAAAAAAAAGAAACTCAATCGAAACAATAACACTGTTTTATACTTGAAAAATGGTTAATAAATACGCAACTTTTAAGATAAATGTAGGGCTTTACCTTACAGAAGACCTGGGGTTTGCTTGTAAATATAGGCATTGGAAGGGTTACAGCTTGTGAGTCATTGGGAAGGGGTCGAAGGAGGGCTAGCTGATGTGAGATGGGGAGTTGCAATACCTCCTGTGGATGGATGCGGCCATCTGGTGAGTTGAGGCAGCTCATAGATGTTTGAGGTGTATGCATTTTGGCGTTCTTATGTGGCTGGTTTAGCTGGGTGAATTTTTTTGCCTTCACCTGGCGTTTCTCATAGATAAAAATCACACATGAGCAAATGCAGAATGCACATGATGCTCAAATTGTTCCCTATGACATCAATCATCTCAAATGTATATGGATGCTGTGTGATTAATATAAAATATATAGATGGGTTAGAGATGATTACAGAATTGATTCACTCAACAAATATTGATCTAATTAGTTAATTCACCATATATGTATTCACTATCTATTGATTTTCTACCAGGCATAGGTTAAGCCTATAGCAGACTTTGACTATTTTGTAGTTTCTCAATCAGTGAATTCCTGAGCATAATAGTGCTTGATTTTGAAAAGAGAGCCTCATACTTGAAAAAGTTAGGAAGAATTTATTTAAGAATCAGAGGGATTGAAGAGTGGGGAACACTAATTAGCCATCTAAATGATACTTTAAAGGACACTGAGAAGAATGTGATAGACTTCTCATTAATCATGAGGGTTAAATATATGAGTTTATTTCTGTTCCCTCCAGAAGCCCTACTAACATGATAACAAAAAAATAAAAAAGAAGTAAACTCACAAAGACACAAAAGAAAATAAGTCCTTTAGTGTGAGCTATTTCTATTGTATAGGCAGTACTTTCATTCATTGATTTTAAAGTAGGGCAGTGGAATGGTTTCCTGCACTCCTAGAGGTCCAACATCTTAGTTTTGTTGTTGTTGGCAGAGAGCTATTATCCACATCGATTATTTAGATCAGCACTCCTCATGTTCCACTTATTTCAATAAATTTTCTTTGACACTTATAGGTACTTGTTCACAAAGAAGAATAGAGTCCTTGCTCTTGAAAAACTTATAATCTAGCGAAGAGAGGAGAGATTCTCCAGAACTGCTTTGAGTAAATGGAAAGGAATCTCAAGATTTCACTCATCCATTCAAAAAATGCATTGAGCACCCCCTATGCATTGGGTACTGTTCTAGGCACTGGGGAAGGGGATACATTGGTGAGAAAAATAAAGATCCCTGCCCTGTGGAGCTTACATGCCAATAGGAGAGAAAGAAATACAATTTTTAATATAATTTCAAGTGGCTAAACATTCTATAAAGTAGGACAAAGTATGTAAGGAGATAGAATGAAGGAGTAATATTTAAGTAGACTGATCAGGGCAGAAAGCTGAACAAAATGAGGAAGTAAGCCATGTACCTCTGCAATGGAGGAGCATTCGAGGAACGGAAAACAAACAGCCAAGGCTCTGGGATGACTGTGTTCATGACCCTGTTTCAGCAACAGTAAAGGGACACTTGTGGCTGGAGACGGGGAGGTCACAGGGCCACAGGGGCAGCTGGAGGCAGCTCATGCTGGGCCTTGAGGGGCATGGGAAAGAGTCTGGATTTTGTTGTAATGATTTGAGAAGTTACTTCAGGCTTGAGAGCTGGGAGTGATGTGTTCTGGTTTGTATTCTGGTTGTGTATATAAAATAGACTCCAGAGAGGTTGAGGTCATGAGCAGGGAGAGCAGTAAGGAGGTCATTGTCATGACCCAGGTCTGAGGTGGTGCTGGCTCATGGTGGTAGCCATGGAAGAAGTGAGAAGTGATAGTGGCATTTAATAATGGAGGCAACAGAATATGTTGATGAATTGGATATGGAATGTAAGACAAAGTATAGGGTTGCAGGTAATGTGAATGATAGGAAGGAGTCAAGGTTTTTAAGGGATCTTTGTGTTAATTTAATATCAAGCACAGTTCACTGTGTTCAGAGAGGGACACAGGCTTAGGATATAAACTCTGGTATGGGCCGCCAAATGGCAGCATCCTGCCTCCTGGAGGCAGGAGGATGTGAATTATCCTGGCTCCTCCACTTTCTAGCTGGGTGATCTTGGATGACTTATTTCATCTCCCTGAGAATCTTGATTTCTTCTGCTGTAAAATAGGTTCTAATAATCTCTACCTCATATGATTTTGACAAGGGTCAAATGAAATAACACAACCAAGCACCAAGCACGATGCCCTTCATATAGTAAAAACCAAACAAAAGAAACACCGTATGGTGACTGAAATCTACATTTTTTTGGATTATACCTTGGGACACAAAAGGTTGGCTGTCAAAAATAGGGAGAGAGATGTATCTGGCAAATGTGTAGCATTGGACAAGGAGTCAAGAAAATGGGATTCTCATTCTGATTCTGTCCTTGAACAAGTCAATTTATTTTTCTGGGCCCGAGTTGCATTCTCTGTAAATTCTTGCTCATTTCTATCTCAAAGTGTTCAGGTGAGCATGAAATAAATACAACCAAAGTTCAAGTGTCCAGCCCATGCCTGGCATGTAGCACTCAATGGACATTAATTGACTCTCAAATTGAATAAGTACATCAGGTACTAGTCGGGGAGCTTTTATGTGGTTTAATGAGGGGATCATCTTGAAATAGGATTTATAAATCTGTTCCTTGTCGACCTTTTCCAAACTACCATAGTTCATAATTGCTAATAACTGTGCCCTGGCATCCCCCAGAGCCACAGCTCTGCCAGGGGGGAGAGAAATAATGTTAAGAAAGATTGACCATCAGACCTTAGTATATTTATTTTGCTAAGTCTTCAGGCTGCCTAGCAACAGTTGAAGATTCTATCTTTTTTTCCCCCTCAAATGTTACCCAGTCCCTAAAACACACGTTCTATCCTGTTTGAGGAAAAAGGAGTTTTTAGTGGTTCATTACCCTGATATCTCACCATCTCTTTCCACCTTCTGCCAGAGAAGCAAATTCTGCCACAGCGACCATTACTGATTAGCAAGTCATTCTCTGAATGAGTCTGTTTCATCTCTGCCACATGTGCTCGTCCTCCATTGTTTATTTATTTATTTATTTTAGAGTGATCATTGAATAGCCCTGGGGGAAGAATGAATAATACATCAGGTAGAAAGGTAGAGGAAACCACCACCCCATGGTGGTGGTATCTCAGCCTCGTTGGAGTCATCACATGGACCCAGGGCAGAGTGGGTATTCCCAGTGTATTTGCTTAACTCATGCATACTAAGCCCCAGAGAGACGAGGGCCTTGTCTGGGAACACGCGGGGATCCGGTGCCAGAACTGAGGTCACCATTCAGGCCCTTCATCTTCTAATCCAATGATGTCCCTGTGACTCGTGCTGCTTCTTGCGATATGCACAGCATTTGGAGGAGCTCAGTCTTGGAGATATTTGACCACAAAAACCTCATGTACACGTAAGGGTCAGATACGACCAGAGTATAAATTCTTCAAGGTCAGGAACCATGTCTCATTCATCTTTATGTACCCCAGATATTAGATGGAGCATCTCTGCAGCTTTGTAAATGAAATTGACCTGGTGTTCCAAATTCCACAGCCTGTGGAAGTCCAAAAATCTCCCCCAAATTTGCACAGATTTATGAAAGGCATTCATTTCTTTGATCCCGTCTTCCCCTTGGGCTTTACTTGCTTGTGTTCATTTTTGGTTCTCCACCATATTGGTTCAGATGTTACTCTAATCCCTTCATCTGTCTCCTCAGGGAAACAAAAATACACAAAATATAAGAGTAATTGACTTTACTGAAGGGCTGGGGTGGGGAGGTTGATAGTGACAGGAAGGGCTCATGTAGCTCAATGCATCATTAAAAAAGTCACAGCAGATATTTCAGTTTTAAAATATTATCTATGAGCATCTTCCCTTTGGAAATTTCTCTTTGGTCCATCCTTCCCCAAGCACAAATATTTTTGGGTGCCACTGAACGCCAGACACTGTACTAGGAGCTGAGTATCCAATAAAGAGCAAAATAGACAAGTTTCCTATTCTCAAGAAATTTACAATGCATTGCAGGGGATAGATTTTAAAAATTACATAAATAACAATATAATTGCAAACTGTTAATAAGTGCTGGGGAGAATTGCAAGAGCGCACATAATCTCTTAATGTCTAGGCTCAGATGTAATGTATCATTTCCTCCTCATTCAATAGCCAAAGCAAGTTGCAAGATCAGCCTAATTCAAGGCATGGGAGAGTAGTCACCACCTCTCGATGGGAGGTGCTAGCTACAAAGTCTTATTGCAAAGGGTACGGCTATAGGAGGGAGAGTCTAGAGTAGTTTCTTCCTTACCTAAACCAAAGGATGGAAGCCCCCAAAGATCCACTCATAAAACTGTGGACAAATTGGGAGGTTCTGTAAGAGGGGTGACTATGGTTCCCCAGTTGGATGCCCCTTCTCCAATGGGGTTGTTGACCTGGCTGATCTTCTTGGAGCAGGCAACAGAGCTTTGGGAAAGTTGGCCTAGTCACAAATTTCATGCAGAAAGAGAAGACAGGACCACATTCCTCAGGTTTCCATTCCCAAGAGTTGTAGAAATGGACCCTACACATGCATAGGTCCCAGAGTTTGGGTCCACAATGGTGTGAGATTCGAGAATCCAGGCTGGCCTAGGACTCCCACGCATGGAGCTAAGAAGTTCTTACAGCAAAAGGACAGAGTGCACCATGAGGGTCAGCCTTTGGAAGTCAGCAGGCAGACACGGCCTGGTTGGGAGGGAATGCCTTGCAAAGGCAGCATGTTGAAGTGAAAATCCACCATCATCAACATCTCCACAGGCAGTCACTTACAAAATTCCCTTCTCTCTGCTCTTTTCCCCCAAATCAGGAGCTTAGACTGGGAAGAAGGAGGTGAGAAGAGAATATCACATTCTCTGCTCTCTCCATCAGGTCTTTAGGGCCAACAATTAAGCACCAATTAGCTTGCACAGGCAGTGAGGTGGTAGGATCAGGGTGTAGGGAACCTTTAGTCAGACATGGATAGAAATATGCAAATGACTGGGGTGAGCCTTAGTAACCTAAACAAGATGGCTTCAATAACTGACAATATCATTGAATCTGACTTAGATGCTAGAGAAAACCCCTGCCCAGTGGTAAGGGTAAGGTATGATTTTAACAGATCATAGCTGGTGATGATTACTGGAAAAATAAAACCATTTTATATTTCTGCCTCCAGCATATTTAAGCTCCTCCCTCAAACAAAGAGGTACTGATTATAATATTTATTATTATAATTATGATATGTCAAGAGGCTCTGTTGTGTAATATCAATCTCTTATTTTTTTTCCTTTTGAAAATATCTCTAAATTTATTCCCTTTAAATGTCTATAGTTGTAGACTATGAGGAATAGGTGAGAGCTTTTGAGATGAAGCTTTATTCTTTTTCATATACTTTTGCAGCTAGTTTTAAGTTATTACAAAAGACTAGTCTTTTTTTTTTAATTTTTTGTTTATTGCAGTAACATTGGTTTATAACATTGTAAAAATTTCAGGTGTACATCATTGTACTTCTATTTCTGCATGAACTACATCATGTTCACCACCAAAATACTAATTACAACCCATCACCACACACATGTGCCGAATTATCCCTTTCACCCTCCTTCCTCCCCCCTTCCCCTCTGGTAACCACCAATCCAATCTCTGTCCCTATGTGTTTGTTTATTGTTGTTATTATCTACTACTTAATGAAGGAAATCATACAGTATTTGACCTTCTCTCTCTGACTTATTTCACTTTGCATTATACCCTCAATGTCCATCCATGTTGTCACAAATGGCTGGATTTCATCATTTCTTATGGCTGAGTAGTATTCCATTGTGTATATATACCACATCTTCTTTATCCATTCGTCCCTTGATGGGCACTTAGGTTGCTTCCAAGTCTTGGCTATTGTGAATAATGCTGCAATGAACACAGGGGTGCATGTACCTTTACAAATTGGTGTTTTCAAGTTCTTTAGATAAATATCCAACAGTGGAATAGCTGGATCATATGGTAGTTCTATCCTTGATTTTTTGGGGAATCTCCATACTGTTTTCCATAGTGGCTGCACCAGTTTGCACTCCTACCAGCAGTGTATGAGGGTTCCCTTCTCTCCACATCCTCTCCAACACATGTTGTTTTCTGTCTTGTTAATTATAACCCTTCTGATGGGCGTGAGGTGATATCTCATTGTAGTTTTGATTTGCGTTTCCCTGATAGTTAGTGATTTTGAACATCTTTTCATGTGTCTGTTGGCCGTCTGTATATCTTCTTTGGAGAAATGTCTGTTCAGGTCTTTTACCCATTTTTTTATTGGGTTGTTAGTTTTTTTGTTGTTGAGATGCATATGTTCTTTATATATTTTGGAGATTAAGCCCTTATCAGATGTATGGTTTGCAAATATCTTCTCCCAATTGTTAGGATGTCTTTTCATTTTGTTGATGGTTTCCTTTGCTGTGCAGAAGCTTTTTAGTTTGATGTAGTCCCATTTGCTTATTTTTTCTATTGTTTCTCTTGCCCGGTCAGACATGGTGCTTGAAAAGATGTTGCTAAGACCGATGTCGAAGAGAATACTGCCTATGTTTTCTTCTAGAAGTTTCATAGTTTCAGGTCTTACATTCAAGTCTTTAACTCATTTGGAGTTAATTTTTGTGTATGGTGTATGTTAAGGGTCTACTTTCATTTTTTTGCACGTGGCTATCCAGTTTTCCCACCACCATTTGTTGAAGAGACTTTCTTTTCCCCATTGTATGTTCTTGGCTCCTTTGTCAAAGATTAGCTGTCCATAGATGTGTGGGTTTATTTCTGGGCTTTCGATTCTATTCCATTGATCTGTGTGTCTGTTTTTGTGCCAGTACCATGCTGTTTTGGTTACGATAGCTTTGTAGTATATTTTGAAATCAGGGAGTGTGATACCTCCAGCTTTGTTCTTTTTTCTCAGGATTCCTTTAGCTATTCGGGGTCTTTTGTTGTTCCATATAAATTTTAGGATTCTGTGTTCTATTTCTGTGAAAAATGTTGTTGGAACTTTGATAGGGATTGCATTGAATCTATAGATGGCTTTAGGAAGTATGGACATCTTAACTATGTTAATTCTTCCAATCCAAGAGCACGGAATATCTTTCCATTTCTTTGTGTCTTCTTCAATTTCTTTCAGAAATGTTTTATAGTTTTCGGTGTACAGATATTTCACCTCTTTGGTTAAGTTTATTCCTAGGTATTTTATTCTTTTTGTTGCAATTGTAAATGGGATGGTATTCTTAATTTCTCTTTCTGCTACTTCGTTGTTAGTGTACAGAAATGCAACTGATTTTTGTATGTTGATTTTGTATCCTGCAACTTTACCATATTCGTTTATTACTTCTAAAAGTTTTCTGGTGGATTCTTTAGGGTTTTCTATATATAAAATCATGTCATCTGCAAATAGTGACAGTTTCACTTCTTCCTTTCCAATTTGGATCCCTTTGATTTCTTTCTCTTGCCTGATTGCTCTGGCTAGGACTTCTAGTACTATGTTAAATAGGAGTGGTGACAGTGGGCATCCTTGTTTGGTTCCTGTTCTTAGAGGGATGGCTTTCAGTTTTTCACCATTGAGGATGATATTAGCTGTGGGTTTCTCATATATGGTCTTTATTATGTTGAGGTACTTTCCTTCTATACCCATTTTATTCAGAGTTTTTATCATAAATGGATGCTGTATCTTGTCAAATGCTTTCTCTACATCTATTGAGATGATCATGTGATTTTTATTCTTCATTTTATTAATGTGGTGTATTACGTTGATTGATTTGCGAATGTTAAACCATCCCTGCATCCCTGGAATAAATCCCACTTGATCATGGTGTATAATCTTTTTAACGTATTGTTGTATGTGATTTGCTAGTATTTTGTTGAAGATTTTTGCGTCGATGTTCATCAGTGATATTGGCCTGTAATTTTCTTTTTTTGTGTTGTCCTTGTCTGGTTTTGGTATCAGGGTAATATCAGCTTCATAGAATGAGTTAGGGAGCTTCCCCCCCTCCTCAATTTTTGGAAGAGTTTGAGAAGGATAGGTATTAAGTCTTCTTTGAATGTTTAGTAGAATTCACCAGGGAAGCCGTCTGGTCCTGGACTTTTATTTTTGGGGAGGTTTGTGATTACTGTTTCGATCTCCTTACTGGTGATTGGTCTATTCAAATTCTCTACTTCTTCTTGATCCAGTTTTGGAAGGTTGTATGATTCTAAGAATTTATCCATTTCTTCCAGATTGTCGAATTGGTTGGCATATAGCTTTTCATAGTATTCTCTTATAATCTTCTGTATTTCTGAGGTGTCAGTTGTAACCTCTCCTCTTTCATTTCTGATTTTACTTATTTGTGTCTTCTCTCTTTTTTTCTTGGTGAGTCTAGCTAAAGGTTTGTCACTTTTGTTGATCTTTTCAAAGAACCAGCTCTTGGTTTTATTGATTTTTTTCTATTTTTTTTGTCTCTATTTCATCTATTTCTGCTCTGATTTTTATTATTTCCCTTCTTCTACTGATTTTGGGCTTTGTTTGTTCTTCTTGTTCCAGTTCCTTTAGGTGCATTGTTAGATTGTTTATTTGAGATTTTCCTTGTTTGTTGAGATAGGCTTGTATTGCTATAAACTTCCCTCTTAGAATCGCTTTTGCTGTATCCCATAAATTCTTGCATGTCATATTTTCATTTTCATTTGTCTCCAGGTATTTTTTGATTTCCTCTTTGATTTCTTCGTTGACCCAGTCGTTGTTCAGTAGCATTTTCTTTAATCTCCACGTATTTGTGGCTTTTCTGATTTTCTTCCTATAGTTAATTTCTAGTTTCATACCGTTGTGGTCAGAAAAGATGCTTGGTATTATTTCAATCTTCTTAAATTTGTGGAGACTTGTTTTGTGGCCTAATATGTGATCACTCCTGGAGAATGTTCCATGTGCATTTGAAAGGAAAGTGTATTTTTCGGTTTTTGGATGGAATGCTCTGTATATATCTACTAGGTCCATCTGTTCTAGTGTATCATTTAAGGCCAATGTTTCCTTATTGATCTTCTGTTTGGATGATCTATCCGTTGGTGTAAGTGGAGTGTTAAAGTGCCCTACTATTATTGTGTTACTGTCTATTTCTGTTTTTATGTCTGTTAATAATTGCTTTATATATTTAGGTGCACCTACATTGGGTGCGTAGATATTTACAAGTGTTATATCCTCTTGTTGGATTGTTCCCTTGATCATTATGTAATGCCCTTCTTTGTCTCTTTTTACAGTTTTTATTTTAAAGTCTATTTTGTCTGATATGAGTACTGCTACCCCAGCTTTCTTTTCATTGCCATTTGCATGGAGTATCTTTTTCCATCCCTTCACTTTCAGTTTGTGAGTGTCTTTAGTTCTGAAGTGTGTCTCTTGTATGCAGCATGTATATGGGTCTTGTTGTTTTATCCAATCAGCCACCCTATGCCTTTTAATTGGAGCATTTAGTCCATTGACACTTAAAGTAGCTATTGATAAGTATGTACTTACTGCCATTTTTTAACTTTTTTTTTCTTAGTGTTTTAGTAGTCCTTCTCTGTTCCTTTCTTCTTCTATACAGAATTGATGGTCTCTTTAGTTTGACCTCTGTCTGAAAGCTCTACTCTTTGACTCCCCTCCTCCCTCCTTTTATGTTTTTGATATCATATCTAACCTCTTTTTTGTGCATTTGTATCCATTACCCTCTAATCATGGAAATAGATAATTTTTCCTATTTGTGGTCTTCTCTTTTCCCCTTAAATCAGTCCCTTTAACATTTCTTGTAGCACTGGTTTCTTGGTGACAAACTCCTTTAATTTTTGCTTGTCTGGGAAATTTTTGATCTCTCCTTCCATTTTGAATGATAACCTTGCTGGGTAGAGTATTCTTGGCTGTAAGTTTTTTCCTTTTAGCACTTTAAATATATCGTGCCATTCTCTTCTAGCCTGTAAGGTTTCTGCTGAGAAGTAAGCTGATAGCCTTAGGGGGTTTCCTTTGTATGTAACTTGACATTCTCTTGCGGCTTTTAGGATTCTCTCTTTATCTTTAATTCTGGGCATTTTGATTATGATGTGTCTTGGTTTGGGTCTCTTTGGGCTTATCTTGTTTGGGGCTCTCTGTGATTCCTGTACCTGGATGTCTGTTTCCTTCCTTAGGTTAGGGAAGTTTTCATCTATTATTTCTTGAAATAGATTCTCTGCCCCCTTGTCTCGCTCTACTCCTTCCGAGACACCTATAACACGGATGTTAGTGTGCTTGATGTTGTCCCAGAGTTCCCTTAGACTGTCCTCACTCTTTTTAATTCTTTTCTCTTTTACCTGTTCACCTTGGGTAATTTCTTCTAGTCTTTTGTCCAGCTCACATATCCGTTCTTCTGTATCCTCTACTCTGCTTTTGAGTCCCTCTAATGAATTTTTCATTTCCAGTATTGTATTCTTCATTTCTGATTGGTTCTTTTTTATATCTTCCATTTCTTTGTTGACATTCTCACTGAGTTCATCTATTCTTCTCCCCAGGTCAGTGAGCATCCTTAACACTCTTTGTTTGAACTCTCTGTTGGGTAGGTTGCTCATTTCTGTTTCACTTAGTTCCTTTTCTGGGATTTTGTCCTGTTCCCTTACTTGGAATGTATTCTTTTGCCTCCTCATTTTGCCTCTTTCCCTGTGCTTGTGTCTATGTATTAGGTAGGTCAGCTACGTCTCCTGCTCTTGGATAGGTGACCTAATGTAAGTGATGCCTTAGGAGGCTTCCAGTGTGTTTCTCTCAGTTCTCAATGTTCCAGGAGTGACCCCTATGTGGGCTACATGTGTCCTTCTGTTGTGGCCTCTTTGCTCTCCCTGTAGGCGCCCAGGGAAGCTGAGTTATGCTCCTGGCCAGCTGTTGTAATGCTCAGCTGCTTGTAGTTGTTGTGGGCCCTTCAGTCTCTTTATCAGGTGTGGGGAGCCCCAACACAGTTGGCTGCAAGTTCTAGTACCACATTTGTGTTGCAGTATTTCTTTTAAGTGAGTAGGTCCCCAGCGTGGCAGGTTGTTAGGCTCAGGGCCTTACAATTGCTGTAAGCCTCTAGCCTATTAGGTCTCTTGTCAGCTCTCTGAGGATTGCAGCTGGGTGTGGCTGGCCTCAGGCACAGGAGCACCCAATTGTTTCAGGCTTTGGAAGGTGGGGCAAACCCCCTATGTGGGTCTTTGAGAAACACAAGTCTTCTGCAGCTGACAAGCCCTGCCGCCCACAGGTCCACACACACAGTCAACACAGTCCTGCCCCGTGTGCGCGCCCTGACCTCCTGAAGCAGACCCAGTCTCTCCACGGCGGGAGCCCCACACACTCCGTTACCGCCCCACACTCTCCACCCGCTCCTTGTGCACACCCTGCCCCGCTCAAGTCGGCTCAGTTGCCAGGCTGCAGAGAATCCAGTCACCAATCTATGCGGGCCCACACGTTGCCTGAGGGCTTGTTGTTGGGTGGGGCCAGTCTCTAGGGTGGGCTGCCTGCCCTGGCTGAGCTGGATTAAATCAGTGCTCTAGCGAGTGGGGAAGACCTGGGCTAGCAGGCCTCAGGGAGAACTCCAATGGCGTCTGTGTCAGCATGCCCACACCAGGCCACAACAATGGCCTCCCCCAATGTCCCAGTCCCTGGAGAGGTCTCACCTCTCACTGAGATGCACTCAGGGCCTATTAGGTGAGTCTCTTTTCACCACAGCACTGTGCACCTTTCTTTCTGGTGATTTTAGGATGCTTTCTGAAATGGGTGAGTTTCCGTGAGGGCCCTTTAAGAGCCGGTTTTAGTTTCTTTGTGAACCAGCAATTCTTGGGGTACTCCCCAATGTTTTAATAGCCGGCAAAGTCAGATATTATGCCGCTGGTCTCGGTTGTGCTGGGTCCACAAAATGCCCACAGCCTGGGCGCTCCCCGGCTCAGGGCCCCGCACCTCCAGGGAGGGTGTGTACCTGTGAGCTGCTCCCGGCGGCCGTGAAGCTGGCGGCTTGTGAAGGCGGCGTTTTTCCTCTCCAGAAGGGAGTCTCTGCCTCTTCCACCTCAGTTAGGATTGTCCGTTGTTGCAGGAGTTCCTCTTATCCAGTTTTCAGTTCTGTCTCAGGGGTAATTTTTCCACAAGTAGTTGTAAATTGGCTGTGTCCATGGGAGGAGGTGAGTTCCGAGTCTGCTTACACTGCCATCTTCACACTGTGTCCAAAAGACTAGTCTTAAAACGTCTTTTCTTCTGACTATTTACTCTGTCATTAAACACAAGATCCATGATTTTCTTTCTGGATAGAAAAGAAGGAAAGAAATTAATTTTCCAGCAGAAGAAGACATTAATGGAAAAAGTAGATGAATGTCAAGGGAAAGATTAGTTCTCCTGGAAACAAAAAAAAAACATTTAGAACACAGACACAGATAAAAGGCTATGTAGGCCCTTGGAAACTGTCATGTGGTTCTCACAAAGGAATAAAGCCAAAAGAGAGTGAAGACCGAGGGCATTCTTAATGAATTCATCACTTTTTATTCATTAAAAATTTAAAGTTGATAAATACCACTTAAAGTAATAAGTGAAATTCGTTATATATAATAAACTGATACTTGAATACTTGATGCATAGTGAATCTGGCTAGTGCTGAGTTTCTATAAATATCAAAATTTAGTGATTGTCCCTGAGCTATTCATTAAACTTCAAAAGTCAATGCATAATGAATAGGAAATCCATTTGTTCATTAACTTGAGAAATGAGACATATCTCCCTCCCCTGTTACGTCTCTGATTAACTTGGCTCTGAAACAAGTGAGCAGGTCCATAAACAATCCCTGGGGCTAAATCTGGCACAGGAACCACCACTTTTCTTTTCTCGAAAGGAATGCAAGCCTGGCTGTCCTCATTCTGTTAGAACCTGCCTGGCAAAGGGAGGCTGCCTGGGGCTTCCTTTTAGTGCATTTTTCTGCAGTGAGGAGCCTGGGACTGTTTTTGTAATACAATCGCAGAACGTGCCCCTTGGGCAGGGTTTTAGTGGAGGCTGGTCACTTTTCCAGAAGCCATTTGCTATCTTTAAGGTACTCCGGCAGCAGAAACATCCACATGGATAAGGAGCAGGGGTGTCTTCCAGCGACAGCCACCAGAATTCCAATCCGGGTCATCTCTGTGGACTTCGTTTATATTTATTACTGCATTAGATGCTCCCATGACTTTGACCTGATTTTGTTTTATTAAAAAATTCCTCCATTCATGCATCTATTTATTGGCCCATCCATTCATCTATCATCCATTTAACAAAAGCAAATATTTGTAGAGTACCTGCTATGCAGAGATACCACTCTGAGCACTATGAGCAGAGCCTTGGACAAGGCAAGCAAGATCTTTGCTCCAAGGAATTTAGATTCGATCGGGAGCAAGTAACCAAAGAAATGAGCCAGACAATTCACATGGTGATGGGTGCAATGAAGAACACACAGAGGGAAATGGGATAGACGGGGAAGACGGAATACAGATTTTGGAGCATTATGTGAAAGAGCCAGAAGAGCAGAAGTGAGAAAAAGTTTCAAGAGAAATCAGTCCCTTTCTCCCCTCTTCAGCCAAGCCAAAGAGAAGAAAGAAAAGAGAGGGAGGGAGAAGAAGAGGGAGAGACAGAGAGAGCATAGAAGTAACTGGGGAAAGTGAAAGAAAGAGAGATGGGGGAGAGAAGCGAACAGTCATTGCAAGTCTTTTATGATTAAGCACCTGACACATTCTCTCCTTTAATTATTACAAACTCAGGAAGAGAAAATAGAACCTCAGAGAGAGAAAGTGGTTGCTCAAGGCCAGACAGGAGGAAGAAACTGAAGTGGGAAAAGATTTTCAAAGAAAGGAGAAAGAAATAAGGGAGAAAGGGAGAGAAAGAGAAGTGAGAAGAGAAAGGAGGTGAGGGGATGGACAAGCATTTGAAGAGGAACAGGAAATGGGAAGAGAGAGGGAGAGGGAGAGAGGGAGGGAGAGAAAGAGGGAGGGAAGTAGAGAGAGGGAGAGAGAGAGAAGGAGAGAGAGGGAAGGAGGGAGAGAGAGAATTGAAAGGAGAGTAAAGCGGGAGACTGTAGAGAGAGAAAGACAAGGGAAAATCCCAGAGGTGACTGTCATTTGGGTGGAGATGGGAGAATAAGAGAGGAGCAAATGAGAGATGAAAAGGGGCAGAGAGAGAGGGTTGTTAAAAATTAAGGAAGAAAGAAAAATCGAGATAGCCAAGGAGGCCTAGAGAATGAAGCAATGAGGTCAGAAAGTAAGGGAGAGAGAGATGAAGAGGAAAATAGCAACCAACCAGAGAGCCTGAGAACTGGAGATAGCAAAGCCCTGGAGGACACAGGAGCTTCAGGCCTCATTAGAAATTCCTGGGAAATTGGGGCCACCTCTATTCCTGTGGTCCTTTCCTCTCCTCTTCCTACGTTCTTTCTAGGCACCATTTCCCAGCCTTCCCTTTGCCCCTAAGCAGGATCCCCTCACCTCCTTGGGCATCTGGGTTAGGCTACATCTCCAGGCAACCCCTGGCCCACCAGACCACATGGCTGCTGTGAGGTGGAGTCAGGCAAAGCCTTGGGTGCTTGGAGCACCTGTCCAATTGGAGATTTTCCTGTCAGAGGAGCCTTTCCTTGGGTGGGAATGATTCATCGTCCACACTAGTGCGTCCTTTCTCCAGCCCAAAGGCTCACCTAGTCTTTTACTTACTGGTTGGTGATTGTCTTTCCCCAGCAACTAGAATTTAACTTTGTCTACTGTTTGTTCACTGCTGTATCTGTAGCATGGAGAACAGCGCCTGGAGTGTGACGGGGGTTTGGTAACTAGTGTGGAATAAACAAGAGGCAATTCCTTCCACCGCTTTGGATTTGAGTTTCCTCATCTATAAAGGGAGTTGGATAACATGGTCTCTAGGGTGACTTTCAGCTGGAATATTCCATCCCATTCCATTTGTGGTAGGGAGAATTCTGATCCCCTCTGACCACCCTATGACCCACCATGTCACCTCCCCTTGATTGTGAAGGGACCTGTAACTTGATTCTAGCCAACAGAATATGGCAAAGGCGACGAGATAACATGGCAGTGACTATTCACGTTGCTTAGCAGAGGTTGAGGGGTTTCACAGATGTGATTAGGGTCCCTAATCGGTTGACTTTAAACTAATCAAAGGGGAGATTATTCTGGGTGTACACGACCCAATCCAGTGAGCCCTTTAAAAGAAGGTCTAGATGTCAGATACTTGATCTTCTGGTGACCTTGAAGAAGCAACCCTCCATGACCTCCAGAGCTGCAAGGAAATGAATTCTCCCAACCACCTGAGGGAGTTTGGAAGTGGATCCTTCCAAACGAGAAGACAGCCCAGTCACACTTTGATTTTAGTCCTATGGGATGCTGAGCTTATGCCCATTCTACTAACTGCTGGGGCTGTGATATAACAAATGGGTAGCATTTTAATCCTCTACATTTGTGATAATCTGTTATGCAGCAACAGGAAAGTAACATACCATTCCATTCCAGCCCTTCCACTGCAGATGAGAAAGGAGAAGCCTATTTCCCAGTGCGTGTCAGAAGGAAAGAGCTGTGATGACTAGCCCTGTCAAAGGAGGATATTGGCTTCAGTGGCAGCAGGCACATTGTGCATCCAGAAATACAAGGGTTCCTCAAAATATGATTTAACCCAGTCCTGGGACACACAGTTATGACCAATTATCATTTTGCGCTGTTAGAGATGATTTAAGAATGCAGACTTTTGTTTAGTTATAGTTGATAGACCATGATAAAACATTTAATTTTCCTGATTCTCAGTTTCCTCATCTGTTATAAAGAGAAAGAAAAGGAAAAAAAATAATCGTGTATTTTTTCTATGGCTGTCATAAAAAATTGCCTTAAATTTAGTGACTTAACACACATTTATCATCTCACATTTCTGCAGGTTAGAAGTCCTACACAGGCCTCATTGGCTAAAGTCAAGGTGTTAGCAGGCTGTGTTTTTACTGGAGGCTCTAGAGGAAAATCCATTTCCTTGCCGTTTCCAGCTTTTAGAGGCTGCCAACATTCCTTGGCTCATGGCCCTTCCAATGTCTTCAAAGCCAGCAGCTGCTGGTGGAGTCCTTCTTACATCACATCACTCTGACCTTGCTTCCATGGTCATATATCTTTCTCTGACTCTTCCACTTTTAAGAACTCTTGCAATTACTTTGGGCCCATCTAGATAATCTCCCTATTTTAAGGTCAGCTAATTAACAATCATAATTCCATCTGCAACTTTAATTCCCCATTTGCCGTGTAATCTTAACATATTCACAGATTCAAGGGATTAGGATGTGGCCATCTTTGGGGGGCTATTATTCTGCCTACCACATCTTGCAGGATTGCTACAAGGACCGAACGAGATGTTGAGGGTAAAATGTCTTCTATGGTGTCTAGAGCATATCAAGGGATTAATAAATTGTAGCAGTTGTCATTGTTTGTTTCAAAATCGGATCTTCACAGTGAACTTGGGCAGCAGGCTGGACAGGTGTTATCTGCCTTATTTTCCAGAAGAATAAATTGAAGATCAGAGAGGTGAGGAATCTTGCCCAGGGCTACCACCTAGCCAGCAAATGGAGAGACGGGCTCTTTTTCAGATCTGCCTCAACAAATCTTGCCTTAGAATTCTAGGGTGGGATCAAATCAAAGGAAAGTTTTGAATGACATAGCAGTTTCTGGCTTTTAAGAAATGACAGCAAAGCCCCCAATTGTGCCTCTCTGCTGGGCTGTGCCAAAGCTCTAATGGAAGGCATTAGTCAAATTGGAAACAGGCTGTTCTCATTAACCACAGAGAAAAACCCCATTTCACGCCCAGATGGAAAGCATCTCGCTGTTCTCATCAAACTCTGCCCTTCTTGCCTGCAGTCTCACTTGGATTCATCCCTCTACCCTTTCCTCCTGGGGCGTTCACTGCTGACCCCACCAAGGGCATGCAGCTTGAATTTGGGAGGCACTCTGTGGCTCACAGTGGGGCTGAGTGTCAATGTCTCAGGGGCACTACCCAGTGGTGGCAGCAGATTATTGGAAGGATTTGGAGTGGTGGGGATGTGCCCATAGCTGGGACGTAGAAACTAGGGTTGGCTGATAGAAGGATGGATGGGGCCCCCTTAATAATAATAGACACTGGGGAGGAGAAGAGAAGACAAAATCGTTAAGGTTTCCATTAAATATTTCTTGAATGCCATCTTGGGAGCTGAGCACTGGGGGCGTAGAGATGATAGGACCACACATTGGCCCTTAATGAGCTCACAGTCCAGTGGGCCAACAGATGTGCACATAGAAACCCACAGCAGTGCTGCTGGCCCTGCAGTAAGGCAAGGGGCCACCCATAAGTTCTCCTTGTATAGGTCAGAGGTGGAGGGGTGGGAAGGCATGAAAGCACACTGGACCTATCAACAGAACAATCCCTCTTAGTCTCCTCCTGCCACAGACAATTATGTCATCTGAATCTCCAAGCTCCTCGTACCTAAACTGGTTATAGTAGTAAGTGCCTGCAACATTGGCAAAATGTAAAGGAGATGTTGTCTGTGATCGCTCTATACCATCCAAGATCTTGTTCTCTACTGAATCCCTAGGACTTAGAGCAGTGCCTGGCGTGTGGTAGACATTTAATAGGTAGTTCTCAAATGATGGGGTAAAATGAACCAACTTTGCAAACAACAAAAATGCTGATCAAATGCAAAGGATTTTCTAAGTTTGAAAGAAAACTTGACATGCAAATATGTTCGCTCCATCCTTACTGAGAGCAGTAAAAAGTAGAAACAACTTATGGTGATGTTTAAATAAAACGGGCATATGCACTTGAGATATTTTGCAGGCAATAACGACTGTGTTCACAAACCTAAGCAAAGAGGGAGACGATGTTTATCTTATAAAGAAAAGTGAACTAACTACATGTAAAATGCTAAATCTCATATATACCATACTTTCACTGCTGGGTAAAAGAATAAATTCTACAAAGTTTCTTGTTAAAACCTATGAAGAGGAAAATCAAAGCATAAAGGGAAACATATTACATTAACAGAGTGTGTCTCTGGCTGATAGGTGAGTAATTGTATTTTCTTCTTCCTGCTTTGATATAATTTCCAGATCCTTTTAAATGAGTATAGATTACTTTTCGAATGGAACAAATAACAAACCCATTAAAATCCCTGCAACGTTTCTTATTACAGTGTGTGCAGTAAATATTTTCTTTGTGGTCGTCTAACTTGATGTTCTTATGCTGACTCATTGAAGATTGTACCTCCTTTACCAAGAAAATAAATCTACTTCGTGCTGTGGACTCATCACCTCTCAGCTAGAATTCTAATCACTAGCATTTGTCACTGTGTAATAGATGTTCTACACATCATCTCATTTGAGTCACAATATCCCTGTGGGGTTAACCTTCCTTTAATACCATGGTAACTACCTTATTTTGAGTCTTTCTCATGTCCCAGGTCCTGCCAAGCATTAATTATAAAGGCTTCATTAGATTCTTCCAACAACCATGTATACAGAGCATAGACTGATGCTCACAGAAGTTGTGACAAAGTCACTAAGCTAATTGGAAGTTGCGGGACAAGGATTTGAATCCAAACTTTTGTCTTATTTCATTCATTTATTTATTTATTCATCCTTCATTCTTTCCTGTATAACTAATACATTTCCTGCTGTTTTAAAGAGTTGAATGCTTAGCACATTGACAGCCGTGTGAATTATATGACATAATCAAGGGAAGTGCTTGGTGAAGTGTAAGCCACCTGGGATGCAAGTCCCTCTTACCGGCTCAGCTCAGGCACCTGCAGTAATGTGGGCTGTGAGTATCTGCCTTTCGTGAGTAGTAGAAAACTGTTCTGCTGAATAGCAAAGTGGTCTCTACCTTTAGAGGTTGTTCTTCACTGTTGAACGATACCTTTAGTAAAAATCAAGGTCACACACTGGAATGACTTTGAGCCTCACAAGGAAGTGTGAGGAATCTCAGCATAATCTGATCTTAGAGGTCCGTAGTCTGGTTCCCTTGGGAATCCTAGAACTCCCTTAGACCTGAGAACTAGGTTCACTTAGTAGGATGTTCACGTGTTCCATAACCAGGTCCTCCCCATGCCTGCTTTGGGCTAGCCACTGAGCCAGCTGTTTATACCCACTCTTTTATTAAATTTCAACAGCCCTGCAAGGTAGGCATCATCCCCATTTTATAGATGAGGAAATCAAGGCTGAGAGAGGCAAAGTGACCTGTGCAGGGTGACATGGCCCTTAAGGGGCAGACTTGGTACCAGAGCCCAAATCTGCTAGCTGCAAAGCTGCTGCTCTTTCCCTCACGCCAGGTGACCCCACCACATTCACTGCTCTGGGATCCTGTGACCACTGAAAGGCCGAGAAGGATGCTGAGCATGTCTCGAGGCACCTAGCACAGCCTTTGTTTTGATTTCACTTTCTTGAGCTTCCTGAGATTCGACCCTGAAATAGTGTTAAGAGCTGCCACTCTCCTGGCCTATTCTTGTCACTGTGGTTTTAATTGTCATTGCTTGTTTGTTTGTTTGTTTCTTGAGAGGATGTGGCTGCAGGTCTTACATGTGAGGCTTTTAAATTTAATCTTGGTTGTTTGTTGTCGGCGTCCTTGCCTGCCTCTGTCAAGAACTGACTCAGTTACACAGCACATCACCATCCCCTCCACGCTGACATTCATCCTCACTGCAGCCCTGGAAAGGACCTGGGAAGGTTCTAGGCACTGAAAATATTATAGTGCCTCACACGGCATTAAAAGAGAAACAGTAATAAACCATAAAATTAATGGAGAGAAGTCCCACGTGTTCTAATTCTGCTGCTATTTTAGAGCATTCAAATATAACATCTTTCCAAAAGAGCTTTTTTTAAAAATTATTTCTAATGTCTCTGCTGATATCCCAAGCATGAGGCTAGTGTTCTTATAATACTGAGTGATTCAATACAAATTAATCGAAAATTTTTCAGTATAATTACTCAATTATTGTTTTACTTGTCGTAGAATGTAGTTTAATAAACACACACATAACTCTCTCTCTCACACACACATGCACACACACACACACACACATACATGCACACACTTTGTCCCGAGCTTCTCTCTAAGGCTTTACTAAGGCCCAGAATGTAAGGTCAACCACCTGCCCCATGCACCCTGTAAAGATCCTATAGAAGAAGGAAATGAGGCTAGTCTGTGATGACTTATTCTTTGCAATCCTAACAGTGTAATCCTAACAGCATCTGTTCTTTGGACATATGCTATGTGCTAGTCCTGGTACTAGGAACTTCACATTCCTCAGCTCATATAATCCACACAACTTGCATTAAAGAATGTTTTTATTGTACTTTCTCACAGGTGAGAAAATTGCAACTCAGAGAGGCAAAGGAAACTGCCCACCTCAAAGCAGATTTGTTGGCAAATAGAGGTCCTGAATGGGGCCTTCCTAACACCAGAACCACCCTCTTCTCTTTTAGTTCAGTGAACTCCTTCTGGCTGCTCTCTAGGTGCTCACACTTCATCTCTTTGGAGATTTATTCCATAGCACTAACCAGGGGCATCCCATGCGGCCTTCCTCTCTGTCTTCTATAGTATAAGAGGTTGGCAAACTTTTCCTGCAGAGAGCCAGAGCGTAAATATTTAATGCTCTGTGGGCCACACAGTCTCTATTGCAACTAGTCAACTCTGTCTTTGTAGCAAAAGCAACCATAGGCAATCCACAAGTGAATAGGTGTGGCTGTGTTCCAATAAAGCTTTGTTTACAAAGACAGGCTTCCAGCCCATCCTAGTTTGCCAACTTCTTTCTGGATGTGATCACGCAATAAAACTCCAGCTGGTGAGATTGAGTGTGAGTCATGGTGTCAGGTTCCAATCCAAATGCCACTAGCTTGCGCCATGTGGACAACACCACAGCTTACTCGTGGTGGAGCATGAGCTGGGAGGATCCTGGATCCCTGAGCTCTTTGTGGAGCAGAGCTGGACCACAAGCCCTGGAACCCTCCCCTCGCCACTGCACGAAATTGAAAGAGAAATAACCTTGCCTCTTATAACCCACTGCCATTTTAGGTTTTCCTTCATTCACAGCTGAAACTGATCCTAATACACAAATTACGCCAGATTCATAGTACATGTTTTATAGAACCTGATTTCTTCAGATCTTTTAAAAACCTAAAATGATGTTTCATCCGTCTCCACCCTTTGTGCTCCCCACTTCTTCATGGTTGTCCAAACTTCAGCTCAGCAATTTCACATTTTCTCAGGACCTTATAAGTCCCTTCCTTCCTTCCTTCCTTCCTTCCTTCCTTCCTTCCTTCCTTCCTTCCTTCCTTCCTACCACTCTTGAACAAGTATTTATGGAACACCATAAGCTGAGCACTGCTGTAGGCATTGAGGGCATAATTATGAACTAGATTGGCAAGATCCATACTCCCACAGAGCTGCATCCCAGAAGTCTTAAGAGCTGACTCTTAATTTCTCTACAACTCTTGGACTTGTCTTCATTCATTCATTCATGTATTTATTTTAATTTTATTTTTTCTTTTGTCCTTTTCTTTTTAACTTTTTTTCTGTACCCCTTTTTGAAATCACTTTGCCTACTGACCTGGGTTTGGCTCTAGCACACTGTGCTACCCAAGGATGGTCTCTTTATCTCTCTTGCTTTTACTCTCCATGCCTGTGATCTTCATAAAAGACAAACCAGACAATGTCACTTATCTGCTCAAAATCTTCCAAGGACTTCCCAGCACACTAAGAATAAAATTTCCCAATCTATACCACAGCCTATAAATGCCCTGCAGCGTTGGGCTAACGCAGTGCCTTGACATAATAGGTGCTCATTAAATATCAGTGTTGATGGAGGTGATGATGAACTTAAACAAGATTATTCCCAAATCTGATACCTGAGATTCTACTTACCTTTTTTCTTTTTCTTCTTTTTTTTTTTTTTTACTTTCCCACTCAGCTGGTGTCTGTGTGTGTATGGAGAAGAGGATGTAATTGGATGGAATAGGATGTCTTTTGGCCCAGCCACTCACTCCTCAGCTGGTGGTTAAGACACAGCGAAGTAGTAGTAGCCAAATTCCAAAACTCGGGGTCACAGATAGAGATTTCACCCTTAGTGTCAAGCGTCTTGGGCAGGCCCTTACATTCGCTGAGTCAGTTTCCTTGTCTGTTAAGTGGGTATGGTGACAATTACTTCACATTGCTGGAGGAGTTGAGGAAACATTGCATGTATGGCACTTAGCACAGCGTCTAGCAAGAGTAGGTCCTCAACACATGCCCTCTGCACCTCTTCTGGCTCCGTTCCTGTCCTTTCATAGCTCTTCAAAGCCAAGACACAGCTTCTGAGGCTCTCTCCAGAATGCAGGTGCAGAGCGAGCTCCTCTCCAGCTCACCAGGTCAGGAGGCTGCAAAGGCCCCCTCCTTCACCGTGGAGTGAGCTGTGAGTCCCAGGTCAGCCTGAGAGAGAATTGGGTATGGGAAGTGCACATCAACCACAGGGCTGCAGGAATCAGCAAAGGCTATTCGTCCCTTCCATGTGTGAGGTTCTCCAGCAGATTTCCTGGAAGTGTATTGAGCAACGCAGCATAAGCCAATCCGGCGCTCTGGCTGTCCTATAATTGTAGACATATGGAGGCAATCAGGCCACTTGTCTTCAAGATATCTCTGGGATGCAGTTGATTATTAGGGAAAGAGGGATGATAGCTGCTTTCAGAAGCCAAGACTATTGTTCTAGAGCTGCAGAATGTCTAAAGGGGAGAAATATCACCCTATGTTTGATTTTTTTCTTTCTTTATGATGAACTCACTGCACCAACCACTATATGGAGTAGTTTACATGCTTTGTATTGTTTTCTCCCCTCAACCTCTCTGTGAGCTGGAAACTCAGTTTTCATATTAGAGATGAGAGGAGCTAAATTATAGCTTAGTGGTGAATAATGCACCTGTGCACTTCTCAAGAGGCTCAAGGTCTCCAAGATTGTGGACAGGGTCCACTGGCCTTCCACTCCATCACATATATCCCCCTCTCCAAGACAACCCAGCCTCATAGATCTAGAGGCCTAAGGGTTAGTGGGTGTGACACACACGTGGAAAGCCAATTCTTTGAGTTTCTTGCGGCAGGGACTGTTTGTTACCCATCTTTGCATCCCTAGTGCCTAGCACAGTGTTGAGGTTGATGCCAAGATTTCCATGCAAGGTCATGTAAGTTGACCACTATCCAGATCCAACAGTTGCCACTCATTATTATAGACCATGTAAAAGGTGCCCCCTAGAGCTGTGCAAGTCAGAAGCTCTGTGACTGTATGCAGCATCCTTGAGTAGATGGTAACTATTGCTGTTATTGTCCTGTTGTTACCAATTGCTGACACTGCCTTGGGCATTGGGGATGGTAGAGGTGAGGTAGAACTTGGGTTTCTCGGGTTTGGCTGCGGTGTCAATGTTGATGACCCACTGCAACCCTGGCCAGTTTTGCCCTCCATTTAATTGGATCTGGATTCGGGGACCTTTCCTTGGCACCATCCAACAGAACATCTCCTGTCCATCTTAATGACTTTTAGCTGTGGTAAGAGGAGTGTCTGAGTACATGTATTAGTTTCCTACTGCTGCTTCAACAGATTACCACATACTTAGTGGCTTAAGACAACACAAATTCACTCTCTTACAGTTCTGGAAGTCAGAGTCCAAAATGCTGTGTTCCTTTGGGAGGCTCCAGGGTAGAATCTACATCCTTTCCTTTTCCAGCTTCTAAAAGTCACCTGCATTTTTTGGCTCATGATCCCACATCAATCTGACCTCTGCTTCCATCATAACATCTTCTCTGACTCTGACTATCCTGCCACCCTCTTCTAATAAATCTTGTAATTACATTCAGCCCACTTAGATTGTCCAGAATAGTCTCCCCATCCTTAATTTAATCACATTTGCAACACCCCTTTTGCCATATAGGGTAACCTATTCACAGGTTCTGGAAATCAGGGTATGGACATCTTTATGAGAAGGGCGTTATTCTGTCTACCACAGTGTGCATACCCCAAAGTAAACTCCTACTCACTCTGACTCAAACCAGAAGGCTCCACTTTGGCTGTTTCTTATATTCCACTTCCAAGTGAGATTTGGTTGAAGACAGTTCTGCAAAGGAAAAAAATAAGCTTGTTTGAAATGTCAGTTGTCCAGGTTACTTACAGCTCTGAGACTACAAAAGTCTCTTTTACTCAGAGGCTCAAGATTGTCTCTTCCATGAAGTCTTCTGTAGACTGAGCATCCCCTCGCCCCAGGCTTCTTCTCTGGAGAATCTGATTCAGTGGGTCTGGGACGGGGCATGCCCCTTCACATTTTAACAAGTGCTCACAGGGTTTCTTAGCATCAGGAGGGTTGAGAGGACACCTCTTATCACACTCTGCATCCATATCCTACCCTCTCTGAACCCCGCCTTCCTGCACACAACCTCCTAGAAGAGGAAGGGACAGGGATGTGGGGATGCATATACTGGGAACCTGCTGAACGTGGGACGTCATGCTATACATAAACAATTTCACCTAATCCTCAGGATGACCTGGAATATTGGCATTGTCATTTCCATTTGACAGAGCAGGGAGAGGAGGCACAGAGATGTTCTCCTCTGTCCTCCTCTTGTCCTAGTGCCACAGCTAGTAAAGAGTGGAGCTGGGATTACAGCTGGCTCTGTCCAAGGTAAGTCACACTCTCTTTCACTCCACAGAAAATGTAACAAAGATTTCACCGGAATCTATTCCTCAGCAAATAGACGTAGAACTGACTCACATGTAATGTGCTACAAAAGCTCTGCTACAGAACCCACTAGAGAGAGTACATGAAATAAATCATTAGAAGGATGACTCTGACTAATAAAGATAGACCATTTGTATAGTGTCTGCTGAAATATGCCTTATTTTCCACTCAATTATTGTTTTCCTTTTAGCCCAAATTATTGGGAGACTTGTGTCAATTTTCCACTTTACTCATTGTATTTAAACATAGCCATGACTTGCTGTTGCTCTCAAAGGAAAATTGGACAAAAAACAACCAAGCAGAGATTGGACCAGTCGTTTTTTGGAGAAATAGAAGGGCTGGTAAATGACGTAATTTCAGCCAAACCCAGTTCCTTGATTTTCACTCACAGAGTGAAGCAGCTTAACTGAAAGGATTATTTACAAATGGACAAAGAGGGAGTAATATGTAGGAGCCTGATTAGAAATAACGACAGGGAGTTGAGTTTCCTAAGCATGCAGTATGAATTTACTAGTATTTTATTAGAAAATTAAGAGAACAAATGCAGAATAATGTACCTTTAAAGCTAGCAGTTACAACCTTCTGGAGGGATTTCAAAAGAAGTCCTGGCATAACACAACCCTGTCAATTCAAGCTCATCCCAACCAGAAGTATATGAAGGAAACAATTTGCCAACACTTAGAAACAAACAGAAAGTGACTGCACTTACTTTCAATGTCATACTGGAACTTTGTCTATCAGGTTCACCCAGGGGGCACTTAATTCTCTAGGGGATGTTTTCTTTGACTTACTATTCACCATTGATTAGGGTCCAGACCCTGAAGTCGAATGTTAATTTGCAGGTTTTTGCTAAGGAGGAACGTGAATGATTTCTTCCTGGTAAGGAAGATAACACAAAGCTCAAGATTTTATTGACTTATAGGACATTAACTGGTTTTGTCTCTAACTTAACAAATTTACTTGACATGAAATAAGTTTGTTCATAACACAGACACACACATGTGCACACATATATGAAATAAGATTGTTAGATTGTGTACATGTACATATGCATTTTTTTCTGTTTCTTAAATTCTTCTTTCAACTAGCCTTACTATCTTGCTGGTTTCCACATTAATGGGTTAAATACATCTTTGAAACGTGTTCATTTTACTTTTGCATAAGAGTGATTTTTCAACTTTTTTAAATAATATTTCAACAGGTAGGAGAAACCTGTTAATTTATAGGGCTAGGCAAGTGAATAAGTGCAGGAAGTGGACTAATGCAATAAAGAGTGGGGCGGTATCGGAATGATGATGCAGAGAGTATTTCTAGCCTAAAACTCTGCCACTTATCAATTCCAGCAGACAGTTGCCAAAGAGGATTGCCATCGGTTTTTCAGGAGAAGACGAATATCTGAATTTTCGTGTGAAATTTCCTTTGTAACCCAAAACAAACTGTCAGTTGGCTGATTTCTTCCTGTAATTCGCCAGTTTGTAACCTCTCCTCTAGTCTTTCTATATCTGCTAAATACTTTTCCTTGCCTTACCTTCATGTGCATCCTCAGGGTTTCATAGTCGCAAGTTGGCCCACTTACCTCCACCTCCACCACCACCATACCAACCCTTGCTGCCGTAATCACCTGGGCTACTGCACTGCTTCCTAACTGGTGTAGCCACAGCCAGTCTTGGGCTCTTCCAGTCCTTTCTCCCTAATAGCCAAAGTGTTGTCTTCAAAAAACAAATCTAATTATGTTCCTCTCTCCAACTCACTATTAAAACACTCAATGCCATCCCATTCCTCGTAGGATAAAGAATAAAACTCTTAACTTGGCCTTGAAGGGCCAGCCCTTCCCCAGAATCATTTCACACCACCATCCTAGCTCATTGTGCTCTAGATGTGAGCTATCTTTGAGTTCCTCAAACATAGCAAAACCCATCCCACTGCAAGGCATTTGTCCCTACTCCTCCTATCATCTAGAATTCCCTTCCCCAACCACTGGTCCTCACTGACTTAGTTCCTACGCATTCTTTAGACCTAAGTTTAACAATCACTTCCTTTACTGAGCCTTCTTTACTTACTAAGTGTAGCAACTCACATATGGGACCTCAATACCTTTGATTAACATTTTAGTGGAAACCAGAAACCATAGTCTACATCAAAAGTTCGTGAGAAAATCTGAAAGGATGAAGGGGCAAAGCATGAGTTTAGAAAGATAAGAGAGATAGACATAGAATTTTAATCCATATCTTATAATCTTAAAATTGAATGTCTATTTTCTAATAGGACAAAGAACTTTCTATAATATTCCAAGACTTAGTTTTAAAATTATCTTCAGATCCATTGACTTGTAACTTTAGACTATAAGAATTTATTTTATGAAAGTATAATTGTTATATTTTTTGTTGTAGAGAATTATTTTGTTCATTTCATATAAGCTATATTTGTCAAAAGAAGTTAAATTTGCTGTCCATCCTTGTAATAATTATCCTGCTCCCTAAACTCACTAATCTTACAATAAATTACTTAACATATATGAATTGCTCACTTCACAATAACATATAAACATTATTTGAAAGTATTCTTTACAGTATTAGGACTAGCTAGTGGTGGGGAGGAAAACTTTTCCCTTCTTCCCTTCTCGGTTCTTTGGCTGGCCTAATAATTAAATTGACATAGGATAAACAGGAGAAAACCAGATTTATTTTATATGTATGGGATCCCCACAAAGACATGAGAAGCCCCCTTACAGTCAGGTTATTGAGGTTTATATGCCATCCTGAGCTAAGGAGAAGAGGATGGGGGTCTGGGACTTCAAAGGGGAGGAAGAAGATTCATAGAGACATGGAAAGAGCCCTGTGGAGAAGTCTTTCTGATGTAAAAAAAGTTACCTTTGGTAATGACTTTCTTCCTGGTACAGGCTCCCTATCTAAATTTTTTTAAGTAGTTAAAGGGGAGGTAAAAAGCTCTTCTTGAGTCAACTATTGGGCCTTGTTTGTATTCAGCTTGAAATAATCCACATGACAAAGTGGCACATTCTGGGTGAACTGCCCTGAATCCTATCGCTAGTAAAAAGTAAATAGTCACTAACAGGTTAGCACAAAATCTTATTATTCTACACTGAATAATTTCTTCTATCATTACTTTTCATTGTTCTTATACTTCTCTGTTGTAACATCATATTTGATTAAAAAAAATACCCAAAACTTGAAAATAAGTCCAAGAGAATACAGCAAACCCTTGCGATGTCACAATGGGGCATTGTTTAACAAGTGCATCCAAGACTTATTTAATTATCTGGGGGAATTTACCTCTGTTTCATTTGGAAACTTGACATTTCTGCCTGTCCACTTGTCAACTTTCTCTAGTAATGATGCACATAATTTCTGTCCAGCAGAAAAGAGAATCTCAAATGTTGTGGTTTTATTGCTTGTAGAACATGAATCAGTTTTGTTGCTATTGCAGAAAATTTATTTCGGGCTGGACTTCCTGGGGCCCATTTTGCCCACCACAGGGAGAAAGTTTCTCTGATGAATGTGGTCAAGTCGTGACAGACAGGAGCAAACCAGATTTAGGTTTTATCTGGGATTGGCTTCATCATGGGGTTTCCCAGTTACATGGGCCAATACATTCCAATTTATTTATTTGCAGTATTATTTTAAAATTTTTCTTGAATTATTTTAGGTTGGGCACTTGTAATAATAACTTTTGATTATTACAGAAGTTGCTAAGTACAGCAGGACATTTTATTGTTTTGTTTTTTTTGAGATTGGAATATTATTTATTGGCAATAGGGATGAGACTTATGAGGAGCCTATTGTTTTGCTTTTTAAGCAAGACACGTCATAGCTACTTCTCAACAATAGTCATAAAACTCAACTTAAATCAGATCTTCATTGTTCTGCAAAGAATCAGTTGAATGTTCTGTGTTAGTCACAGAAATGTAAATGGACTAAGTGTCCTTTGTTGCAGGGGAGGACTATGCAAAGCTGATCACTAGACAAGTGGTACTATCACCTGTGAAGGGCCAAGAGACTCCTCAAGTAGAGTATAATTTAAAGAAAAAGATCCACCCGCCTGGTTACCTGGTCTTGAGACAGGGTTTTCTCGAGGAGACTGCTGAGAGTAAATGCCTTTCCCTTACAACTGGATTATTTTGCTTTTCCAATACTTCATCTGATCTCAAGGAATTTAGCACTTTAACGTCAGACTCTCACAAAAGTGTTTAATGTAAAGTTATAGTGTGAAACTGCTAAAACTGGTACAGTGAGGTGCCACTTCCAGGCTATCGCCTTAGGACCTTGTGCATACACACACACCCCCACACATCCACATCCATCCCTCATACAGTTACACACATACACATACACACACTTTGGCTTTTCCTTCTAACTCACTTGCACTGCAAAATGAGTGCTGTAAAATTACTTACTACAAGGAAGGCATAAAGCCATTCCTACATTCCACATTTAGAGCAGACATCACTAATCAGTCAACTTACTATTTGTCAATGTGTCTTCTGAGTAGATGTTAAGGTTAAAACAATTACTTGAACCAATAGTAACATATTACTGGTCTGCTCTTCATTAATAAATTAAATAAAATCTTTGACATGTTCACTTTAAATTTGTGCGAAAGTTGTGTGTTTACCTTTTTAAAAATAACATCCTTTTCCAGTTTGAGAAGTCATCTGCTGAGATGCCCCATGGAGTCACCTGACCGAGCCACGTAAACTGTTTCCAGAAAAGAACATCTTAAGCCCAACTGCACCTTTTCTTGTTTTATAGAGGGGAATTCCAAGCCACAATAGAATTTTATTGACTCTTTGTTTTATTTTATTTTCCTCTCTTCCATTGCGTTTTGTTTGTTTTTAGTTTGCTGAAAACTGATAAAATTATTTCTTGTTGGTGGCAACAATGATTAGGAATTTGATCTGACCGTTTGATGATCTCTTTAAAAGGCCTACAGAGAATAAAGATCTATTCTCTGCCAGGTGAGAGATGACAGAGTATCTGGTTTTTAGTCTTTTTGTTTGTTTATTTGTGTGTCTATTAGTCTATTTGGGCTCAGACAAAATTAAGAATTTTGTGTGCATTGGGAAAAAGAACTGCTCTTGATACCTGGATCTGTGAGTTTGTGTTTCTGTGTCTCATGACCTATGGCTAAAATTAAAGCTCAAAGCTCTTTGTGTCTATATTTCTGGAATTCAAAAAGGCTTTTAATTATCGTTATGCGAGTGGGTGATGCTTTCTGACGTCCAGATGGTATTAATAAACTAGAGTATGAAGTCTCTAAGATTAAAGGTACTCTATTCTGATTGATACATCAAGGTAAGAAAGTGCTTATATAGATACAAATATTGAATATTCATAAAATTCCCAAAAAACAAGAAAGTTGAACTTCTAATACTTTAAGTGCCCTAGAATTAAAAAAAAAAAAAATTCGCTGAAGCTAACTCAGAAATGTTTTAAGAATGCAAGGAAAACATACAGTTTACCATGAATTGCCATCTACATGATGAGTTCAGTTTGAATCTCCAAATATTTGTCCCGGTAAAGGTATCTCCTTACAATTTTGCCACAATCTAGAATTCGTCAATTATCCACAGGAATATCAACACTTCCCTAAAGTAAATAAATGGAAATTGATTTAAGTTACCATGGCATTTGTTGTTTTACTATTGTCCCATATCTGAAGAAGTTTCCACCTTCAAATCAAACTCAAAGGAAAATATCTCACCTTGTAAACATTTAAGATGCAGATCCCAATAGTCAGCTAACAACTTCTTGATGAAAGGATTATTCAAATTTTAATAGGAATTGATTACTACTCTTCTCTAAAATATATCTTTTTATTATCGGGTAGTATAGGCAACACTGAGTGTTTGAGAAATTAATGTGAGATGTCATCTAGCATGGGAGCTGTGTAATTACTAGTGACAAACCCCTGAACCAAACTGCTTTAAGCAAAAAGCAGCCTCTGTTGGGTAATGTAAAGGATAAGTCCAGGGGCAGGGCTGGCTTCAGACATAGTGCAGGGGTTTGAACTATGTCACCAGGTGTCTCTATTCTTTCTCAGGTGTAATTTCTCTAGGTGACTGCAGAGTGCCCCAGAAATTTCAATTCGAGATCTCAGAGAAAGGGTAAGAGCCTTTGCTGATTGCTCCCATAATAGATCCAAGACCTGGGAACAAGACAAGCCTCATGGACCAAATGGGATTATTAAGGATGGCCAAGGGGTGGCTTTCCACAGGAAGGAACCCTGGGCAGATTTAAATTTTAAAAACCCGTGTCTATCATGCCTCGTTCCTTCTTTGGGACACAGCTAAATGCCTTCTTCTGTTAACAACTAGCTCTTTCCTCTGGGCTCCTAAAACCTTGTATCATTGGCTCGCTACTTTGTGATTATGAGATTATGTGTCTTTCTCTATGAATAGAAAAGGAGGATGGAGTCAGAGAGGGGAAACTAGCTTTTGGTGAGTATTATTTTGTGTTTACCTCATTTAAATGAATGCTTGAAACAACCTTGCAGGGGTGTACTATTATATCCATTTTCCAGATGAGGAATCTGAGGATCAATGAAAGATCATACAGCTTGTAGGAGGCAAGTCAGCATTTGAAACCCAGTACCCAAGGCTGCCTCTTGGGGGCCATATCTCACTCCTCTTTATAACTGCAGTTCACAGTGCTTGGCACAGCCAGGGAAGGCAATACCAGTTTATGGAATAGGAGGTAGGGAAGACAACACCAGGGATAAAAGGAAGCTGACTGCCCCTTTCCAGAGTCTTGGTGTCTGTGTCCTCTGAATACAACTCAAGTGATTACGTGGTGTCTGTGCCCATATCTTGAATCTTGCTGTTGTCCATGCCGGCCCTCCCATTGGTATTCCTCATGGGTCTGTGGCAGACACTCCGATCCTGGGGCAAGACCTTATTGATTGTGCACACTGGCTGCCAGGTGCTTTATGTTGGGGTCTGTGCAACACCCCACAGCACCTGGCGCAGACAGAGCCAGCTGTGGATGGTGTGGGCCGTGCTTACGCAGTGCTCAGGGCCCGTTCTGTATGGACACTTAGAGTTTGTGCCCCTCTGGCTAGGATTAATAGACAAAATACAGGATGACCAGTTATGTTTGAGTGTCAGACACCTTTTTAGCAGAAGTGTTTCCCATGCACTCTTTGAGGTGCACTCATATTAAAAAATTATTTGTTGTTCACCTGAAATTAAAATTTCACTGAACGTCCTTATTTTTATTTGCTGTATCTAGCAACCTTACTCTGGCAGGAAGGCTGTATCCTGGGGTTTCTGCAGAGTCCCTTTGACTCCTTCCTTCCTTTAGCTGCCATCCTCCACATCCAACCCTCTGCTGAGCCCTGCAATTTCTCCTGAGATAACTAAAATCAGCCCCGTCGCCCCTGCCTTAGATTGGGATATTAGTAGCTCTTGTGTCCTAGAATGTGTCAGTGCAGATAATCCACAGTCAATCTATAAATCAAAATTGGGATGAGTTTAGTATGAGCCAGATTGAGGAGTAGCCCGGGGCTTTTCTTCCCTAAGAAAGGAAGGGCGCCAAAAAAGTGAGGTATACAGAGTGGTTATATACAGTCTTGGAACAAAGAGCGTGCATCACATGACAGGAATATCTCTTTTACTACTGTCACGAGAGGCTTAACTGGCACAGCAGATTGGTGGTCGGCAGGTCAGTGGTCAAGAGGTAAGCACAGCAGATCAGTAATTAATCCTTAGTTTCCAGGAAGAGATGCTTATCCTTAAAGAAATGCCGATATGGAGGAAGTTACATCCCTATCTTTAAGGGTATCATCCTTGTCTTTGGGACATAGGAAATGTTTAAAGCAGATGTACAATGCATGCTCAATAGGCCACAACAGGTCTTTGTGGAAAAATAAGGTCAGGGCACATTAGTTTTAAACCAAACAGCTTCCTCACATACCCCAATGTATCCTATTACTTTTCATTTATTTATCAAGTGAAACTGCCTGCTAACGGTCCCTCTGCCTCCAGTGTCTCCACTGAGCTCCCTCTCCCACAAAGACAGAGTGTGCATGAGCTCAGAGCATCTCACACTCAATTCTGCTCGGACCCCCTCAGGGGCTCAGGGCTTTCTGCCAAAAAAGACGCACATTGTCCAAGGCCCTCCATAATCAGTTTCCAGTCTGCCTTTCAGTTGTAGACACATGTACTAACCAGCCCACCTCCACAACGCCAGGATCTTCTCCCATTTTCACGGCCTCTGTGGAGAATACCCTCTCTCCCCATCCCTTAGCTCTCAGCTCAAACCCTGCGCCATCCCCCACAGTCCCTTTGGAATACCTCCTGCTCCGTGGAGGCTTTATCAATGCGCTGTTACTCTGAGGTTGTTCCTACTTGGAACCTTGCGAGCATTTCTTCTGGGTAATTCACGTGCGAAGGAGCAAGATATAGAGCCATAAGTGGACGTTTGAATCCAGATGATTCTCTTCTTGATTCTATAACATGTATTCAGAGAAGGTGAACCCATCTCACTGTGGCTTAGTTTTTCATGTGTAAGATGGAGCTAATGGCACCTATCAGATGTTGAGAATTAAATGAGAATATCTATTTAAAGTGCTTGTCCATAGATGAGTCTTAAAACCTGTTCATTTTTCTTTCCTCATCACTGTGAGCAGCCTTTTCCCTTACAGATTTTAATCTAGATTGTTTTATAATAATCTGTGCACTAATCTCGTGAGTTTTGACCTTCATCGTAGGGGGAATATCCCCCTGAAAATTGTGAACTGCAACGATCTCTCCTTGCATACAGCAGGTGCTTATTAAGTAATGGAGGATGTGACTTTGATTTTTCCTTATACCCTCAGCTGAATAGCAGGCCTCTTGTTTTCTAAAAGAAGTGTTGGAACAATCAGTCACGTGGTTTCAAATCTGTTCCACACGCTCCACGGGAGAGGCAATGATGTGTCAATTAAATGGTTGATTATGCAATGAATATATAATTTTCATATTCATAAAGCAATCATCTATTATGAAGATTTCTTCTCCATTTAAATGAAAAGGATCCTTTATGTAGGAAGTTAGTAAATTACTTTTACGTCGGAGGAGATGGTACACATTTTCCTTTAGACGTCAATTCTGAACTGGAGCTTTCACAGCTTCCACAGACACATTTATGTGAAAACTGTCGTTTGTGGGATGGTTTGGGTTTCTGCAAAATGAAGTGGGCAAGCATGAAACCTGCTTAGATAATGAAAATCACAGGTCACACATATAGGGAGTGGAAGCTTTGAATGGGTTTTCACATCTGTTAGCCCTTGTGTTGCTTAAAAGAGCACTGAAAGGCAGGCAGTGCTGATGTCATTATCCCCACTTATAGATACTATAACTGAGGACAGGGGTTGAGCAATTCCCTGGAGGTTGTGAAGCCAGTGAGTGGCAGGTTTGTGTCAATGGGGTTCTGGGGAGAGACGTAGTGATGGGGGTCCTTGTCAGAGCTCAGCTTCTCAGTGTCTTTGTGTGCGTGGGCTCCCTGAGCTTCATTTCTCTCCTCAGTATAGATGAGTGAAGAATGGGGGTCTGAGACTTGCAAACAGCTTGACCCATGTTAGTTATCACAATTGCCACAAATCCCTGTTCTGAGACCCTCATCTAGCAAACTTTCCATTGATATCCACTGTTTTCTGAATCTCAGCACGATTCTGACTCAGAAGTCATCTTGGACCTTGTCCAGTGTGCCTCTGACCCATTGATTCCACATCCCGTCTCTCCTGGCCTGCTCTTGGCTGCTACTGCCCAACCTGCTGGAATGGAAGAGACACTCTTTGTTTATTCTGTGACCTGCACTCAGATCTCAATGTAAAGCAGAAGAAAGCTGTGAAGGAAGGGCCACTCCAGAGTCCCAGCACCTCCTCCCCCTTCATCGTCAAATTCCAACCCTCCCCTTGTCTTCCGTCATATCCCTGGGGGCTCAGGGAGTGAGGCCTAAGTAGTGAGATAAATTATTATTCCTAGGTTGGATGGATGGACAGATGGATAGATGGATGGATAGATGGATGGATGGATGGATGGAGGAAAGGAAGAATGGATGGATGGTTGACTATTAAAGTACACAAAAGTCTAGAATACAAAATTAGGGGCTTTGAATCAAGGTGATTTCTTAAAAAAACTTAAACCACATTTGTTTTTGCCTGATGACATAAAGAATGATTTCTTATGGGACATTATAAAATGTAGCAAAATGCAGTGGAGAGAATAAAAATCACCTGTACTCCAAACTCCCAGAGCCTATCTTGGTTTTGTATAATTTCAGGGTGGTTTTTTTTGGTGAAGAAGATCTTCTTCACCAAACAACTAACATCTGTTGCCAATCTTCCTCTTTTTGCTTGAGGAAGATGGTCACTGAGCTAACATCTGTGCCAATCTTCCTCTATTTTGTATGTGGGACACTGCCACAGCATGGCTTTATGAGCAGTGAGTAGGTCTACGCCTGGGATCTGAACTTGCGAACCCTGGGCTGATGAAGCAGAGTATGTGAGCTTAACCACTATGCCACTGGGCTGGCCCAAGTGTGTTATTTTTTTTTCTAGTTTTGTACAAAAATGGAATCACACCATAAAACTCTTATAAAATCTATTTTTCCATTTAATAGAACATCTTTTATTTTTAAATATATTTAAAGTGTAACTTTAATAGTTGATTCATAGCTTGTCATCTTTTATTTTATTCACCAGTCCCTTCTATTGTTGTACATTAAAATATATTTCCCCAGTTGGCATTACTGCAAACAACCCAGGGATGGACATGCTTGTATTGCAGGAAAAAGGTTATCTATGAGCTCACTGGCTTCACTCTGATTGAGAATTTGCAGGTTGGATCAGGAAGAAGACCTTAGTTAAGACTCACACCTGCTGGGTTATCAGAATCAGGAGACATTTTGAGAAGGTGACTGAGGGTTGTTTAATGCATTTGATCTCTCCTGACTTATCTTGAGATCAAATAATTTACCTAGGAGACAACAGCTAATGGTGCCTTGTTTGTGTCAATGTACACACATGCATGTGTGTGTGTGGGGGGGGGCGTGACATGAGATTTCAGTTCTGATAAATAAGCAGTGATCTGCCAAACAGCAAGTAGGAAGGGAGCAAAGGCATGGAGGCCTGACAAGATATAGACGGCTCGAGAAATGGTGAGCTGCCTTGTGTGTCTGGAGCATAGACTGCATTGCAGAGGTGACATAGCCTGAGTCAGAGTTTTAGCTGCCTTGATTATCATGCTAAGCTAACATGAACTTTATCATGTCCCAGAGTAATCACTTTCCTAATAATAATTAACATTTGTAATGCATTTCACAGTTCACAGAGTGCTTCCTTAACCCTCAAGATTCTCCCAGCCATGTTGTGTGAAGGACTTGTCAAAGGTTACAGAGCCAATGAATGGCCAAAGCCCCGTCTTCTGAAACCTCTTGGGTTGTCCCTGTGCCAAGTGAGCTGCCTTCTGGTGGGCTTCCTGTAGTCTTCAATGATCTGCTTACCGCTGGGTGGCCCCTCCAAGAGGCCAACCTCTCCTGTGTTCTCAGAACCTATCACAGTGCAGGGGCCATAGCACACCTTCTGTTTGATACAGGAATAAACAAATGCATGGACGTGGTATTTCCTTCTGCATTCTTTAGGCTGAAACACACACCCACACACACTCACTGAAATCAACCTGTCAAATCCCTCTTCATCCATCATTCCCAGCCTTTCTCCCTGCAGTGCAGAGAGGTGAGTTGCCTTCTGAGGTTTTGACTCTGCTCTAGTGTGAGAGCGAAAGGGATGGCTAGAGGTGCATACACCCCAAATGTAGGGACCATATATTGTGTCACAGATTGCCAGAGCTGGAAAGGACCTTAATGCATATTTTATGCAATCCTTTGCTTCACAGGTGTGCCCAGGGTTACAAAGTCCCTACAGATGCTTCTGGTGTTGGACAGGAACTCTAGCTCCTCACTCCGAGCCCATTCTCTCAGAATTGAATGGGAGGTGTCTAATTCTATCTTTGTCTTTTGCCTTATTTTCCATGGAAAGAAAATATAGTTGACTTTGGGAAGAAGGGAGTGGAGAAAGATCTCAGAAAATGGTGGGAATAAAAAGACCCTGTTGTATAAGGATTGTGCATTATAAACCCAAGAGAAGACACATAAATAAAGGTGTTTCGGAGTCTTTTTTTTTTACTTGAGGGGGTATAGATGAGATCAAACTCAAGTCTGATTTGTCTGTCCCCAAAGAGAGGGTTCCTAGTCACCAAACTATATAATATTTACCATTGACTGGAGCACCACCCCACATCACCGACAGAGGGGTTCTGTGCCCAGTGCCCATCCCTGGTTGCATTGGAATCCACACTGATGTCTGACCAAAGTCCTGTGGGTATGGTGGTAGGGCTTAATTCACGCAGTAGGAGCCAAAGCAACTCTATGAAGAGAAAGCCACGTGGATTCTCTCTCCTCAGGAGGGTGCCGTGGGCACAGCAGGCTCCCAGAGCTGTGTGACCTCCTCTTTGGGTCACATAAACACGCTAAGTTTGAGGGACTTCTGCTATGGATGTTACACATTTTCGATATGGGAATTTCATCAAATTATAGAGATAAGGCACAGTAGTAACCATGCTGTGACAATAATACTTAATATTTTCTGAGCGTCTTTTCTGTGTCAGAATCTGTGGGAGGTATCTATTATGGGTTGCATTGTACCCCCTCCAAAATCCATATGTTGAAGTCCTAACCCCCAGTACCTTAGAAAGTGACTGTATTTGGAAATAAGGTCTTTAGAGAGGTAATTATGTGAAAATGAGGCCCTAATCCAATATGACTGGTGTTCTTATAGGAAGAGGAGATTAGGACATAGACACAGAAAGAGGGAAGATCATAAGAGAACACAGGGAGAACACAACTATCTATAAGCCAAGGAGAGAGGCTTTATAAAAAGTCAACCCTGCCAACACCTTGATCTAGGACTTCTGGCCTCCAGAACTGAGAAAATAAATTTATGTTGTTTAAGCCACCAAGTCTGTGGTGATTTGTTATGGCAGCTCCCGCAGACTAATAGAGTACTTAACCCACAATATCCCAATTCATCTCCATAAGGGAAGAAGGATGCTGAAGGTAAAAAAAAAAAAAAAAACAAAACGTAGAATCATGGCTTCTGGCTCAGTGTGGGAACTTAGAACTTCTCTTGACTTCCCTGGGCCTCAGTTTTCACATTTGTTTAAGTAACGATAATCATTATTATAAGCAACAATTACAGAATGCTTAATTTTGAGGAAATCTGTCACAGCAACCCTGTACAGTAGGAATATTGCTGTCAGTATTGAAAAATACTATACTGAGGTATAGAGAGGTTCAGATCCTACTCAAGAGCATGCAGCTACTAAGTGGCTAAACTGGAATTTAACCCAGGTGATTCAACACCGGGCCTGGGCTAGCTGATCAGCCTCTAGGATGAGGGGCCTTGACACTCCCTTCCCTGACCTGGGCCCGACTTCTGCAGGACTATTTGGTGGTCCCTCAATTGTTCCTTAAAGACAAGGTGGTTCAGGACATAGGGATCCCCAGTGAGTGCTGGGGTCAGCAAGGTCTTCAGGGAGGCCTCAGCCAAATCGATGAAACTCACCAGGTTTAGCCTGACATTCAAGCCTGGAGATAAGTCCTTTGTCTCCGGTTCTGGAAGAAGTACCGTAATCCTCAGGCAAAAATCACAAGATAGCAAGACAAAGGAGTCAAGGCTTAGTCCCAGCTCCAGTATTTACTGGTTATGAGGCTTGGATCAAGGAACACTACTCTGCCAGTGAGATATCAAGACTTGTATCTTCCAGGAGGTTTTGTAAGAGATGATGGCTACAAAATCATGCAGTAAATGATTTCTGTTTTCAAAAAGCTCTACCATTGCAAAAGATGTTTGTATCTAGCAAATCTCTTAATCTCTGTGCTTAAGTTTGGTTGCCTGTAAAATGGGTATTATAATATCTAACTCACAAGGTGGCAATGGGGATCAAGAAAGTTGTTAAATGTGAAATGCCTCACTCCATTCTCTTGCCAACATTGGAAACTAGATGGCATTAAGAATCAAGAGCAGGCGGCCTGTTTTTTGGAAAGAGGGAGAACAGAAAAGAGGAAGGGAGACTTCAATTGTGTATGTGCAAATGTGCAAGACAAGACTGCCTTCATAGACCACAAACAACACTGTGCCATGCACAGTGTCCATAAATACCACAAACTCCCAGGAACACCCAGTTTCAAAGAATCCATCTTAATTTGACCGTGAGGAGGCACAGGACCTGGGGTCTTGAAATCTGCAGCAATGGTTTTTCCCACCCTCCACTTCTCACTGTGGCATTTGCTGGCTCCGAGGCTCTCTCTCCACCCAAAGTCCTACTATTACTCTGGGAGATTTCAATGTCCCAGGAATGACTCATCCAACTTCTTGGCCTCTCTAGCACTGTGGGAAACCCGGTAAATGCAAAGACTTTGGAATCAGAAAGACCTGGATTCAAATCCCATCTCAGAAATGTCCTAGCTGAGCAAGGCATTCCACCTCTCCAAGCATCTGTAAATTGGAGATAATATTAGAACCCATCTCACTATCCTGTGGTGAGGATTAAATTACATAATGTATGTCAACTCCTTAACATTCTGCTTCAGCTTCCTATCACCTTTAACTATATCCCATCCTCTTTTATTTCCATCTAAAAAACAGAGCTGGCTCCACTGGTCTGTCTAATCCCCCCCTGAGCATTGGAATCACCTCTTCTTGCCCCTCAGGGACCTCCCTCTACTTCCTCTCTTTTATCTGCAGTCTCACCCTTTATGACTCTTTCCTCTCAGTTTATAAACAGGCTCAACCCTGGAAAAACATCCCTGGGGCTTCCTTTAGTAACTCTCCTCTTCCATCTAACAACTGAGTCAATAATTAAAACTCTTCCCACAGAGGAAACTTGAGACTCTCAATGATTTTACAGTTGAGTTAAATATTCAAAAAATAGATATTGTTAATATTATACAAAATATTTCAAGGAAGTGAAAAACAGAGGAGACTGCATAAGTTATTTTAAGAGGGTGGTATAACCTTGATTCTACAGTCAAACAAAGTTAGAGTAAAGGGAAATCATATTCAAATCTCATTAATGAGTATAATGAAATAATTCTAAATAAAACACTGGCGGTTTGAAGAGGACAGGATATACAAAAAGATGGTACATCATGACCAATTGAGGTTTAATCCAAGAATGCAAATTTACATCAACATTATGGAACACATTAATGTAACCTACTCTATTAACAGAAGTAAGAGAAAAATCACTCCATCATCTTAATAGTCATAGTAAGGAATATTTCATGAAATTTAATAACCACTTATTATTTAAAAAGTTTAATATTGTAAGAATAAAAGAGAACTGCCTTAAACTAACAATAAATGAGTATCTATAGATAAAATAATGGAATAATGTACACAATATCGAATTGTTAAAAAGCATTCTCTTTAAAATAACGATCAAGACAAGGCTGCTCACTATCATTTCCTCTATTGTGTGTTCTGCAGGAGAGCTCAGCTAGGCAACTATGACATGAAGGAGAAATAATTTGTATAAAATACAAAAAGGAAGAATTACATCTATCATTATTCACAGATGACACAACTTTCTACGTAAGAAACCAAAAGAATCTATAGACAAATTATTAGAATTAGTAACAGAGTATAGAAATACCGCCCGAAAAACAATGCTATAGTCAATTGCATTTCTATCTACCAATGATTAGAAAAGGTGATTTTCAAAGGGATACATTTAAACTAGTAATAAATATGTAAATTATACCTAGGTCTAAATCTAACAAAATATTTTAAAGTGGTATAAATAGAAAATTATAAAGTTTTATTGCATTAGAAGACTGAAACAAATCTATTTTCATGAATATGTCAGTTACTCCCAAAATACTCTATGGATTCAATGTAATTCCAATAAAAAATTTAAATGGTGTTGTCATGAAACTTAACAAAGTCTACTCTAAAATTTAAATGAAGAAAGAAACTTTAGTCCCATTCCTTCCAGACTCCTACAGTCTAGTGTTGTGAAGAGTAGCCCATAGACTCCTGAAGAAGAACCGAGTGTATGGCATTATCCTACTAGATAGAAATGTTCAGTGTAGAATTATAGTATTATAAACAGTGGCATATTGTTTATAAGGGGAAAAAAACTATAACGATGAAGTGAAATAGAGAGCCCAGAGCTAGTCCCCTCCACGTGTGACAACCTCCCCTACAGTCGAGTTGGTGTTGCAGATTATCAGGAGTAGAGTGACCAGGACAATCACTAGTGCTAGGAAATTGGGTGGAAGACTTAAAGGTAAAAAGCAAAGACTCACAATTTAAGAAGTAATAATATAAGGGAGGATCTTAATGGCCTCAAGATACAGAAGTGTTCCTAAAGAGCATCAAAAAAGAGCACAGATAAAAAAGAATAAACTTGGCATTAATACAAAGAAGTTCTGTTCATCAAAAGACACCATGGAGATATGGATAAGCAAGAGCCACAAGTTGTGAGGACATATCTGAACACACAAAACTTAAGAAAGTCAATAAATATATGAAGAATTTGTACAAACCCGTAAGACAAAAGATAAATGATCCAATAATAAAAATCAGCCAAATAAACATTTCGGAGAACAGGAAACATGAATAGTCAGTAAGCATATATAGGGATCTGAACATCATTAGTAACCAGAAAAATGCAACTTAAAATCAGTTTTGAGTGAGATGCAATTTCCAGTTCATCAGGTCGGCAGAAATAAAGTCTGACCTTACCAGGTGTCGGAAAGATCTACAGCCACGGGAACTCATGTCCTTTGCTGATACGAGTGTAAACCGATTCGATTATTTTGGAAAATAATGTGGTGCTACCCAGTAAATTAGAACATGTGTGTACTCTATAAGTCAGCAATTGTCCTTCTAAATATAGAGAAAAACTGGCACAGGTGTACCGGGAGATACAGCCATGAATATTCATCAACACATGAATATTCATAACATCCGTATTGGAAGTAGTGCTGGCTTGCATACACACAGAGGAAACGATGCAAATATCCCTCAATAGTAGAATTACTTAAATGAGTTCCCGTTTATTCTGAAATAGAATACTATGCAGCAGTGGAAATGAATGAAATTACAACTACTTGTGTCAACATGGCTGACTCGCAAAAACATGAGGCAACATTGAGGAAAAAAATAGGTCTCAGAATAATACATATAATTGAATTCTTTTTACTAAAATAACTAAATAATACATTTTAAGAGACACATATTTGTGGTAAAATATAAAGAAAGCATGGGATTTAATAGCAGAAATCAGAGTAATGTCACCCAGTGGAAGAAAGCAAAGGAATGGGGATCAGGAAGGACACACAAGGCACCTCAGAGGGATGGACAGTGTTCTTCCCCTTACAGCAGATAAACTGGGTGTATCCAGTTTTGTTTTTATTATTATTTATTTTCATGGGCATGTATGCTTATGCTCTGTCTCTATATATATACATATGTATATGTGTATAATATATACATTATCTATATCATTTTGTCTGATCTATTTCATAAAGAAAAAAAAAAACCCTTAAAACAATAGGAAGTACATTCAATTAAGGGAGAAAGCATTGACACCAAATAAGAGTACATATTTGAGCTGAGTTTCATGTTGAACTTGCACTGTTTCATACAAGACTACAAAAGCATGGAGGGAACGGAATGCAAGTCTGGTGACCCACGAAATGTCAAAACTAGAATGGACCCTACTGCTCTTCTTGTAAATCCTGTCTGTTATAGATATGGGGAAACTGAGGCTCAGAGGGTCAAAGTGAGTTTCTCACCGTCACTGAGCTCATTGCTAGCAGACTCAGTACTAGAAGCAAAGCTCCATGACTATATTATTATCAGGAGGTTATCACCTGGTCACTGAGTCTTCCACATTGTCCTAAAGAGAATCTGAGAATGAAGGTAAGCCACAGACACTCGTGTCTGAGGAGGCAATATGAGACTGCAGGAGTCTGGGAGGAATGGGCCTAAGACACACTCGGTGTCCATTAGGGGCCAGGCCCCCGCTGGGCACCTGCACACTTTGGGGTCATTTAATCCCCTGCACCACCCCATGAGAGGCAGTGTTCATATCTTATCACACAGAGGAGGAAACAAGTCTCAGAGAAAAGGCGCATGGAACATGCTCAAGATAAATTCTTCCCCTTTATAATTCACCAAGGGAAGGCCTTGGAACAGGGCCTGGAGTTTCTGCAGATAGAAATAGTACTGAAGTCCCAACACTTCAATTAAGAGAAGTGAGAGTGGCCTGGCCAACTCCCAAGGCTGTGTCCTTTATAAAAGGAAGAATTTGTCCCTAAAGTACTACTGTAGTCATTTAATTTAGTGATTCACCAACTTAAAATGATGGAGATAAATTGTATATATATATATATCCAAATATGTATATATACATATATCTCCTTTATTGAGTTGAAAAATGGTATCATTATTTTACAACTTAGGGCATTTATTTTTTAATGTCATCATACTAACTATCAACTCAATAGTCCCCTTTTTACAAAACTGCTAACATTCTAAAAGACACAAATGATTTATTTGTTCCCAACTAACTTCTTTTTTTAGTAGTGAATCTAGCTTTTCTCAGCAGTAAGTATTGAGCATTATTAAGTGTGATAAGTAAACATAAATCTTTCACCCAGAATTCCATCAGTCATTCATTACACCAACCTTTCTTGCGACTTCTCAGAATATGTTGAGGGAGTGCATTGATGGGACATGACCGCCAGTTGACCTGGGAGCTGGACGGGGGCAATCAGGAGGCTCCTTCCCGCATCCCTGTCCTTGGAAAGTATGCTCTGCCCATCGTTCCTGTAGTGGAGCCATTTTCAAGGATGCAGCCTGGAGAGACCCATGTGTTGTTGAGACCATCTGGACAGCATATGAGAATGAAGCCTGTGAAGGCCTCTGTATAAACTTTGAAGATTCCAGTGGGCTGGTGTGGAGATCTATTCATCTTGCAGCTCCCCAAGCCAAGCCTGTATGTAAGTTCTCTTGCTCATTAAAACAGCCACCTACCAATCTGGAGAGCCCTGCCTCTTTGTTGGTTTCTCCCTGCCCTCTGAGGGTTTCAGATTTCACCTGGGAAACACTCGAAGTTTCCGACCAACAGAGCAGAAGCCACATGTGCAGACTCTGGGGCCAGTTTCTTGGGGTGGAATCCTAGCTTTGTCACCCTCTAGCTTGGAGAAGCTCTGTTAGCTAGCTGTGCCTCAGTTTCCTCATCTGAGGAAAAAATCAAATAATAATAACTCCTATCTCCTGGTGTGAACTGTTGGTGTGGTTTTTGAGGTTTGGAAATCTGTGTCTCCCTATTTATGTTACTCAGAATCAGCTACTCAGTGCTATGTAAACAGATTAACTCTGAAATCTCAGTGACATAAAAGAGTTGATTTTTTTTTCCCCGTCACAGTCTGATGTGGGTCAGGCAATTACCATCAGGAGCTTTAGAGACAATTTCACAGTTCTGATCTACCTCCATTTTGAAATTGGCCATTTTGTTTTTCTTTTGAGAGGAGTATTTATCATTGTTTTCAGTTGCACAAATAGAAGAGAGGCATTTGCATGTGCATGTGTGTTTATGTGTGTGTGCCCGTGTGTAACTCAGGCGCACAATTTATTTCCTCACACAGGAAGTGACACATCCCTTCTGCTCATTTGACTATTGGTGAGGACTCAGTCACGAGGTCCCCATCAGCTACAAGGAGGGCTGACAAATGCAATTTGGTGGCTGCAAAGCATTAGAAAGGCTACCGTTATTGAGAACAGGTAGGAGGTTAGAGCCTTTTTCTTAATTCTCATGTAAACCTGCGGATGAGGAGACAGACGTTCAGGCAGATATGTACCATGCACCAAGTCACAAGGGTGGCAAATGGCTGAAGATTGGGTCAGATCAGGTCCCTGTGGTTCTAATGCCTGTGTGCTTTCCAGAAGAACACTGCAGATCTCCAGGTTGGGATGTGGCAGGTGCAACATTACCCGTATTTTAGAATGTGCAGCCAGAATACATTAAAGTGTCCATTTACATTGAAATCTGTCTTCAAAAAATGATTAAGCTTCACTGATGTTTAATATGAAGATTGACAGTGGCACCCTAGCTCAGTCTATATTTCAGTGGGCACCTACCTTGCTTGACTCTGAAGGGTGGTTTTGAGGACCACCTGGTGAGCAGAACTTGACAGTGGTTCCCTCCATTCAGTGTAACGGGAAATGCTACAGTCTATTGTGCTTAGTTAATTGAATTATGGTTATATAAGTTTTTAAACTGATCCTCAGAAATTGGTCAGATGGCTTAAAAAGACCCCCGCAAAACATACACACATGCACCCACACAGATTAAAGATAAATATACATAAAATAGAAACACAAGAGAGCAAGAAGAAAAAGTCAATCAAGCACCTTTGCTGGAAGAAAGCCTTTGCCAGCCCAATCTTCAAGTAAAAACAAGTTGATCTGATCATATTTAATAAGTATTGGCCTATTAAAAATATCAATAATTTTATTTGAAATTGGATTTAATTCATTATCATTTGTTATAAAATTTGCCCTAAATCTGTTTTTGAATCACTGGTTCTCAATACAGGCAATTCCCCCCCCCCCACCCCACGCACACACATTTGTCAATGTCTGGAGATCCTTTTGGTTGTCACAATTGAGGGCGGGGGTGGTGCGACTGGCATCTGGTGGGTAGGGGTCAGGGATGCTGTTGACATCCTACAATGCACAGGGCAGCCTTCAAGACAATGAATAATCTGGCCCCAAATGGCAATAATGCTGAGGTTGAAAAACCCTGTGTTAGATAGTGGTGGTAAGATCCTCGTATAATATATAACCATCAGCCACACAGATCATGGAAGCATGCTCATCACAGAGCACATGGGCAATGCTGTGTCATGGTAAAGAGCAGGGATGGACCGTTCAAATCCAGGCTTAGCCCCCTGTACTTTTGCAATTCTAATCAAGTTCTGCAACTGCACCTCCGTTTCCTCATAAGAGGGTCCTTATGGGGTTGTTGTGAAGATGACAGGAGTTGCTATCTAAAGTGTCTAGAACAGTGCCTGGTGCCTAGTGAGAGCTCTACTGCCTAAGTGTTTGCTGCTATCACTGTCACATGTGCTTCACATCAAGCAATGAGAGGAGACGTGACAAAATAAACATGTAGAGACCTCGGGGCTGGACTGCGGTGCTGCTGAGAAGTATTTCCCTTGAAGACCCCTCCCAAGGGGTAACCGGGTCTGCTTTCTCTGCATGGCCCCCCCCACCCTGTGCTAATCAAACAGGCTCTTAGGTGAACATCACTTCCTCAGTCAAACTGAACACAGTAACAGAGCACCTGTCATAAGTGCAAAGATGTTTAAAACAAACTTGATTTTTTGGTTGGCAGGAAAAGACAAGACAAATACATGAGAGGAAAATCAAACCAAAATCTCTTGAAATACAGTTAAAAAATGTATTGAACGTCATCTCTATGTTCTGGATACTGTGCTATGGGATGGATAAAGAAAGATAAAAAAAGACACAGGCTCTTCTTTAAGAGCTTCCTTCAAAGTCTTCTCAGTCTAGTGTGGGAAATACATTTTTATATAAATAATTGTACTACAAAGCTCTGAGAGCTTATCCAAGTGTGCATGAGGTTCAAAGGCAGCTCGGCGGAGGAGGTGATTGACTCTAAGGTGGATCTGAAGATGCTTCATGGAGGAAGCAATATGTAGACAAAGGTTTGAAGGATGAGCAAGAATTCGTGGGGATGTGCTCTACCCTGGGGCTTTCTGTGAGGTACAGAGGTTTAGTATTGCGGGACCAAATGGAGCAGGGGTGTACGTGGGATATTAGCTGGCTCTGAACTCCAGGCCATGGAGCTTGGTCATTCTGAAAGTTTAAAATCACTCCTGAAGGATCTTAAGAGGCAGAGTGATAGGATCAGAGTTACATTTTTAAAAGATCAATATGGCTTGTAGGGCAGATGGGTTAAGGGGGATGGAACTGAAATTAGGGAGATTAGTTAAGATATTACTCTGGTATTTTAGATAAGAAACAGGATGGTCTGGGTCGAGGAGGTGGTACAGGGGGTGGATAGAAAAGAAAGTATGACTGATAAGCACAGCATTCCAAGCACCTCTTCTATTTCCCCAACTCATTCCGACATTTAGAAAATAATAACAGCTCACATGTACATAAGCCCTTACTCTGCAAGAGACTCTGTTCTAAGTTTTAATCCATTTAAATCCATATAGGTTTTAATCCATTTAATCTTCACAGCAAATCTATGAGACATATTTTCTTATCATCCTCTTTTTACAGAAGGGGAACTTGAGATACAATGAGGTCAAGCTGTATTTTAAAGGACACACAGTAAGAGAGTAGCAAAGTTAGTTTCCAGGCTGGGCAGGCTGGCCTAGTCTGTGTTCTTCTATTAGCAGGGGGTGATGTTTCTCTCTCTTGGGGATCTCTCTCCTCCCAAATTGTCCTCCAACAACTGGGGCTTACCTAATCCCAAGGGGAGGCTATTCCAACTTCCTCCCTCTCGTGTGCAGCGTGCGGAGTCTGATCAGTATTGTATGACAGTTGCTTCATGTTGCCACAGGATGTCACCACTGAAAACTTGCCTTTTCTCACAGAGTGAGAAAATGCTGGTCCACCCTGCTGTGATTCTTTGCTCATCCTGACCCAGCTCAAGCCCTTGTGGCTCTGTGAAGGAGGGCAACCTCACTTCCCCAGAACCAAACTCACCCAGAAGTATCCGATGCTTAGTTCTGTCTCTCAGTACTCAGCTCTTTCAAATGGGGTGTCACCTTCCAGCTGCACCAGAACCCTGGGGCTGGATCAGACTCTGCATCTGTCCCAGAATCAATGTCCTCCTGCCCTGTCTGTAGCTGCTCACCTCAAAACAAAGCTAAGATCATACCCATTTCCCTGGACACCATCACTCACAGCCTCCTGTTGAAGAAAATTAAAATAAAGTCTCTTGTGGGGCCCCATTATAGACGACTTTGAGAGCTATTTACATGGTGGAATTGACAGATGTCGGTACTTAATTAGATGTGTGGGAGAGGAGAGGGATCAAGAGAATGAGGCAGAGAGACTAGGAGCCTAGGATGATGCTGGGTTTCTGGCTCCAGTGATTTGATGGACTGGGGGGGGCCTCCCTGGGAGGGGAGATCACAGTGGAGGGTTATTTTTGCTTTTCAATCGGTTCCACCCAGGCCCTAGGGGCTTTCCCTTCCACACCTCCTGCAGCCCCCTAGCTGTTCAGAGCCTCATGCTTCGGGGCTGAGTATGCACTGGTTTGGAGCAGGGCATTGCATGGAGCCCGTCTACTAGGAGGACTCTGGATGAGGGAATCTCTGGGCCCAAAGGGCATCACTCCAGCTGGATGATAGGTGGGTGTCATCTTGGCCACCATGGACCAGTGATTGTTGCTGACAGGAAGACCCTTGGGCCTGAAACATTGATCATGTCCACACAGTCCCTAGTGCTGGCATTGGTGCTCCTGGCCTCCCGGAGACCTCAGTTCCTGTGTCCGGGCTTCCTCCTCTCTCCTTACCTCCAATCCATGCAGCGATTGAAGAGGAAGACTTCACAGTAATAAGTCATAATACTATTTTGCCACATTGGATTTGAGGGGGGAGGTCTTGGAACACAACCCTTTGGGACATGTTGCATGTTTCATTTGAGATTATCTTAAGATTCATTAAGATTCTAGTCAAACGTGGGATGTGATCCACACTTATGTATGTGTGTGTACTTTATTTTTGGTTCAAAAATTTAAAAAAAATTCAAAAATAAAAGTGTACACTGAAAGTCTGAAAGTCTCACTCCCACCTAGACCCTGTGCAACCAGTTCTCCACCCAACCCTACCCCCATAGTTAATATCCACTTCTACAAGTTTCTTACATAGCCTTCCAGTATATTTTTATGCCAATACAAGCAAATCCAAATATACTTTTGTGTCTCCCTCCTTCTTTCCCGAGAGTTATTTTATTATAAACACTTTTCTGCACTTTGCTCTTTCACTTAACAATATATCCTGGAGCTCTTTTATTCAGGCAATTGGAACACATCCGAATACAAGCAAACCCTGCGCTGCCAGAATATCTGCACTGCTGGGGACTAGCAAATGCACAGGAAAATGTTGGGGACTTGCATCAACTTTCACAAATGAGGTTGCATAATAATGCAGTGTTAATAGCAAAATGTGTCACGTGATTTCGATCACATTTTAAAGACAAAAATTGTGAAAGAAAGGCATCCATTTTCTCTATGAAGAAATTAATATTCATGTATTTGCCATTCACCAAACATTTACTGAGCACTTGCAATTGTCCAAGGATTGGTTGGGTGCTGTGGGGAGGACAAGAAGGCAGACAGAACACAGCCTTCCTCTGCCCTGGCCAGCCTGCAGCAAGGCCCTTCTCACAATACTCCTTCTTGCAGCCTTAATACCCACCCTACCCCTGCCACACTCACTTCAACTGCAGTGACCTTCCCAAAATGTTGATCCAGCCTTTCCCCTGCTTAAGAACCTTCAGTGGCTCCCTGTTGCCCTTAGGGACAAGTTCCAACCCCCTCACTTGGATTCCAAGGAGATCGATGTACAGTGCCTCTGTCCTTCCAACCTCATTACTTGCCTCACCTCTCCTGGCACACTCTGTTCCAGCTATACTGGATCCCGAGTGTGGATCAAAAACCAGTCTGGCTGTGTTACCTCCAGGTCTTCGCATGCTTGGTCCTCTCATTTTGGAAGGAACACTCTCCTCTGCCCTTCACCTCCCCCCTTTGCTTCTTCTTGTCCCTTCCTTCAAGTGTCTTTCCATGAATGCACCCCCACACACACATCCCCAACTGCTTTAGACGCTAGTCACACTGGTTGTAGTTGCTTGGTGACAATCCACATCTCTTCTTGGGTTGTGAGTTAGTGCTGCCCAGTCTAATGGACCGAGCGCTGGTCTCGGAAGTTCCGATTTTGGCTCCCTCTCTGAGACTCTCATCTGTAACATGAGTGCCAGGAGACCTTTCTAACCTAGCAACCACGAAAATTAGAGACCTTTCCAAGTGCAATGCCTGGTGAAGGATGCCCAGTAGAGGGGAGTTGGCTTAACTTTTCTCAATCTTCTCCCCTGCTCCATGGACCGAATCTTACACATCTCTGAACCCTCACTGCCCAGCATGAAGTAGGTCACCAGCAAATGGCTGGTTGACAGCCACTGCTGACTTCCTATTGGAGGTATAGATTGATTAGCGCTTTACTATTTTCTCAGGCATCTATTGGGTTGCCCCTGGGCCCCTCTTCAAAGTTTAACACCTCCCCCTGCAAGCCATATGTCCTCCCTCCCTCGGGGGTCTGGAAAGGACCTTTTCCTTTCCGCTGCACCCCAGTCTTCCAATTTGGGAGGGCAACTCCCGACGCGGAGACTGAGCATGCTCGCGGCCAGGCCCTGCTGGCGAGGGCGGGTGGGCGTCGGGTCCAGCAGCTTGCGCCCCCCACAGGCCGGGCGGGCGAGCGGGCGGGGTTTGGCCACTGGGCAGCCTGCCCGGCCCGGAGGCTCCCACCGCTGACTCGCCGCGAAGAGGGCCGAGGCTGGGAGAGCGGGAGCCTCGCCTCGCAGCCAGACGCGCAGCCTCTGGGCGGTGCGCAGGGCTGCGGGGAGCCGGGGGAGCCGGGCCAGCCGGCAGCTGCAGGGCGGGCTCTCCAGGCCGCGAGGGCGCGCTGCGCGCGGCGCTGGGTCTGGCCGCGTCCCGGCAGGGGAAGGAGAGAAGCAAGGGCGCGGAGGTGAGCAGAGCCCGGCAGGCGCGAGCGCAGGCACTCTCGGTCGTTGCTATTTTGCAGTGGTGGCGGCGAATCCCGTTCACCGTGTTTACAACATTGCATCTCGGCCGGGTTCGCTGGGGCTGCCCGGAGGCCGCGGCCGGGCAGCTGTTGCGCCGAGAGGGGGCAGCTGCGGAGTTCCATAACCATAGCAACCGCATCAGCACCACGGCGGCGGCGGCGAGGGCAGCATCCTCTCGCTCCTCCTCCAGGCAGCCTCGCCGCGGGGACCTGAGACCCAGCTCGCAGGTGCCCGGACTCCGCGGTCCGCCCACCACCGCTGCAAGTATTGGCGGCTGGAGAAGGAGAAAAGAGGAGAGTGAGAGACCCACGAGCGGTGGCTGGAGGAGGTGAGAGAGAGGAGCCCTGCAGTGGGAGACAGGTAGGTGAGAGCGCTCCGGGGTCGGCAGCTGCCAAACTCTCTCCTCTGTGGCAGTGACGTTTCTGGAAGCGTGGTTGCTAGTTGGATGGCTTTCTATTACTTAACAGGGACTCCGCCGCGAAATGTGGTTTATCTCCTTCTATCTCCCCCAATCTCTGTCCTCTAGTCTTGCAGCACATCTGGGCATGTCTTGAGAGAGCAAGAGAGGAAATCGGATGTGGTAGATGGGGAGACGCTGGGTTAATGAGGTGGTCCCAGCAGAAGTCCCAAATGGTGGCAGAGGCAGCACATCCGTATCCTGTGCAAGCAGGTCCTCTGAGCCCTGAACCAGGGTAGATTCTCAAGAAGACCATATTGGAGTGAGGGGACAGCGGTAGTGATTCTCTGTAATCCAGGCTGACCTAGAGACCTATTCTTGTGGTGGCTTGGCTGGGGACGGGGTGAGGTGGGGGGGCACTGCAGCTCAGCTATGACATGGAAAGGGACCAGAGCTCAAACCAGCTCTTCATCTGTAAAGTCAGCTTCAAACCCAGCAACTGGAGGGGATATTTAGACAAGGGGAGTAGTAACTATTATCATTTTGAGACCCAGGGTATCCCTGGAGTTTATCATGTTGCTGCCTTTTGCTATTAGGGGTGGGGTGGGAATTGATATAAAATGATACACTAGCAGTCAAGAATGCCCCCTTGCTTTCTCCTCATCTCATTTTCTAGCCATCCCTCCCGTTGTCAGCAAAACAAGGCTACATTGAGTATAATAACACCCTTTGTCCCCTTGGCCACTCCGAGGGCTCCAGCCATTGGCAAACTATCCCACTTTCAGACAGCTAGAGAATTCTGCTTCAGTTCTCTGTTTGAACTAGCGAAGCATTGTTTTCCATCAGATTCTGATGCTCTTGATATTAAGAGACGTGTCAGAGCTGAGAGGCACCTGGGCTGTCCGCAGGGAGTCATGGACTGTTAAGTGCACCTCCAAGACAGAGAGAGGGGCAGAGATTTGGACATTATTCCGGACCCAGCTCGGTGGGAGCCAGGGCCCCAGAAGACCATAGAGAAGGAACATCAAGTTAGGTGAATAATTTGAGTCTAAAGGCTCTTGCATATGGGTAAGTGGATCTCTGGGTTATTTCCAGGATGGGCAGCCATTGACTTTTATAGGGCTTTCTCTTTATACCCTGGCCTCAGGGGACAACGATAAGTCCCAGTTAAAAGGCCGTGTTCTTTAATTGGGCTTTTAATTTATGCTGTAGTTATGGTGCCTGAGGGGATGTGATTTGACCAGCATTTCCTCTGGGATTTGTGTCATAATGAGGATGATATTATTGTATTTCAAGCAAATGGTAAGGTGTAGAGAAAAGAGGACAAGATTTGGGAATCAGGAAACAGGGATTTGAGCTCGGATGTCATCATAGACTTGCCGCGTGACCTTGAGTTGCTCCACCTCCCTGAGACTCATTTCTCTCATCTGTAGAACGGGGATGCTAACAGTTCTTGTAGGTTACCAGGCTCCTGTGACAATTGAGTGAGATGATGGAGAGGATGGATGGGTAAGTGCTTTTCAAAACCTAACATGCCATGCAAATAAAAGGAATTATCATCATTTTCTAAAGAAATTCCCTTCCTCAGTTCAGCAAATCATTAAACAGACATCAGCTATGAAGAGGGAGTAGAAATATTGGTCAGTGACTCACAGATGAAATGCTGTAGTCTGGTCCAAGATACACTCAGAAATATAAAGAGGACTTTATCGGAGGAAACACAGCATGTCATCCATCTTTGCTTACAAATGTTGAAGGTCAAGGGCTTTGCTATCAAATGCAGTACTCATCTAGTTTGGGAACACTGAGGTCTGCTCACCACAGGGTTAGACTAAGCATTTTATAGTGTAGACAGGGATTTGCACATAGTAGAGACTCAAGTAAATGTTGATTGGATGGATAGAGTGGACACATAGTAAGCTCCTTGTGGGCAAGATTCACCTTCATCTAACTCTGCTCTGTAATGCCAGATGTTTACCAAATGTTTGCCCAATTTGACTGAATGCTTACAGCTTGATGTAATTGCTGAGGGAACCATGATTTCTGGAAGGAGCCAGGACTGTCTTATGCTATGTATTCTCTGCTTTTTTATACCCCTGCTTTTGCTCATGCTGGTCTCTCTGCCTAGAATGATTTCTCACATCCCTCTTCCCTCTATGACGCAATTCAAAAGCCCCCTCCTAGGGGAAGCCTTCCTGGGCTCTCTTCCCTCTGCTCCCACACAGCACTTTGGACCTGCTCTGTGACAGCTGTGTGATATTGTCATTACTTGCACACATGCCTGCTCCCTCTGTAGACTTCACTCTTCCTGAGGTCAGGAACGTTGCTTTATTCTCCCATGGCTGTGGCCCTAGCATTTGGCCTAGTGACTGCCATGGGGAGTCATTGAAGGAGTCAACAGGCCTTACCTGCAGCGTGACCCCCTGCACAGGAAGAAGCTTGCACAAAGGCTGTCCCAGTGCCTTCCCCTGTCTCAGTATGTGCAGCAAGCCTGGAGGATGCTCGCTGGGCTGCTTTACATTATTTAGGGTCAACCCACTGGAGCAGAGTGAAGGAGAACAGAAATACATATTTTGCCTTGAAATGCTCATTTTTTTTCAAGTGGGCACTTTAGAATGACTGTAATCTGGTGTTGAATGGCCTCATATAACGTTTGCTGAAAACATCTGATGGACTATTTTAAACTTAAAATGTGTTTCTCGCCCTTCACTTTCTTTCCTTGATTTCAGCTCTAGTATTATGGAGAAGCACATCAATTGGATCAAAAAGGCTAGATTTGAATCCTGGTTCAAAGGGGACCTGGAGCTAGGACAGTTGATCTCCTTGTGCCTCAGTTTCCTCATTTGTAAAATGTGGGTGATATTAGCCACCTCACAGGGATGCCGAGTGCTTGGAGGGAATGAATAGCTGTGCGGTAAAAGCGGCTCATAAACTGTAAAACACTCTACCCAATAAATTATTTCTTTCCCTTAGTTTTTTGCTCCTGGAAAATGAGCAAAATCTCTTGAATTACACAACATTAGATAAGATGGGCTGGAAATCCCAGCTCCTCCACTTCTTAGCCCTGGGTCATCTTCAGGGGATCATTTTGTCCTCTCAGCCATTTGCCTTCTCTGCATCTCACTATGATGACAGCCACCTTTCAAGATGGGTTATGAAGGTGTACATTAAGAAAAGTGCCATGCCTGGCACTTAATACCTGATATCTATAATTTCCAAATGATAGATATAATTGCCAATGATGGAAGGTTCCAGAATTTTTTGAAATGCCCCAAATACATTTCTTCCCTGTATTTCACCTACTTTTTTTTTTGAGAGATTGAGATAGAGAGAGAGAGCATACTAAGAAGAAGATAATGCCTAGTCCCCATTACCAAGAGAAGTCTTTTCATATGAGATACCACAAGGGAGTAGAATAAGCTAAAGATTTAGATTCAGGGACTCAGTCCTCCCTCCAGCTCTGAACTCAACTGCTTACGGGACTGCTGAGCTGGTCTCCTCACCTTTCTGGGCCTCAGTTTCTTCGTCTATCAATGGCCCCATCCAGCTCTGTTTTTCAGTGCTTCTATGCACTAATCTGTTTCTCCTCACCAAGGTTACATCTGTGGCCCTCAGGCTGTCCTTGTGGTCAATAATTATCATTCTTCCAAACTCTACATTTTAGTGCACTATACATCAGTGTCCCCACTGCCGTATATCTCTTCTTTTAGAATTTTCCCTAGTCTAGAAGGCTGACATCCCCAAGATGATCCTGGGGCTGGGACTTAGGAAGTGTTGCGTACCCTGTACTATTCCTCCTTGTCCAAGCCTAATTCTTATCAGACCCTAAGTAGGATGTTCTGCTGTCCATCCTGGCAGATTTCCTTCATTCAAACTACAAGAAACTGTATGGATGAAGCCTGATCTTACCTGAGAGAGCTGGAGGAGATTCATGGACGTCTCTAATATTCACTGACTTTCCCAGGTTCTGGGTGCTCAGCAGTGTCAACTGTTTCTGTTCAAATATGAATCATTTCTAGGTGGCTGCACATGAATCTCAGGAGTGATCCCTGAGGGAGATTTTAGCATCAGAAAGGAATTTGACGCTATGGGCCAGGGCGCTTTCCTGTGGCCTTCCACCTCTGGTGTGGATGGAGAGGCCCTGTGGTGTGCCCAGTACAGGAAATCTGAATCATTAGGCTGCCATGTGCCACTCATCATACCAGACCCTGAGAGTCACCTGTAAATAAGGCAAGGATCTGCCCCATGTAGTTGGGGGATCAGGCATGGAAACAGACAAGAGCAAACAAAGCAATGCAGGGTTCTGTGGAAGGAAAGAGAAGGGGCTTTTGATACATTTCCTAGGAGGGACTGTGAAGGAGAGCTTCACAGAAGAGAGAGAGTCTAAGCTGAAGCCTGAAGGAATTTGCAAATGGAGACTGGAGGGAAGGGGAATCAGAAGGAGGAAGTAATGTGCAAATCCCTGGAGGCAAGAGGGAGCAAAGAAGTGAAATGAGTGTGCAGGGCTCGAACACAAGGAGTGAAGCAGTGTCCCTTGAGGCTGGGGAGACAAATAGGGGCCACATCTTTGACAGTCTTGTGAGCCAGACTAAGGAGCTTGTCCTCTAACCTGAAGGTCATGGGAGCCATGGAAAGGTTTGGAGTTGGGCAGAACACTCTCCCTAGCTGCAGAGTAGAGATTGGACTCAAGAAGATGGATCAACTAAGAAATATGATGGCCTCTTAGGAGACTTTGCAGATAAAAAGTGCTTGAATTCAGGCAATGAGAATTGGGATGAAGAGAAGTGATGGACAGGAAATAGTGAGAGAAGGAATACTAAAGAGGGAGAGAGGGAGAAGGGTCATATAAATGAACAAACTGAATCATTTGTCACAGAAATATCCGTGGAAGACTCTAGTTACTTTTGACCCTTGGTGCAGGTCAAGAGGAGGGAGGGGTCATGGGTGACACTTCTTTCCATCCCTGTCACAATCCCTCTGGTTCGAACCCCTTCATCTCTCGCCTGGACTAATACAGCAGGCTCTGCGCTGACATCCCTGCCTTCATCTCTGCTCACGCAGTCTACACTGCACATGGCAGCTAGAGAGATCATTGTGAAACTAAAATCAGATGTGATGAGGGCACTTAGGATCTACCCTCTTAGCAAATTTCAAGTATACAGTACAGTATTTTTACTGTCGTCACCATGCTATGCATTAGATCTCTAGAACTTGTTCATCTTGCATAACTGAAACTTTGTACCCCTTGACCAACGTGTCCCCATTTGCCCTCCACCCAGCCTCTGGTAACTACCATTCTACTCTCTGCTTCTATGAGTTGGATTATTTTAGATTCCATATTTACAGGAGATCATACAGTATTTGTCTTTCTGTGTCTGGCTTATTTCACTTAGCATGATATCCTCCAGGTCCACTCATATTGTTACCAATGGCAGGATCTCTTTATTTTTTAAGACTGAGTAATAGTCCATTGTGTGTATATATCATATTTTCTTTATCCATTCATACATCAATGGACATTTAGGTTGTTTCCATGTCTTGGCTATTGTGAATCATGCTGCAGTGAACGTGGGAGTGCAGGTATCTCTTTGAGATCCTGATTTCAATTCCTTTGGACATATACTAAGAAGTGGGATTGCTGAGTCATACGGTAGTCCTATTTTTAATTTTTTTAGAAAACTTCATACTGTTTTCCATAGTGGCTGCACCAATTTACTTTCCCACCAGTGTACCAGAGTTTCCTTTTCTCCACATCCTCACCAACACTTATCTAAAATGTTTTTTTCACAATAGTCATGCTAATAGGTGTCCAGTGATATTTCATTGTGGTTGATTTGCATTTCCATGATGATTGGAATAGTGTTGAGGACCGCTTCATATGCCTGTTGCCCATTTGTGTGTCTTCTTTGAAAATATGTCTATTCAAGTCCTTTGCCTATTTTTTATTTGAGTTACTTGATTTTTGCTATTGAATTTATGAGTTCCTTACATATTTTGGATATTAACCCCTTATTAGATATGCAGGGTTCTGTAGGAGCAAAGAGAAGGGGCTTTTGACACATTTCCTCTGAGAGGCTGTCTTGACATGAGTACAGCCATGTTTGGCCGTTTCATTGACCTACAGCCACCAGCAAATAAAGAAATATAAAGCTGCTTTCTGTGTGGTGGGAACTGGCCTTTCTTCTGGGAACTGGTCCTTCTCCCATGGAGATATTTGCAATTTGTAAGGTTACAAGGCTCTTTGGGTGTCGTGGCTCAGGACAGACTGGCCATCTGTGCCAGGCTGGGATGAAAACCAAGGAGAACAATGCACGTACAGAACTGCCTGGCTGGGACGATAGCCAGAGGGCTCAGTGCACGTATGCAACTGATAACCATTTGTGCATGGGAACACTAAATGCTTGCTCTGCAAACTCTTTAACTGCTTACTGTGGAGATTACTGATGCTATATAAACTGCTGGAAACTGAGGCCTGGTGAGAGTCTCACCTGTGGAGGGGATGCCTTGCCCAGGACCTCTGATGATCAGATTCCTGCCTAGCCATGTCAATTGAAGGGACTTTCCCCAGCAGTGGGGTGTGGATGTTGTGAGTAATCGATCTGATGTGTTTTCTTTTTGGTCAACCTGGTGTTTCTCTTTCGTGTTGATTTGTGTCATTTCCCTTCAGTTGATTTGGTGTTTCCCTTTCCGATCGATCTGATGTTTTTCTCTCTTATTATTTGACCTATTCGGATCTGTTTGGGGTCTATTGCCTTTACTCTTCTCTATATAATAAAATATACCTTCAGTCCATTTGTTTGGAGAGGAAAGTTTCTTTTACGTCTCCGATCGAATCTCCCGAACCTCACAAAACAGAGGCTGTCGAGGAGGGCTTCACGGAAGACAGAGAGTCTAAGCTAAAGTCTGAAGGAATTTCCAAACGGAGACTGAAGAGCAGGTCAATCAGAAGGAGGAAATGCATGCAAAGCACTGGAGGTAAGAGGGAGCAAAGAAGTGAAACGAATGTGTGGGGCTGGATCACAAGGAGTGAAGCGGTATCCCTTGAGGCTGGGGAGATATATGGGGGCCACATCTTTGAGAGTCAAATATTTTCTCCCATTCTGTAGGTTGCCTTTTCACTCTGTTGATTGTTTCCTTTACTATGCAGAAGTCTTTTAGTTTGAAGTAGTCCTACTTATTTTTGCTTTTTTTTTTTTTTGCTTGTGCTTTTGATGTCATATCCAAAAAAAATCATCTCTAAGACCAGTGTCAAGAAGCTTTTCCCTATGTATTCTTCTAAGAGTGTTTTGGTTTCAGACCTTATGTCTAAGTCTTTAATTAAGTTTGAGTTGATTTTTGTGTATGATGTAAGATAAGTGTTCAATTTTACTCTTTTGCATATACAGATCCAGTTTTTCCAACACCATTTTTTGAAGAGACTATCCTTTCCTTATTCTATATTCTTTACACTGTTGTCAAAGATTAGTTGACTGTATGTGTGTGGGTACATTTCTGGGCTCTGTATTCTGTTCCATTGGCCTATGCCAATACCATACTCTTTGATTACTATCGCTTTGTAATATAGTTTGAAATTAGAAAATGTGATGTCTCCAGCTTTGTTCAGCAGTGGGAGGATTTTAAACAGGGAAATGACAGATAGCAATAAGCATTTGGATTCTGGCTGCAGTATAGAGAATGCACTGGAGGAGAGTAAGTTGAGAAGCATGGTGACTTGATTGGAGGCTATTGTAGGAAATCCAGGTTATATGGAGGTAATGATGGCACCAGCCAATGTAAAGCTAATAGGGATGAACAAAGGAGAACAAACTTGAGAAATATTAAGGCAGTAGAATGTTGGGAAGTGTTGGATGACTCAACGTACAGTATCCAAAAGTGGAGAACCATCAAGGATGGCTCTTAGTGTTCTGACTTTGTCTGATGGATTGGCATTATTGCTGTTCATTGGCCTAGGGACGAAGGGGAAAGAATAGATTTTGAGGGGGAAAGGATGATTTCTGTTTTGAATAAGTAGATTTTTAGGTTTCTGAGGACATCTATGTACATTTTAAGCAATTAGAGTTATCAGTCAAGCTCGGAAAAGAGTTCTTGAATGAATAAAGACTTAGAGAATCATCAGCACAAAGATACGAATGAGAGCACGAGAGCAGAAGTGATCACCCAAGGGAAGTATATAGAGTGAGGAAGTGACAATGTTCTTTTAGACTCACAAGGTCTATACCACTGCCCATTCAAAAAATAAAACAAAAAATACAAAACACACACTCTATATCTTCCCCTTGCCTTAAGGACTTTTTACTTTGTTTCCACACTGCTGGCTAGGACAAGCCGCCCTCTGATATTTCCATGGCTCACTCCCTCCCCTCATCCAAGTCTTCTCTTTATAGAGGTCTCCCTGGACCACCCTAGTGAAGCCCATTCTAGTCTCCAGCCACGGAGCTTGCTTTATTTTCCTTCATATCATTCATCACTAAATAACTGTTTAAAATACTATTTCAGATTTATTTGTTTACTTTCTGTATTGACTGTCTCCTCTTCTTGATGGTGAGCTCCACGGTGCAGGGATTCTGCCATGTTTATAGCTGCACCAAACACAGAACATTTCTTGGCACTCAGTGAGCGTGCCACCAATATTTATAAAGCACATACAGAATAATTAATACCAGGAATCTTCCATAATGGAATAACACTTTTTCAACTTAAAAACAAATAACCACAGCCCTGTTTAAGTACCATTTAGAGCTCCTGGTCAGAAGGTAGGCTTCCAGTTCAGGGACGCATGGAAGCCTGCTCCTTCTCTGCTGCTGCACCTTCTCCCTGGAATGGCCTGCCCTTCCTGTATCCTCAGCCAATCCTGACAAATGTCTTTCAAGTTTCAGTTTAAATAAAAGAGAAATTTTCCTCCCAGGACTAGGATGAGGACAGCCTGAGGAATGTGGTGGACAGCTTCAACCCACCATGTTCTGGTGAATGCAGAGGTGAGTGTTTGGCCATTTACTGGGAAACATCTCTGCTTGAGACCAGTAAGTATGAGACATAAGTGCAGCACCCCACTCTTCTACTTAATCCAGAGATAAAAGCAATGTGTTCTTAGACAATTGTTCTTAACCTTACTTATGTCACAGATCACTTTGAGCATCTTATGATGAAATCTAGTCATTCTTCTCAGAAAAAAAGAAATAACATCCCTATCAGAGGGGTTATAGATCACTTGAAGTCCTCCCATGGACTCCAGCTAAAAATATCTGTCCTAGGAGAGGGATGGGGCTGCCTGGGAGCCTGCAAACATTCCTGCATCAGCACCACATGGCAATGTATTCTCTGGTGAAACCTTAGATAGCAGGTGCCCAGGTTATGCCTGAGGCAACTCTCATGTAAATGGAAGAGCTTCATTTAGAGTGAGACACCACTTAGAGTGAGGCAGACATGGCCTCAAATCCCAGTTCTGACTAGAGTGACCAACTTGTCTCTTTTTTCTTGAGACTGTTTCAGTTTGAAAACTGAAAGTCTTCCATCCAAGGACCCCCTCAGTCCTGGACAAACCAGGTTGGTTGGTCACCCTAGTTCTCACATTTATTAGCCAAGTGACCCTGGATAGTTACTTGGCTTCAGTGGAATAGTCCTACCTGTTTCCTGTCTTAGACCCTGAGATGTAGCCCTACATCTTACATCCTGAGATGGAGAGCCTGAAATAGCTCTTGTACAGGTGATTGATTGAGGAGGTGCTCTCAGTTGAAACCTCAGAGGGAGTGAGGAGAGCAGAAATAGACAGGGAAGAACACAGGCATAGATGTGGGTGTAGCCTCATCTGGTCTCAGCATGATCGCACAGGGAGCTCTGGGACACACGTAGCTCCACAACGTTTTCCACCTTGAGGCAAGGTCATTGCTGTGGATCTGACTCTAAGAGACATATGCGCTCAGGTATTTCTGGGCAAAGCAGCTCCTGTCACCTGGGGAAAATGCTCAGGAGAATGGGGCAGCTATGGGCTCTTATCAGCCGACACAGCAGCTGGATGATGGGTGCACCATCCTGATAGATCAGGGTGGGGCACCAATCGCGTCTACTACATTCTAATTAATATTTCCATTAGAGCTCCCCACATTTCCTTTAAGACAAACCAATCCCCCCAAAGTTGCTTCTTTGGGGGTCATGACATTCAGACATGCCATCCTTTGAATTTCTTAGAATGTCAGTGCCCTAAGGGAGTCACAAAAATGTACTATGAAAGGATCTCTTTAAACTTTTTAATGCTTGGAACCCAAGGATCCCTGCTGTGAATTCCCTTCCTGATCTAGCCACACCTTCTCTGCTCATCTCTTAAAAGCATCCCTGCTCAGAGCAAATTGCAATGGGCTGCCAGCTCCTCTGGTGCTTCCATCCTGATTAGTGATGCATTCATCTTTTGCTCGCACACTACTCTCCAGGCACTGATCACTCTGGCACCTCGATCTTGGTTTTCCCCACCACCCCAAGTCCTGCCACTATCTTGGATACCTTCCATGTCCAGCTAAATGACCCCTACAGCACCTTGGCCTTCACCTTCTCAGCATGGATAACTTCTCCTCTACTGCACTCAGCCATGCACTCACACATCACATTTTTTCTATAAACTAAATAACCTATTGAACACAGCCTCCTTTCTTGACTTGCTTGTGAAATTTTCCCATTATTGCCATTCTTAGAGTTCATGAAAACTTCTGGCCGATGATTTGCCTTCTTTCAAATCATTAGCCACTTTTTTTCTGTCTCTCCCTTCCTTACTCCACATGGGGTACATGGTATACAGCTTCAGCAATACGCTTCCCAATAACGTAGTCATAATCTCAACTTCTCTCTAGGCTATTGTATGTTCCTTTACCTGTATTTACCTTAGTTTCTTTAACTCTAAAACAATGGTAATAGGCAACCCTAAGGAATTTTTACTGAAAAAATAAAAATAAATAAAATTAAACAAGATCTATTGTAATACTTGTCACACAGTAGGTGATTGTTTAATCAGTGTTTATTCTGATTTAAGCCTAGTCTGTATACTTTAATATCAACTAAGAGGATGGTGAGATTGACATTCCACTATGAAAACTGAGGAACCTGGATGAGACTTTTCCTTGAATGGACCCTCTCTATCGGGTGAACCAAGAGATGTCCATTAGGTAGAACCTTGGGATCCTGAGTGAAGGAACATTGTAGATAGTCCTGCCTTAGGAGTCTTTGAGGGCCTCAAGGCATGGTGGCACTAGGCAATAACTCATGTTCAGAACTGTAACAATGAGTCACCAAGGGAAAATCTAAATTACAGTCTGTAAACTCTCCTCAAATAAGGCAGGGGAGTATAATTTCTAAAATGAGTTACATCAGAAATTGCTAAAATTAAATATAAAAGTGTTTGGTATTTAAAGGATTCAGTATAAGTTATCTGGAAAATTAATTTCTGGGCACACATCATTAGAGCAGAGGTGTTACTGAAAGGAAAGAGCGGACAGCTGAACTGGTGTTTTTTATGATACCTTGTTGATTTTAAATCAGAATGTAAAATGCACTGAAGAATAAATTGCCTTTTTTAGTTTGTTTAAAGGAAATGTTTAAAGATAAGATTATCCTTGGTATCTTTTGCCCAAGGTAGAATTCATCAAGCTTGGTATTTTAACATGCTGACTTGTGTTGGCCTTTTGAGATAATAAAATGAATATTAATATAATTGCTTCTGAGTAATAGAATGAGATTTCCCTGGTTTTCTTTTTTCCCCTTTCTTTGCAAAAGCGTGTGGATACTAGAGACAAAAAATGATCATAAATCATCTTTAAGTGACAGGCTGGATTGAATTATTGGTATTGCAGATGCCAGGGAAGAGGATGCTCTTTTTTAGGCACCTACTATGTGCTAGTGACTCTGGTCAGTGCTTCCTGTGGTGATACTTCTGTTTAATCTTCATGCAAGAGCTGTGACCAGCCCTTTTTAAAGCTAAGGACACCCAAGACCCAGGCAGAGAGAGGGGAAATAATTTTCTCACAGTCCCACAGCTGGCAAGAGCCGAAGCCCAAACCTGACCCCCAAATCAGTATGATCTCAAAGCGTATTCCTTCTCAGCTATCCTGTGGATACCTTTGTGAAGGGCATTTAACATTCAGCAGTAGTCATAAAAATAAAACAAAACAAAAAACAAAACTCAAAAGCTCTATTCAGTCAAAATATTTGGCTTTTAGCTTCTCGGTTGTGTGAATTTGGGAAAGCAATTGAGCTTCTCTTTGACTTGGGATATGAAGGGGGTGAGGAGGGGATTTAATTGATGATCCTTAATGTCAAGTCTGCTTCCAACATCTTTTTATTCTGGAATATGCATGAAATATTTCAAGCATATTTACTTGGAAAGACACTGTATATAATTAGGAGCCTGCTTAGGTTAAAAAGAAAAGAAAAGAAAAAGAAATCCAAGGCAATCTATGTCCTCCCTAGCTGTTCAGGTAGGTAGGAAAAATTTTAGGTGTTTACCTTCCCCCTATATATACTTTATTGACTATCTCAAAGCAGGACGGAAGAAAATACATTTACTGAAATTGCAGATTTGTCTTTTCTTCTTTGGTTGTGTGATTTAATTGAGTGTTCTCCTGGATATTTTTGTTCAAAATTCAGTGATTAATGTATGTGTCAAAACTTCTGGGATGTTAATGTAATATATTGTATACATCTAGACTTAAAATCAATATGTTACTTTAAGATGCATCTCATTTTAAGTTAAAACTGAGGCTGGGTTGGCATCCAGTGGCATGTCATGTGAGGCTTGTCTAGAGTCACAGCAGGAGTGAAGTGTGCATCAGGCTAGAAGTTTGCTTTGTAGGTGATCTTTGGATCCTGATATGGCTGCCAGGGAGATGGAAGGTGAGGTGTCCCCAAAGAGGGGGCTAGTTGATCCATTTATAATTCTAGCACAATGTACTCTTGCCCCTTACACACACACACACACACACACACACACACACAAACACACACATCACCCCACCCCACACCTTTATCTGGGTAACTCCTTCATTAATTCAGATTCACTTCGGTTGTCATCTCTTTTGAAAGCTTTTCTCCACTCCGCCAGTGGTTGAATCTGTCATCTTCCTCTGGCCTCCCACAGCAGCTGGCCTTAACTAGACCACAGCATCAAACCCTGAGAGGCTGTTGAGTGTGAAGGTTATGCTTTGCTCGAAGCCTAGCTCTGCTACTGGTTAGCTGTGTGCCCAGGGGCAGATAACCCCAGCTCTCTGTAGTTCAATTTCTTCATTTATAAAATTAAGATAAAAAAATAGTATCTCCTTCAGAGTTGTTGTTGTTGTTGTTGTTGTTGTTGTTTTGGGTGAGGAAGATTAGCCCTGAACTATCATCTGTTGCCCCTTTTCCTCCTTTTGCTTGAGGAAGATGGTCCCTGAGCTAACACCTGTACCAGTCTTCCTCTACTTTATGTATGGGATGCTGCCACAGCATAGTTTGATGAGCGGTGTGTAGGTCCACGCCTGGGATCTGAAGCCGCAAACCCCAGGCCGCTGAAGTGGAGTGTGTGAACTTAACCACTATGCCATCAGGCTGGCCCCTCCTTCAGGTTTTTTTTGAGGGTTAAAGAACAAATACTAGTAAAGTGTTTAGAATGGTATCTGGCACACAGCAAGACTCAATAAATGCTACCTTCCGCACTTTAAGCATTGATTTAAACCCTTCTCTGTCTCTTTCTTGGGACATTGAGGTACTTTTCAACTTTTTATTCATGGTGCCTGAAACACAGTCTCATTCATTGAACCAAAATTCACTGAAGCTTCTAAGTGCAGGCACTATCTTGGCATGTATTTTTCAGGAAAATGTAGTTTATTGAGTCAATGAATGGATGAATGGATGGATGGATGAGTGGGTGTATGTGTGGATGGGTGGATGGATGGGTGGCTGGGTGTATGAACAGATGGATTGACGGATGGATGGATGCAGTGTGAGAGGATTCTGAAAGAGTGAAAAAAATTCATGTAAAGGTGTGGCTGTCTTAAGACATTCTGCTTGATGGTGAAAATGTAAAATTAAGAGATCCAATGTGAGTGGATAGGAGGACAAACTCTGAAGCCAGATAACTGGATGCAATCCTACCACTGGCCTTCATCAAGTTTCTTAACCTGTCTAGGCATAACTTCTCTCATCAAAAAATGATGTTAATATTATGACTACCTAATGGGATGTTTTGAGGATTAAATAAGTTAATATATTAAAAGCACTTAAACAGTGGCTGGCATGCTCTAAGCACTATAAAGTATAAGCTACTATTATTAGATAGTACCTGGGGCCGGGTACATATCTTGCAGGGCCCAGTGCAAAATGAAAATATAGGGCCCTTGTTAAAAATTATTATTAATATCAAGATGGTTACAGAATAATGTTTAACCAAACACAGGGTTCTTCTAAGCATGGTATTGGGCCCTGTATGACTGCATAGGTCACATACTTATAAAGCCAGTCCTGGTAGGATCTTGTTTTCCAGAATTCCAGAAGCTGTCAAGTATTAAAGGCTTTCCTTGAGTAGGCTTTTGAGGACCTTTCTGGCCATGTACCTCAACACACTTCTACCCTATTTCTTTCTCCTCTACCCCTCACCACACCATACAGACATCCTAGGCACCATCTTGTTCCCCCACAACTTTGGAAACAAAGTAGGTGTCACATCTCCACAGCCTACGTTCACGTCCCCTCTGCTGAAATGGCATTTGTGTCTTCCCCCTCCCTCCTGTTCAGTCTGAGAATCTCTTTTGCATCTTTAAGCTGCAGCTGAAGCATCACCTCCAATGTGGAATGGACCACTCAGCCCCTGGTGCTAATCCTGTAGCCTGTGCAGATGCCAATCACTGAACCGATGGATTTCACATTCTCCTCCAGACTCTGAGCTCCTCCAGGGCAGGGACTTACTTACTTACCTTGTACCCCCAGCCAATGCCTGGCTATGCCAATCATCCTTGGAATGTTAACTTTGGCCCTGGCAGTGTCAGGTGCACAGTCCCATGGTGAGGTCTTGCTTCCTGGAGCTGGTTGTTACAGAATGGTTCCCTGAAGTAGCTGGGAGTAGCACTTGGGCAGACACTAGATTGGATTGGACAGAAACGGGAGCAAAGCGGAGGTTAAAAATAATAGAGTGGAGGGGCTGTCATTCAACTTAGAGCATGAGCAAAGGCTGGCTGGGTTTAAAGTCACACAGACAGGTGGGCAATGTGGCAGCAGGCTTTGAAGGGCTAGACTCCCACCACTATTCTAAAGCACACCCAGTCTAATCACTGGTCCACTTAACAGCGTGGAGCAACCATCGGTTCTTTCCCCAGAGCCTGCCCTGCTGGCGTTTGCTCAGTCCCCACTCTCCATCCTGATGTGCAAACAAATTGACCTAAAGATTGTGAGGAAAGCATTTGGGTTCCAGAAGTCCTGGCTCTGTTCCAACTTTGCCACTCGCTAGCCTCTGATCTGGAAAACTTATTTAACTTCTCTGAATCTGTTTCTTCATCTGTAAAACAGAGATAACAAGACCATTTTTCTCATAGGTGGCCTGTAGGATTAAATTATGTACCTACCTCATGCATAGTACTTAGCAAAATGCCTGACACAGAGCAAAAGACTTAGAAAGAATAGCTATTTTATTAGTAAAGGAAGTTTCATTAAGTGCGTATTATGTGACAAGCATCGTGTTATGTGCTGGGGATGCTGTTGAGAGCAAGACAGATTTGGTCCTTCTCTCCTCGAACTTACATTTCTCCAGTGGGTAGAGTAGGGGGAAGCCAGAAATAACAGGGCAATAGTTTCTCATTTTTTTTCTCTTCCAGGCAATGCCCTTAAACACTTATTCATTCATTCATTCATGCGTGCATGCATGCATTCATTCAACATATATATGAACACTTTCCCTGAGCCAATCACTTGACATGGACTTTCTCATGTAATCTTCACAGCAGTTTTATGAGATAAAAGCTTTCCTACTAGTCCTTTTTCACAAATGAAGATTCTGAAGCTCAGAGAGATTGAGTAACTTGCAAAAAGTTACACAGATGATCAGTCTCAGAACCTAAATCCCAAACTAGGGGCATCTGATTCCAAAGCTCTTCCCTGAGACTGAGTTGTAAAATAGATATGCACACAGAGTCTTGCAGAGCAACGTGAACTTGGACAAGTTCACTTGCTTCTCTTAGGCTCAGTTTCCCCATTTTTAAAATGAGAATGGGTGAAGAGATAAATACTGGTGTTCTTTCTGCTGGACTTTCTTCCGTTTAGAAATAATTTCTCTTTTCTTTGAATTTGTTCCATCTTTGAACCTCTCTCATTTTTTTCCTTATTCTCACATTCACTTTCTTTCTTTCTCTCTTCTAGTAGAGGCATTTGTGTACATGTATTTTTTTTTCTTTCCTATTAGACTGTGGGCAGTTGGAAGTGTAGGGAGAAAAACTTTTTCCTTTTTCCATTCTAGGTTTTTTGGCCGGTCTAATAATTAAATTGACATAAGATGGATTAACAGGAGAAAAAAATAATTTAATTTTGTATGTACAGGAACCCTAAAGACATGAGGCTCAAAGAAGTGACCAAAGCAGGCATCTTTTATACCTTTTAGACAAAGAAACAATAAATTTTTGAAGAATTAACAAGACAAAGAAATTTAGATTTGGGGTAGTAAATTAGTGAAGAAGTAACAGGGTTTGTTTACACAGCCCTCTCAGCCCTAAATTCCCTATCTCTGGTGATAAGGATGTCTCTCTTCCTCCTGGCACAGGGAAGTTACCTGTCATATGGGGTATTTATTTGCTGCTTTCAGGGGAACAAGGGAGGGTCAGAGTGTCCTTCTTGCACCAGCTGTTGCTCAAGTAACTTTAATTCAGAATAATCAATATGCCAAAGTGGCATATTTTGGGGTGATGTATTCTGCTCTCCTTCAGAAGACTGAATCTATTTCATAGTCCATCTTTCTCCACAATGCTTTCATACCATAGTTGTACACTAAGTGTTTACATCATTTAATTGTTCAATTAGAATTTTATTGTACAACCTGAGTGCAGCAGCCCACAGAAATCCCATTATGTCAAAGTACAGGTGTTTTGGAGCCAGTCAGATCAGAATTACTGAGGGTCTGAGGTTCCCTCCACCAACACAGGGTGAGAGCTGCTCACCAAGCCAGGCTCCCTTGAGCTGAGCATGGATTGTGAACGGCCACTCCCATCTCTCCAGCCCTCATTTGTTCCAGAAAGCCCTCACAGAAGTTGGACAGAAGATTAAATTTTCAAGAATGATAGTTCCAGAGCTGAAGTCCCATTGACCCATGGGAACCCAGATCCAACTAACAGCCACATTGTTTAGCTTTGCTTATTATTAGCCCAGTCCTTCCAGCACAGTTGGTCCCACTGAGAACCTCCCCAGAAAGTTCCTGCCCCAGGGTCTCACTGTGCTCAGAAACAGACTGTCTCAAGCAGGCAGTGAGCCTGCCTGATGGGGTAAGCTCCATGGGATAAACATCAAGAGTTATTTAGGTGGGAAAATTAGGTACACAGGGATATCATTTGATTTTGTGTTATTTTGGGCTGGGACTTAGGAGTGTTTTATAATTTAGAACCAAGAATAAAAGACCTGGATTTCATTTCATTTATTCATCCAAAAATATTACTGAGCACCTACCTTGGGCCAAGTCCAGTGCTGAGGATACAAAGATAACAACCACCCTCATCATCATCATCATCATTCCAGTAGCTAATATTTATTGAACTCATTTTAGCAGGCATTCTATTAAGCACTTTGCATGCATTATTGTATTTAATCTGTAAGATGCTCAACTCCAGGGATGCCATCCACCTTTTATTCTACATACCGAGGGTGGGGCACTTGTTACATACAGTACAATATCCTTCAGAGTTGTGTTTTGTGGCGGCCCTAAGGCTATCTCTATTTTATAGATAAATAATTTAGAGAAGATAAAGGTCACAGCTTTAGTAGGTGGAGGTAGTGGATTTGCAAGCATCTTTAAATGTATGTCGAATGCCTGATAAGATGAGATCACTGCTCTCCAGGTTTCAAGTTATGGAGGAGGAGGCAGATGATTAAATGGATAATTTGAAAGTAATTCATTAATTGCTGTAGCAAAGGCAACCATGGGGTGCTCTCTGGAATTTCAGAGGAAGGAGGAACTATGGAATCAAGGAATGCTTTATAGAGGAGGTGATGTGTACCCCAGTCTTGATAGGACAGTTGTATGTCTCCAGGTGAAGCTGGTGGAGAACAGCCGTTCTAAGGCAGAGGAAGAACCTGTGCAAAGACAAGCACCTGTAGAAAGACGGGGTTTTCAGGGGACTTGTTAATAGACCAGTTAGAATGATTGGGGCTCAGAGAGCGTGTGGTGATGAGGAGGTGGCAGGAGGTGAGAGTGATAAGGTTTGCAGGCACTGGGATGGAAAAAGGTGTCATGGGCATCGGTTGAGATTTTGTCTTGTTGTTGGAAAAGAAACTATGTATAGTCTTATGTCAGTTAAAACTGGGTTCAGCTGTAATAACAGAAACCTAACAACAGTAGCTTATCCAAATAGTTTTATTTTTCTCATGTAATGGCAGGCCTGACTTTTAGAGTTGCTTGTGGGAAGTCATCAAGAACTCAAGCTCTCCAAGCTTCCTGCTCTGCCATCTTTAGAGCTTTCTTCATGTGGCTTTATTTTCAGATTCGTGGTTGTGAGATCTCCTCTCTACTATCAGGCATAGTGTCCATATTCCAGATGTACAGGAGGCAGGAAGGGTGAAGGGCAAAAGGCATGTATCAGCCAAGTTTGTCTCTTTTGATCAGGAAAACAATAGCTTTCTCATAATTCCATTCAGTAGACTTGCACTAACATCTCCTTGGTCAGAACTAGGTCTCATGACCACAACTGACTAAAAGGGCATCTGAGGCGTCTAAAATCAGGCTTCTGTTTAGTGAGAAAGCAAAGATGGTTATTGGATTAGGAACTATCAGTGTCTGCCCTTGTGAATGACACGATCAGCTTATGTTTACAAAAATGACTTTGGCAAACATCATGGGACAGATCTTGCAACCATGACCATCAAGGGGGGGAGTCATAATGAAAAAACAGTTAAATAAACATATGATGATAATATAGGGTAAGGAAGATTATTGTTGATGTGGGAGCCAGATGAAGGAGTGCTTCATCCAGTGTAGGGCATGGTCTGGGATGAGTTCCCAGAGGTGGTGACTGTGGGGTTGAATTGAAGGAAGAGCATGGGTAGGTTACAAAGAAGAAGTAAAGACATGCAAGAAAGCTTGGAGGAAAGAGATCAGATGATACTTGCTGGCAAATGTAAATTATTCTACCGGAGTAGGATAGAAAGAGAGTGGGATGTGAAGCTTGAAAGAGAGGCAAGAACCAACCAGGGAGTCTTCTTAGTCTCAACTAGACATTCAGATTCATGGGACTACCCTAGACCACGCGTGGCACCTGCCTACTCAGGAACCACAGGTGTTCCTCTTCAGCAGGAGTCTTTGCAGCAGCCATTTGGCAGATGATTCAGGTGCAAGGAGGAACAACCTACATTGGATGATGCAGGTTCCACTCTGGCTTAAAAACCTCATGCCTTCAGGAGCCATTTATCTCTTGTAAAAACTCCAGAGGCACAGCTTCTAGGGTCCCTGAAGGCACATGCTCAGCACATGAGTCACCACGTTCAAGGAAGTCCAAAGTAATATGCTCCATCAAATACCTGTAGTTTTTCCAGTCCAGATGCAGTCTACCCAACAGGGGTCATTTTACAATAAGCAGTATTATTTAGTGATATATTTGACATATACCATCATTATCTGTTTCCATGGAAACAGATATAGAAAGTTTATCCAGTGGTCAGATTCTTTTTATTTATTTATTTATTTATTTATTTATTTATTTATTTATTTTTTGTGTGAGGAAGATCAGCCCTGAGCTAACATCCATGCTAATCCTCCTCTTTTTGCTGAGGAAGACCAGCTCTGAGCTAACATCTATTGCCAATTCTCCTCCCTTTTTTTCCCCCCAAAGCCCCAGTAGATAGTTGTATGTCATAGTTGCACATCCTTCTAGTTGCTGTATGTGGGACTCAGCCTCAGCATGGCCGGAGACGCGGTGCGTCGGTGCAAGCCTGGGATCTGAACCCGGGCTGCCAGTAGCAGAGCGTGCGCACTTAACTGCTAAGCCATGGGGCAGGCCCAGTTAGATTCTTAATGCAGAAGGGAAAAGACATTTGCTAACCCTTTGCCCAGAGCACCTTAATTTGTAGGTAGTGGGGTACTTTGGTCAGATTTTGTATTTAGGAATCATTTCTAGGCTCTATGGTGGATTGATTAGATAGGGCCATGATGGGCCCACATAACTAGATGGGAGGCTATTTTCGTTTTTTTGTTTGTTTATATTTAATAGACTTTATTTTTTAGAGCAGTTTTAAGTTCACAGCAAAATTGAAAGGAAAGTACAGAGAGTTTTCCATATAGGAAAACCCTGCCCCCACACATACAACATCCTCTATTATCAACATCCTGTACCCCAGTGATACATCTGTTACAATTGATGAACCTACATTGACAGATCGTTATCACCAAAAGTCCATAGTTTGCATCAGGTTTCACTCTTGGTGTTGTACATAGTATGAGTTTGGACAAATTTATAATGGTGTGTATCCACCATTATAGTATCACGTTGAATAGTTTCACTGCCCTAAAAATTCTCTGTATTCTGCCTTTTCACACATCCCTCCCCCTAAGCCCTGGCAACCACTGATCTTTTTACTGTCTGCTTAGTTTCGTCTTTTCTAGAATGTTATATAGTTGGAATCATACAGTATGTAGCCTTCACAGATTGGCTTCTTTCAGTTAGTAATATGCATTTAAGTTTTCTCCATGTCTTTTCATGGCTTGATAGCTCATTTCTTTTTAGTGTTGAATAATATGCCCATATCTGGATGTACCACAGTTTATCTATTCACCTACTGAAGAACATCTTGTTTGATTCCAAGTTTTGGCAATTATGAATAAAGCTGCTATAAATATCTGTGTTCAGGTTTTCGTTTGGACATACGTTTTCAGCTCATTGAGTAAATACCAAGAAGCGAGATTGCTGGATCATATGGTAAGAGTATGTTTAGTTTGTAAGAAACCACAAAGCTGTCTTGCAAAGTGGCTATACCACTTTTTGCGTTCCCACCAGCAATGAATGAAAGTTCCTGTTGTTCCACATCCTCGCCAGCATTTTGTGTTGTCAGTATTTTGTTTTTCAGGTAAGAAATGTGGAGCCTGAACTAAGACGGGGGCAGTGAGGATGGAGTGAGCAAATACTAGAACTATTGCAGATCTGGGATTGACAAATTTTGGTGATGGATTGGCTTTGGGTGTCAAGGGGGCACATTGAATCTTGGATGACTCTGGGATTCTAGTTTGGGTGACGGGATGAACAGCGAGGCTACTTGTAAATGTAGGAGAAGGATGAATCAAAACTGAAGATTTAGAGCTGCAATGTGGTGTCTCATTATGAGCTATTCTCAGAGTCTGTGGATGTTGGAGCAGGTCTGGGTTGGAGATAGAAATACAGGTGTTATTGGCATGAAGATTGTAGTTGAGTTCATGAGATTTTATGTGACTAGTTAGAGCATTTGGATTCTTTCCTGTAGAAAGATAAAAGAAGAGGGCAGGAGAAAGAATTATGGATAGTGTGGAAATCAACTTGGAATGGGTCAGTAGACAAAGGAGAGCCTACGAAAACCCGCATAGTGTCTTGCACAAATTTTTGTGCCTGAAGAGTAGATGCTGAACTGAATTACCCAGTTACTTCTGGCTGCCTATTATCCTTGGCCAACATAAGTTATGGCTTTCAAAAGGTGTGTTTTTTGCTAATCTGGAAGCAAAAAGAACAAATGTTACACACTTTGGTAACAGCACAAGATGGTACCAGGTCTTGTCCCAAAGTGAGTAGGTGAATTATTTTATTCATTTATTATTGTCAAATACTTCTTAGCACTTACTATGGGATGGTTACTACTCAATACATTGGGAATAGAGAGTGAACAAACCAGACCAAAGCCTGAGATCTAGTGGAGGGAGTCAAACATGCATAAATTAAAAAATAAACAAATAAATGTAATAAGAAATAATGCAGCAAAATAAAACATGGTAGGGGGAGGCAGAGAAATGCCATTTTAGATAGAGTGGTCAGGGACATTCTATCTGGTATGAAGCTATCTGAACAAAGACCTGAATAAAGTCGGGAAGCACTAGAAGAACTGGAGGCCAGGGATGCTCAAGGTGACATCTTCACTGTTTCACCCAGACCCTCAATGAGCTTGCATCTTTCATAGCTGGAATAACATAGACATAAAGCTCATGTAAGAAGAAGGGGCTATGATTGAGTCCCCAGTGTGTGCTGGCCTCTGTACTTACTACTTGACTTTTCTTATTTGTCCCTATAGCCATGTGAGCTGGTAGTATTATTATCCTCATTTTGCAGGAGAGGAACTGAGGATCAGAGAATAAATAATTTGCCCCGGGTCACACAGTTGAATGGTAGACCCAGAATGTTATTTGGAGTCTGGCTTCAAATTCCTCGCTCTTTGTTCGGCCATCAACACTGTCTTCCACAAATGGACCAGGCAACACTGTCCACTGTATATTCCACAGGGCAAATTTCAACTCTCTCTGCACTGGAAGGAAGGAATAAGGACTATATTTGTTTTCTGTTGACTGGCTGACTCTGTACAATGGTTTTGCAACCCTCTGATAGAATCACTGAATCTATTTAAAGTTTTGCCCAAGACAAGTTGAAAAAGTCAAATAAAACTTGGACTACTGATCTTTGTGTAATGTGCAGAACAAATCCATTCCAAGGAACGGTTTGTGGTGCTGTGATCCTCAGAGATGGGTTGTGTTTGAGGGAGATCATTCTGTGTATAGTTTTAAGCACATTTACACAATGCCAGGGATGAATAAAAACAATAAAATTATAATTGAAAAGTCTCTCTCTCTCTCTCTCTCTCTCTCTGATATTGGTAGGTAAAAACAGAAATAATCCAAAAATAACTACCTATTGGTTGAGAACAGTTCTGTTCTTGTTTTTCTTCACTATCGTTTGTTAATCACTCTGATGGTGGCTGATCTCCTGGTTGTGTGCTAGTGAATTACCAGTGCATTATTCTCGTTGGCAGCAAAGAGCTGCCTTCAGCATCCAGAGAGTCTTTAGGAGATAGCTTTAAAAGGCATTAGGCTGAATCTGGTTGGAGCAATGGCTCTGATTCCTTAGAGTATTGTTCCCATTTCAAGAATCACTGTCTCTCAGCAGTTAGAAAGGAAATGGTTATGAGAGTTTAGAACTCTCCAAGGTATATATATATTTCCATGTAGAATATGGGATCTGTGGTGGGAAGGAGCAGGACAAGAACCTGGGGAAGTAGCAGGGACTTTATCCTAGAGGCATACCAAGGATGCTGTGCTTTCTCCTGTAGGCACCATGGATCCATAATAGATTTTTAAGCAAAGGAATGATGTGAAAAGATTTTAGATTTTTTTTTACGGATTATTCTGTGGCAATGAGGATATGGCTATAGATTGAGTCAGGCTGGATATAAGGTCAGTACTTTTTATTCTTACTTAGTTTCAGATTTTCATACTGGATCTTGTTGACTCTGCCTATTAATACAAAGCTGTGGGTAGTCACAAGAAAAGCTGATCACGTGATCACAATCTTATTGCAGTGATAGCCTTCTGACTTCCCCACAAGCTAAGAGCTTAATTTATTTCAATGTGTTCTTGTTTTTCCAATATGTAATAATTTGTATTAACAGTTGTGCTTCTGACTAGAATTCCTGATATCCACGTGCTCTATCATGGACTCACAGGATTCAATGACCTCTAGATAAAATGTACTCTATCCCTTTGTCTTTAGGGAAGACACCGGTTGGCACAGATTCATAGATCTGCTTTAACAAATCAATCAGCAGAGACAAACTGTAACATCTACAGCCAGTAACCCCCAGGCCTGAATCTTTCTAAGTGTATGGCTCCCTCCACCTGCACTCAAGCTGTCCTGGCTGCTGGAGGAAAACACACACAAACACACACACACGCACGCACACATACACACAATAGAAACATGTCAGTTTAAAGCCACTATCCCTAAAACTAAGCTTGGTTCTTAACATTGCCTGGGGAACTCTTTAAAACCTCCTTAATGTCCTCTCTACCTTCCCTTTTCTTACTGGAATTTGAGCTATTCAAAATCTTCCAAATTACCACCCTCCTTGAGTTATCTACCTTCCACCACACTTCCTCACATCTGGAAGGAGACCTCCCTCACACCCTGCACTAGGAAAACAGAGTGAAACGTGAGCAAGGTGGGAACTTTTCCTACTTGATCCCCCTGTACTCACAGTTCTTGGAAAGAATGGATCTGCTTTTAAGTCCAGATCCTCCCCATTCCCTCCTGCTCTGGATCCCATCCTCTTTCATTTCTTCAAGGAAATTATTCCCATGATATTCCTTCTCACTTCATAATGGTCAGCATCTTCCTCTCTCTTGGCCCCTTTCCATTAGCTCATCAGCATGTACACATGTTTAAAAGTTCTCTTCCTTATTAAAATACATGCACACACACACAGACACTCATGCCTGCATGTACATGCTCAGACACACACACTCAGACACACACACATAGGCACACATTGTGTCCCCTTCCTGCTCCTGTGCTCCTGTTCTCTCTCTCTCCTGACCTACACAGCCAGTCTTACAAGGTTGTCTAACCTCGTTGTCCCCACTTCCTCACTTCTCATTTACTTTCTTTCCACTGCTCATGTCTCAATGCAAATCACCAAATAGTCTGCTAATTGCCGATTCATTGGAAACATTTCACTCTTTAGGTCTTTGGAAGGACGTATCTTTGATTGACCAAGTTGACCATGTCTTCCTTCTAGGAATCTCTTCTCTTCACCCTTTTTTTCCTGACTTCATTCTTTCCTTGATTTCTTCACACTTGTCACACAATTCTGTTTTCCTTGTGGTATATGTTACTTCTCTTTCTTCGCTTACTCCTTGAAAACAATGTTTCTCTCTGGCATGAGCCTTGGTCCTTTGATAGTAAACACTCCTCCTGGGTGTTCTCATCTAACCCAAAGGCTTCAATTACTCTTCATAGGTTTCTGATTCTTAAATCTTGCCTGATCAATTTCTGCAAACCCATGTGTCCTACTAGACTTCTCCAGGAACACATTTGAAAGCACTCAACAAGTCACAACTTACTCTTGGTTTTCACCCTCCGCTCCTGTAACTGATGTTCCTATTTCGTTGGATAAATGGTACCTTTGTCCATTCATTTTCCTAAGCCAGAAGCAGAAGTCGTCCTTCCCATATATGCCTCTATTACCATCCCATCACCAGTCCATCTCTATCCTCCTAACCTTCCTCCACCTTCATCTTCCCCATCATGACCCTGGTGATGCCACCGTCAACTCGCGGCTCAATTGCAGTGATAGCCTTCTGACTTCCCCACATACACCAGCCACACCCTACCCCAAACCAGTGGTCCATTTGAAATTCTCAAAGTACAGATGTGATCCCACACTTCCCACCTTCCATTAGGAATCTTTCAAGGGCTTTCAGGTGCCATTAAGATTAATAGCCTATGCTTCAACAGTGTTTGAGTTTATGACAATCTTTCCACCTCTAAGTCCCACATTCTCCCTCACTCTTTACTCTGTAGCTCCCCAAAGCAGTGGTTTCCAGAGTGAGAGGCACACCTTCCAGGGAGTGCTTGAGAGAGTTCATTTGAGCACAGACTGAAAATGCTAGAAATATTATTTATGTTGCTTTTATAATTATAAAGTAAGAAATTGGACTTTTCAATATTTAATATTCTATATAATATTGATGTACTCCCCTGTCTACCTGTTAAGTGCTCACACAGAGCGTGACAAGGGTCCCTGGGAAGCCAGGGAGTCCTAAGAAGACAGTTGGAGTGGTTTCCTTTCCTGTCCTTTCAAATCCAGTTTATTGTGACAGTCTGTCATTTGCAGGGCCCAGTTATGTACATTTGTGGGTTATCATATTTAGTTTTAATTAAATAGCCCTCACAAAATGAACAACGGACTTTAAAACATTCCTCCAAGGGAACCATAGATTGAAGACAATGCTGATAATTAAAATAGGAATGAAAATCAAATAGAAGCTTTATCCAGCCACATTACAAGTTAAAAAACAAAGTTGATCTAATTAAATAATATAATACATTTTAAAAATATTATACGAAGACCATTTGAAGTAGAGATTGACACTTACCCACATCCACCGTGAGCTCTGGCCTCTAAATATGCTGAGACTTGAGATATTATCTAATGTACAAATATAAAATGTACATAGAATATGATGTCTATGTGTGTGCATGTGTGTGTGTGGTTTTTGTTATCTGCTTGTGATGTGTATTCCAGGACATTTGGAAGACACTGTACAAAAGCTGTATGTTTCCTCCTGTCTCAGGGCATCTGCCTGAGATACAGCTGGCTTTTTCCCATTTATGTCTTTCAGATTTCAGTTCAAGTATTATATCTTTCATAGCAGTTACTCATATCTTAAATTTTACACTTATTTCTGTAGTGATTTTATTACCTCCTTCATTAGCCTGCATGCTCCCTGTGGAAGAGAATGTGTCTACTTTTGCTGACCTCTGGAATTACAGCCCCTAGTGCACCGGCCACCACATCCTAGGTGTTGAATTAACAACTAGTGAATGGATGGATCAATGAATATATATCAGGTGTTGTGCTAGTTGCATTGCAGCTATTATTATATTTTCCCAATTAATGCTGCCACTTGTAGAATATGCTTGGAGCTCTCTGTTAGAGACTGTCACCCAAGCCTATAAAAAAGCCAGTGGATGAAATTCCCACCCTTCTCCCCTCAGTGATATTAGGTGGTATTACCATGAAGATTCAGAGAGTCTATCTGCTCATTCTAATCCCATATTTGTCCTGCCATGCCTCAAGACATATTAAGTTACATGATCAATCAAGTAATCTCCGATACTTGAAGTTCTGGGGCAGAGGGCTGGGTGTCTATCTCTTGGCATCAAGATGAGTCCATGGTCCATTTGGAATAGGTGGGCTCAATGTGTTCTTGTCTCTCTGACTTTTCTCTTCCTACTTGCCTTCCCTAGTCCTGAAGATGTGCAGGGGCTGTGTGCCATGCAAATGCACGTTCCCTTCTCAGAGTCCCCAGTTGGCAGCCAGGTTTTGTATTAAATTAGCTGCCACCTAAGCTACGTAGGTCTGTTCAGAGAAGTGCCTAGTCACTAGTTGCCCTGTAAAAAAATCTAGGTCTAATCATACTAGCTCCTTTTTAACCCTTTATGGTGGAGTTCCTTGATTCCAGGAACTTGATTGCTTTCTGTTTCTTCTGTTCTTTCGGATATGGGGAAACTATTCTAATTTTCAATTAGAATATTTTCTTATAATTTTTTATTTTAAGTTTTTGAGTTTAAGAGGAGGCTTTCTTGTTGGAGTTGGCTGCATTGAGAGCAAGTTGTGATAGATGCAGGAGAAATTAAGTGCCTGCTGTTTAATGGGCAAACAAATATTGCATATAAATTTCAATGCCCTCTTTAAAAAGCAAAAGAAAGCACGGAAGGAGGTGAATAATGAAAGTAATTGAAGTGGGATCATAATGAAATTGATTCCTTTGGGATTGGGAGACGTGTGTCGAAAATTGTGTTAGTAAAACGTACAAGCTTTCTTCTGTTCACGGATAACGAGTCACGAACAGCTAAAAGCTGATGAGTCAGAAGGCACAATACAGTTATTCCTCTCATATGATCTTCTTGACACGTGTAAATAAAACAGTTTCAGAGAAATGGAAATGTTCCATTACTAGGTAAGAAAAGCAAAAAGGACTTTCACATGCAAACTGCCTTAGAGTTTTGACACATGTCAGGTTCCCTAAATTCCATAGAGATGTTGTTTCACAAAAATTTTCTTGTGAAAATTTTCAATCATCTAGAAAAGTTGAAGAAAGGCATGATGAATACCCACATTTCCTATAGCTGGATTTAACAATTGTTAACATTTTGGAATATTTGCTTTATCTGCATACGAATATATGCATATTTTTCTAGATCATTTGAAAGTAAGTTGCAGATTCCAAGACAGTACAACCCAAACACTTCAGCATGCTTCACCTGGGAAAAATATTCTTTTCTGCGATTTGACTCCAATGGTGTTATTGCACTGAAGAAAATTAATGATATTCCATAATACCAATAAATGTATACTCCACATTCATATTTCCCCCATGGTTCAAGAAAGTTGCTCATACCTATTTTTTTAAAACAGAATCCAGTCAAAGTGTATGCATTTCTTTAAAAAAAAAATTTAACTTATTTTATTTTTTTAGAGTAGTTTTAGATTCACAGCAAAATTAAAAGAAGGTGTAGAGATTTCCCATATTTCTCCTCCCTCACCTCCACATGCTTAACCTCCCCCATTATCAATATCCCCACCAGAGTGCTACATTTGTACAATTGATGAAACTACATTGACACATCATTATCACCTAAAATCCATAGATTACATTAAGGTTCACTCCTGGTGTTGTACATAGTATGAGTTCGGACAAATGTTGATGACATGTATCCACCATTATAGTATCATGGAGAGTATTTTCATTGCCCTAAAAATCCTCTGTGCTCCACCTATTCATCCCTTCCTTTCACCTAAGCCCTGACAGCCACTGAGTTTTTTTTACTGTCTCCATAGTTTTGCCTCTTTCAGAATGTCATCTTCTTGAAATTATACAGTATATAGCCTTTTCTGATTATTTCACTTAGTAATATGGATTTTAGATTTCTTCATGTCATTTCACAACTTGATAGCTCATTTCTTTTTATCATTGAATAATATTCCATTGGCTGTACCACAGTTTATTTATCCAATCACCTACTGAGGGACATCTTGGTTGCTTCCAAGTTTTGGCAATTATGAATAAAGCTGCTATAATTGTCCGTGTGCAGGTTTTTGTGTGGCCGTAAGTTTTCAACTCCTTTGGGTAAATGCCAAGGAACACAATTGCTGGATCATACGGTAAGAGTATGTTTAGTTTGGTAAGGAGCCACCAAACTGTCTGCCAAAGTGGCTGCACCATTTTGCATTCCCGTCAGCAATGAATGAGAGTTCCTGTTGCTCCACACCCTCACCAGCATTTGGTGTTGTCAGGGTGCTGGTGTAGTAAGTGTATCGTGGTGTCTTATTGTTGTTTTAATTTGTATTTCCCTGATGACATATGATCTGGTTTCATACACTTATTTGCTGTGTGTATATTTTCTTTGGTGAGGTATCTGTTATGGTCTTTGGCCCATTGTTTAATTGAGATGTTTTTCTTCTTATTGTTGAGTTTTAAGAGTTCTTTGTATATTTTGGATATCAATCCTTTATCAGATATGTATTTTGTCAATATTTTCTCCCAGTCTTTGGTTTGTCTTTTCCTTCTTTTGACAGTGTCTTTTGCAGAGCAGAAATTTCTAATTTTAATGAACTTCAGCTTGTCAGTAGTTTCTTTCATGGATTGTGCCTTTGGGGTTGTATCTAAAAAGTCATCACCAAACCCAAGGTCATCTAGATTTTCTCTTGTGTTATCTTCTAGGTGTTTTACAGTTTTGTGTTTACATTTAGGTCTGTGATCCATTTTGAGTTAATTTTTTTCCAATTTTATTGAAGAATAATTGAGAAATTTAATTGTATATATTTGAAGTGTATAGAATAATGATTTGATACACATATACATTGTGGAATAATTACCAAAGCCAAGGTAATTAACACATCCATCTCCTCACATAGTTAACTCACTTTTGTGTGTGTGTCGAGAATGCTTAAGATCTACTCTCAGTGACTTTCAAGTATATAATACCATATTATTAACTATAGTCACCATGCTGTACATTAGATCCTCAGCACTTATTCTTCTTATAACGGAAAGCTTGTACCGTTTGACTTACATCTCCCCATTTTTCCTTCTCCCCAGCCCTATGTCTGCATTCATTTTTTTTGCATGTGAATGTCCAGTTGTTCTAGCACCATTTTTTAAAAAAGATTAACTTTTCTCCATTATATTGTCTCTGCTCCTTTGTCAAAAATAAGTTGAGTCTATTTATGTGAGTCTATTTATGGGCTCTCTATTCTGTTCCTTTTACCCACTTTCTTTTCTTTCACCAATACCACACTGTCTTGATTCCTGTAGCTTTATATTCATGTGCTTTTTCTTCTTTAGCCTGGTGATATGATAGGTTACATTAATTGATTTTTGAATATTGAACCAGCCTTGCATACCTTGGATAAATCCCAGTTGGTTGTGGTGTATAATTCTTTTTATACATTGTTTGATTCAACTTGCTAATATTTTGTTGAGGATTTTTGCATCTATATTCATGAAAGACATTGATCTGTAGTTTTCTTTTCCTGTAATGTCTTTTTTTTTTTTTTAAAGATTTTATTTATTTTCCCCCAAAGCCCCAGTAGATAGTTGTATGTCATAGCTGCACATCCTTCCAGTTGCTGTATGTGGGACGTGGCCTCAGCATGGCCGGAGAAGCAGTGCGTCGGTGCGCGCCCGGGATCCGAACCCGGGCTGCTAGCAATGGAGAGCGCGCACTTAACCGCTAAGCCATGGGGCCGGCCCTCCTGTAATGTCTTTATCTGGTTTTGGTTTTAGAGTAATGCTGGCTTCATAGAATGAATTAGGAGTATTCCCTTTGTTTCTGTCTTCTGAAAGATATTGTAGGGAATTGGCATAATTTTTTCCTTAAACTTTTGCTAGAATTCATTGATGAATGCATCTGGGTCTGGTGCCTTCAGGTTTGGAAGGTAATTAAGTATTGATTCAATTTCTTTAATGGATAATAAGCCTATTCAGATTGTCTATTTTGTCTTGTGTGAGTTTTGACAGATTATGTCTTTCAAGGAATTGGTCCATTTCATCTAGGTTATCAAATTTGTGTACATGGAGTTGTCCATAGTATTCCTTTATTATCCTTTTACTGTCCATGGGATCTATAGTGATGTTCCATCTTTCATTTCTCATGTTAGTAATTTGTGTCTTTTCTTTTTTTCTTAGTTAGTCTGGCTAGAGACTTATTGATTTTATTGACCTTCTCAAGGAACCAACTTTTGGTTTCATTGATTTTCTGTATTGATTTCCTTTTATCAATTTTATTGATTTCTGATCTATATAAATTATTATTATTACTATTTTTGAGGAAGATTGGCCCTGCACTAACATCTGTTGCCAATCTTCCTCTTTTTTTTTTTCTTTTTTCTCCCCAAAGCCCCGTTACATAGATGTGTATTATAGTTGTCAAGTTGTAACTCTTCTTTGTGGGATGTCGCCTCAGCATGGCTTGATGAGTGGTGGGCAGGTCGGCGCCCAGGATCTGAACTGGTGAATCCCAGGCCGCCGGAAGCAGAACTTAACCACGAACTTAACTGCTACGCCACTGGGCTGGCCGCAATATAAATTATTTTTTAAATTGACAGGAGGAAAGCTAAGTCTCATCTTGTAATTCTCTTGATTAAGAGTCTAAAGGAAGCTGTATCTCTATAAGATAATATATAAACCTATGAAATTCTCCAGGGGAATCAATGGAATATTTTATTGATGTGGATTCTCAATCTATAACTTTCTAAAATCTCTCCATTTCCCCTATTATAACACTTCATCTTTTAGATATATAATCTTCAACCATATCTTACCAGTATTTCATAGGTTTTTAAATTATTTTCTTTTCCTTCAGAATTAAGCATATAATCAACCAGCTTACTTCCAATATGCATCCAAACCAGACTGAAAAGTTTTGGTCTACTTCATGCTCTCTCTGTCTTCATCTTAATTGCATCACAGCTAATATTAGAATATGTATTTTCTCCATTTATTTATTTTAAACAGTGCAGGAAAATGTAACAAAACACTCAAATGGATCTAAAAACAAATGCCATTATAATACAAAGATGCTTGTTTTATGGAAAGTGAACAAATTGACTGATAGGAAAAGATGAATGGCAATGCTTGTTATTTAGTTGCTGGATGAAAGTCTAAATTTGAAATAAGAAAACTGTTTTAAGGGTAGCAGAGTAAAAGTTGACATTCGTAAGACAACATATATATGCTAGAGATAGCCTGCCTGACTATTTTGGTTAAAGAATAAAGTCTTAAGTAGCCTGGCTGTTGAAAAAAGAAAAATTACACACACATGCACACACACCAATTAGTGAAAGAATTTGTCTCAACTCAGAGAGTGACGTGTGTCACTGGATACTAGCAAGCTACACCACATGGTTTGAACTTTGCATAGCTACATGACATGATCTAGCACAGTCCTTCAAATTTCTCTTCCCAAACTTCCACTCATAGCATTGACTCTTTGAGCATATAGGTCAGTTGTGTTATAAAAATTCCCACATGCTGGAGTTCTAATTGTTTTCTCATAATGTCATTTACCTTGGTTCTCTGTCCCCTGTATTTCAGAAACACTGAAAGTTGGGTCTAAGGCAATACTGTACAATAGAACTGTCTGTGATTATGAAAATGTTCCATACACATTATTCAATATGGTAACTATTAACCACATGTGATTATTGAGCACTTGAAATGTGGCTGGTACAACTAAAGAAATGGGTTTTTAATTTTATTCAATTAATTTAAATTTAAGTAATCATGTATGTCTAGTGGTTATGATATTGGATAGCACAGATCTAGGGGCTTGACTAAATTCCAGTTTGATCTTTCAGCAATAATACCTCAGGGATGTTTTTAACTTGTTTTACATTTTAAAAAGTTCTGCTCACCCTTAGGTGAGTACTAGGGTTAAACTGATCAGCCACTAGTATAAGGCAGCATGTAGTGAATCCCAGACTGTGGTTTTCAATTCCTCTGTAGCATAGGCCAGATGGAATCTTCTGATTCATATTTGGGGAAGACAAGAGTTACGTAGAATTTTAGTGACCAAGGGACTTACTGGGAGTTTGCCTTTTGAGTGAGGAGATGAATTATTAGAAAACAACCAGGAAGAATACTCTGTTACCACGTTTTGTTCTGGGATCTGCTTCCGTTCTTCCCACCTTCTCACATCTCCTTAATACGTATTTCCATGTGATAATAGGCAGCATTTCACTGATGACACAACTGCCTGATCCTGAATCATCAAAGCAAGGCTTATGTAAATTTCCCACACTGCACTTATTAAGGAAAGAAAAAAGTTTTAACAACAGAGATTGATGCAAAAATGACGTTCTCTCATCTACTGAACAAGACGTAAAGTAAATTAAAGAGAACATCCCAGCCCTACACATAGTTAACTAAGAGGTTTAAAAATAGCAAGATTTCTTATGAGCCACTCTAGTTGCATTGGCATAGATGTATTCATTTGCCATTACTTCTCATCCTGTAAGACACAGTATCATTCTTTTTCTTTAGGTTTTTTTTTTTTTTTTTTGAGAAAGATTAGCCCTGAGCTAACATCTGTTGCCAGTCCTCTTCTCTGTTTGCTGAGGAAGATGGACCCTGGGCTAGCATCTGTGCCCATCTTCCTCTACCTTACATGGGATGCCGCCACAGCATGGCTTGACAAGTGATGCGTAGGTCCCCGCCTGGGATCCAGATCTGTGAACCTGTGAACCTTGGGCCGCCGAAGCGGAGCGCGTGAACTTAACCTCTACACCACCCGGCCGGCCCCTCTTTAGTTTTTTAAATTCAGTTATTGAGTCGTTAATTCCTTGAGCAGACATTACTGAACAACTTCTAGTGCCAGATGCCCACTCTTCCACATAGGCATCATCTAGTGGGCATTCTGGTGTCTTCTCCATTCTGTGGATCTTACACCAACTCTAGACTCACCCACCTACCTGAACGCATTGCCCTTTCTTATGCATTACTTCCTACTGTCACATACTCACAGGCCTTTTCCAATCTCATCTTTGGGCTCACTTCCCTCTCAGCCTGACACTGACCTATTTCTCACTCCTGACTGGGATTCTGATGAACTCTCTTTAATTGGGTCACAGTGCAGCTATCTTGCTTGCTTTGACCTGTCTTGGTTTCAGTGCCAGCAAAGAGGTGTCAAGAGCAGAGGCCAGGCACTCTTCTCCTTGACTCATGGGGGCTTTGCTATCTAGTGGCCAGGTGGACATAAGGGCTGAGCAAGAGTCGAGGTGCAAGGCCAGACTCAAGTGAGAGGAGAGAGGCTTTGGCTGTTTGCAGAGCTGGGCTCCTGGAGCTTCCACTGGCTGCGTGTGGCTTCAGTAAGTGAAGAGACAACACCAAGATAGGCTGAAGGATGGAGACTGCATTTATTGGTGGTTATGACAGACATACAAGCATGAAAGGGGAGTTCAGAGAGGCAGCTCGACAGAGTGAAAGAACAAGGTCTCTGGAATTTGGAGAGCCAGCCATGAGTTCCTCTCTTGACCCCACCACTCACTTACTTGTGATCTTTAGGCAAAGTCATTGACCTCGTAACATAGCCTCAGTGACTTCATCTGTAAGTTGGGGATATGATAAACCCCTCACAGGAAGGTGAAGTTTTTCTCATGTAATCATGGGATTACATGAGATGATGTGTCCAAAAGATCCTAGTGTAGGGCCAGGCATAGAGCGGGCATTTCATAAACGTCCCCTGGGGCGTTTCATGGAGGGTAATGGACAGATGGCACTTGGGATGTAAAACATCTGATATGCACAACTTCCATAAACTCTGCTCCCTTCCTTTCCCTCACTTCAGGGTGACCCAAATCGTGTCTCAGTATTTGCTTGGATGCCATGAGGGTCTGGCTCAGTTTGTGTATCTTTTTCTCTTCCTGCTTTCAACTTGACAGTTTGTCTCCTGAAAGCGCAGCCTCTAATTTTCTTAATTGCAAAATTGCCCTCAAGCTTTTGATTCCAGCTTGTTACTGTTTCCTCATTAATTGTTCTTTAAACAATGAGTACAGCCCATAGTTTTTCCCAACTTCTGAATGTATTCTTCTGCACTCACTAAAGTGTTATAATATGGCCGGGTGCATTCTAAGTGCCAAGGCACTTAAAAAGAGTGTTTCTGTCCTTTTAACTGCCCCCTGCCAGGGCCTAGACTGGATGTGATGCAGCCTCGGCACGTAATGCAACGGTACAGAATGGTTGGATGCATTTTCCTTTAGAATATGCTCTGACTTGTTTTTCTAGCATTCTGGGCAGCAGGCCCACTGCCATCCAGCCCCAACGATCTCTGTTGGGATGATGGCAGAATATCCTGAAATCCTTCCATTCTGTTTTTTTCCGCCTCAGAATTGCACTGTAGCTTCAACCTCCTGTCTCGCTTCCCTCCTTTCTTAGAACATTCCCCTCATCCAGCATTCTAAGGCTAACTCTTCATGTGTTTAGAAGACACTGAAAGAGGTTCCTGTCTATGGAGGTCCCTAAGGCCAGAGGGCTCAGAGATGCAATGAAACTCCTGCTCCAAGGGGATGCGTGGTGTTCTCTCTCTCGGCATCATGTGCCCTGTTGGGGGAGGCTTTTGAGAAGTCCTTCTCTGGGGGCCTGGATCTGAGAGGGAGGCTATTTGATGAGCCCCACCCTGGGAACTGAACACAGCAGACCAAGGAGATGTCCATTTCCATCTCAGGAGGGAGTAAAGAACCCATGCTAAACGTCATGTCCACCTCCCGTATCCACTCAGTTGGCCTTTGCTTAGTGAAATCTTAGCCCTCCTACTGTCCTCTGTGCTGCACTGCAGTCTTCTTGATGTCAAGGCTGGTGTCCCTCTTGCTGCTGCTTCTTTTTCATTATCTAGTGGTGACTGGCACGTGGTTTTGACAGTCAAATAATATCTGATGAAGGAATGAGTGAATACAGCAGTTTAAGCTCTCTGAGCCTGAGTCTCCTTGTCTGTAAAAATAGGTGGCAAGTACTTACTTCATATAATTGTGGAGCAAATTAAATGAGATCATAGAACTTAAAGGTGTAGCATAGAATTTGCTATTTGTAAGTGCCCAATAACTGTGGTTGTTCTTCTTCTTATTATTATTATCATCATCCCTCAAAGAGTTTCTCAACCAATGGGTCTTTCCAGATCTTACAATTTCTCTCTACTGGACCCTTCTCCTCAGGCTTGCTCAGGAGCCACTCTCACGTCTCCTCGTGAAACTTCCCTCCATTCTCCTGCACCTTGGAGTACCATCTTGTTTCTGCTTCTCTTTATTAACCCCCTCTCTGAAAGAGGTTCCCACGCCTGCTGCTTCCTCTTTCTCCTCGTGCTCCTCCAGAGTCACAGCGTGGTTAAAGGACCTCGGTATTTGTAGAGCCCCTGCTGTGCTCTGGGAATTGTGCAGAGTGAGCCACGCCACTGTATCCTCACAACATCCTGGGAAACGAGTATTATGTCCACCATTTTACACGGAGGAGATCAGGCACAGACCATGTTGCCAGGAGGTGTGGAGCTAGGATTCTGAGGTTTTTCCCCTCCATTGAGGCTTCATAACTTCTTATAAGGGATTTTTGCTCTGAGAAGCCCAATACCCCCCTGGCCTGCTGTAATCCTCTTTCACCCTCCTCCTGGAATTCCCTGATTGAATTGTCTCCCCCTTTTCTACCTCCTGGCTGGGCCTGTCTCTCCTTCTCTCGCTCCCTTAACATGTGTGCTCTGCCTTGAATTGTGATTAGTTGACAGTTGGCCTTTTTGCTCCTATTAGATTTTAAGGAATTTGAAGGTAGTGACCGACCCTTTTCTATCTCTCTTTCCTCCAACTTGCTTGGCGACAGAACCTGATGAAGCACGTACTAACCGCATGCTTTTGACCAAAAACTCAGGAACAGAGGCTTCCTCTTAGGGCTTTGATCTTTGCCGTCTTCAACTCTGTTTTTTAACACAGAGGTGGGTTCTTTTGGGGCTGGGTTTACAGAAAACTTGAGTCGTTTCCTTTTGCAAATAATTTATTGTTGTTTCTTACTCTCTCAATTGTTTAAAAAATGTAATGGAAATAATCTACCAGTAGTTAGTTCTTGGACGAGTATACAGAACAAACTATAGATTCTGATCACCCGGAACCACCGGAGAGGCTGTGGGTGCAACTCTCAGCCAGACTGGCCTGGGTAGTGACTTTGCCTCATCTGGGCCTGCCTCCAGATGTGCTCTGGCTCCTCCTCCACTTGTTTCAACCTGCCTTGCTTCTTTACATATCATGCTGGTCAGTGCTAGAATGATAACTCCCTAGCATTTTTTTCCATACTCCTGAAGAGGCACCAACTACCTGTTTTTCATGTGAAATTGAACAAAGCAATCCCTATATAGAAAATGTACAGAGAGGAGAGCTACTTGGGTTGAATCATGGGTTGGGGGTGCAGAGCCTCACTCAGTGGCTCTGGCTTTTACACTGCCCACCTCTGCACTGCATCTTGGGGCAGTGTTTAGCACCCACAGGCTCTCAGGGGGAAGGTTAGAAACCCACAGCTCTCTAGTTGTTCCCTGACTCTTACTGCAAATATATGCTTGGCAGTAAAACTGCCTCCCTTGGAGATGACTTAATTTATAACAGAACACTGGGGCCTTAATCCCCACTCTCTTGAATCCTTGAAAGAACTTGGATGTGACTTCTGTACCAAATAGGAAGGCTTTCTGCAAAGCCACAAAGACAAAAATAAATGCAAAGGCCAAGAGAACAAAGGTGTTGTCCCCAAATGACCTTTGGGATATGATAAAGTAGAAATCAGTGGAAAGGAGAAGAAAAGAATTGAAGTGTTACATATCTGTATTTTTTCTTGGTTTCTGGAAGTATTTACATCAGATAGATATGTTTTATTATTACTATTATTATTATTGTTTGTATCTATCAAGCCAACCTTGGAAAATTAGCTCGGCTGGCCATGAAGTTGACTCAGGTTTCTGACAGGAGACCAGCAGCTCAGTAATGGTCTGTGTCATTCCAGCAGGATGACAGCCACATGAGTCACGCTATTCTAGGTGGGTGGTTATTAGCAATGTTCTCCCACCCTGGTGGTTGAATGCAATGGAGAAAAGATCATATTTTGAGTATGTGCTGGTTTTAAGCATAATCAGAGGGCAGAGTCATTGTGACCGTGGCTTATGGAGGAAGTCAGGCCTGGGCTTGAATCCCAACACTGTCTCAGTTGGCTGTGAGGTCATGGCATGACTTAGACTTTTGAGGTCTGAGCTTTATCTTTTGTTAAACAGAGTAATCTTACTCACTTCGTAGTGTTCTCATGAGGATTAAGTGAGAAATGTGTAAGAAACCTTGTAAGGATCCTAAATAGGGTAGCCCTGTAGAAATGGGGTTTGTGTTAACATTTCGTTTGCATATTTTCACGCGAATTCAGAAACCAAGAGCAATCACATGTCAATCCTGAGGCCATCTTTAACTGATTTTTCTGGTAATTTCTCGTATCTATACTCTACCTTTATCAAGTCACACCACTGCTTGAATCCTTTTCATTATCTCCTCACAGCAAAAAGTCACAAAATCTCCTAACTGAAACGGACCTTTGCTAACATCTCATTTTATTTCCTTTTTTATAAATGAGAATTGATATCCCATAGGGTGAGTGTTTCCTTGGGGAACAAGGACCCATCCCCTGTACTTGGCCTACTTTCTGGTTCATGGTAAGTACTTAATACCCCTATAGGTCTGAGCTGCCTTGGCATGTCAGCCAGGATTACTGCCAGCTCTAAGTAACAGTTAGCTCTGACTAACAGTGGCTTCAACTGTTGTTTCCTTACCAGGCCTGGAGGTAATCAGTTGCTGACTTTTTTTTTTCTTCATACGTATAAAAATGGATCAACTCTCTGTTTTTCAAATGAAGTTCTTTGCCATCCTTAGCTATTGGCTTGTTGCCTCTTGGTCGCAATCTGATGACCACAGCTTCAAACATCACATCTGTGTTCAAGGAAGAAGGAAAGAGGAGTGCAGCCCCAGACATTCTCCTCCTTTGTCTATCTCTTTTTAACAACAACAAAAAACCTTTCCAGAAGACTCCCAGGATATTTCCCCTTTTATTTTATTAGCCAAAGCAAAGTTACATGGCTATTTTAACTAGAGGGAGTGCTGGAGAGGTGAATATCGTGTTCTTTTCCCTAGCCTTTATAGTCAGAGGCCGGCATGAGAGGAAGAGACTGGAATAATATCTCTTGGGTTAAACAGCCGGTAGACCCTGGCATGCTTGGGTTAATATCCTGTTGGTGTGAATCAGCACCAAGACTTTCACTATGTCCTTTGCTCCCCTCCACATCCAGGGTGGGTGTGTTTCACCTCTTGATTCATATTTTGGACTTTGAAGGAAGGCTTCAGCTCCTGGGACTGTGGGTGTCCTGGGCATGGCAATATGACACTGGGTTGTCAAACTCATGGGCTTCATGCCAGAAAGTCCATGGAATCTTCCATTCCTGGCTCCACTGCTTGCTAGCTATGTGTCTCTGAACAAGTTATGTCTCTTATCAGTGCCTCAGTGTCCTCATCTGTGAAATTCAGGTGATGCTTCTGCCTCATAGAGTGACTATGAGGAACAAACGTGATAATGAATGGACAGTGCTTAGCACAGTGCTCTGTGGTGATTGCTTCAACTGCAGGTAAAGCAAAGAAACAAGTTAATATTTACTTATAGGACGCTTACCATTGGCCCTGCTCCATTCAAAGTGTTTTTGCAAGTATTAAATCAGTTAATCCTCACTCAGGCGGAAGGTTCTATTACTGTATTCATTTTACTGCTGAAGGAAGTGAGCACAGGGATATGAAGCAACTACCTCAGGTCACCTGGAATTTAAGCCAAGGCAGTGTGGACCCACGCCCATGTGTAATCATGATGTTATTGTGACTCTTATAGACTTTCAAAAGGAACCTGGTTATTATTTCTCTAGTTCCCTTTGCCCTCGTTTGGGCGAGGATTCAGGAAAATCTGAGCTCTCTGAATGTAAGAGCTTTGGCCGTGCGATGTGGGGGTCTGAGCCTTACTCAGTAGGGATTTGAATCTGAGTCTTTGCAGAGCTGAGGTCGAGGGTGGACTTATCCTCGAAGGGATAGGGTGAGACTGCCCATGCATCTCCAGATCCCAAATCTGAGTATTGTATCAACACAGGCTGTGCCTCTCATGATCACCTTGGTCCTTAAGGAGATTGTTGACAAGGCGTTAAGGATCTTCACGGTTGTTGATAATCCGAGGGCAACCCTCTCTGGCTGCAGACTGGGTGAGAAATTGTGGGATTTTTTTGAAGTGCCTTTTCAACTTTCTGATTTTACGATCCTGCAGGTTTACAACTATCCCTGACACCCCAGCCCTGTGCTTGCTTCCCTGCCAGCTCCCCACTGCTCTTTCTGCTTTGTTTATCTGGTTTTTTCCCCTATAGCATTTTGGCAGTTGTGAGAAGTGGTTCTGGAACAGTATCAACAAATTCCCTTAATGCCAAGAACTGATGTTGATGGCAAAATAGATTGAGTCCTGTAATGTCTGTCTTTGACTGTTCCATCGGTTACTATTGCTGCTGAGTCCCTGTTGTTCTTCATCACCGAATTTCAGAGCCACTGTGGTCATAACTTTCTCCAGTTCCTTTTGCTCTAGGCAGGTTTTTGGGGGGCTGTGTGGATTCAGAAGCGAAAGCTTTGTTGTATTTGCGTAAGCTTTTCTGTGTAAGGAATTTCCACACCCATGCGCTGTGTGGCCAGCAGTACATGCTGGCAATTTTGCAAGTCAGAAATCCCACATTTCACTTTTCCTCTGCTTAAATTAGCCATGTGCTGGCAGAAAACCATCATTTGCTACTCTCTCTGAACTCAGTGTAACTCCTAAAACAGCAGAGAATTAAATGAGCCCCTAAATCAGGGGTCAGCAAACATTTTCTGTAAAGGGCTAAATAGAAAGTCAATATTTTAGGTTTTTCAGGCCATATGGCCTCTGTCACAGCTACTTAACTCCACTCTTGTAGTGAGAAAGCAGCCATAGGTGACATGTAAATGTATAGCTGTGACTGTATTTCAATAAAGCTTTATTTATGCAGACAAGCTGTGGGCCAGATTTGTACTAAGTTTGATGACAGGAGGAAGCATGAAATTCTCTGGCCATGTCTACTCCCTCTTTTGGCCTAATAGTCATCCCTCCCATTTCTAGGACATATTTATCAGAGTATTTTAATTCTGCTCCCTTCTCCCATAGTGACCTTGACTATTATATTTCAGGCCGTAATCCTCTCATCTGGATTATCTGAGATTCTCCTATCTTGATTCAGATCTCCATCCTCTAATCTGTCGTTCACACTCCTGTCAGAGTGTATTCATTTGTGCATCTGTTCACTTATTCATTCAATAAATATGAAGTTCCTACCATGTGACAGGTTGCTAATTGCTGAGGCTTCAAAGATGAACAGAAAAAGGCTTGGTCTTGACCTTCACAGAGCTTACAGTTTGGTGAGCCGTTGTGTGCTCATAAGAATGTATAATTTATGTATAAAACTGACAATTGTTGTAAATACTATAAAGCATAACGAGTGATGAGGATGCTTATAAAAGAAAAAATGAATGTCAAATCCTGCTTAAACTCTCCAATGGCTGCCTAATGCCTGGTGGAGGGTCATCAACTTAGCACAAACAAGAATCTGGTGCCTTGGTGGCACCAGAGCTGCTCATCTGCATTCTGCCATGTTGATTTGTTAAGTCTCATGTATTACTTTGCTCAGGCTGCCATAACAAAATACCACAGACTGTGTGGCTTAAACATCGTAAACTTAATTTCTCACAGTTTTGGAGGATAGAAATCCAAACAAGGCATCAGCAGGGTTTGTTTCTTCTGAGGCCTCTCTCCTTGACTTGCAGATGGTCACCTTCTCCCTGTGTCCTCATGTGGTCTTTCCTCTGTGTGCACACATCCCTGGTATCTCTTTGTGTGTCCAAATTTCTTCTTCTTATAAAGGCACCAGTCAGATTGGATTAGGGCTCACCCTAAGAGCCTCATTTTCACTTAATCACCTCGTTAAAGGCCCTATTTCCAAGTACAATCACATTCTGAAGTACTAGAGGTTAACGCTTTAATATATGAATTTTGGGGGTCTAAGTCAACTTTGGCTGCTGTAACAAAATACCATAAACAGAGTGGCTCATCAACATCAAATTTATGTCTCACAGATCTGGAGGCTAGAAGTCCAAGATTATGGCGCCAACATGGTTGAGTTCTGGTGAGAGCCCTCTTTTGAGTTGCGGACGGCTGACTTCTCATTGTACCCTCACCTGGCGGAAAGAGAGAGCTCTGAGTTCTTCATCCCCTTATAAGGGCACTAATCCCATCATGAGTGCTCCACCCCTATGACCTCATCCAAACCTAATTACCCCCCAAATGCCCCACATCCAAACACCATCATATTGAGGATTAGGCTTCAACCTATGAATTTTGGGGAACACAAACATTCAGTCCATAGCAGGGGGACACAATTCAGCCCATAACACCTCAGAAAAGGCTCAGAATCTGAATTTTAGTGACTGTCTCTGGGGGATATTGAGGGAGTTGGTCTGAACATCACACTTTGAAAAATTCTGGCCTAGACAGTATGGTGAGGAAGACCCTGGTGTGGCACACAGCGCCTTCTATGGTCTGCCGGATTCTGCAGCCTTCTCTTGCATCCCGAGGCTCTCACTGTGCAGTGATGGAGATGCCTCGAGCTTCTCACTGTTCTCCACATCTTCAAGCCCCTGCCTCCCTCCTATTTGCACACATATACCCTGTGCCCATGTCCTTCTTATCTGGCTTCTAGTCACCTTCCAAGGTCTAGCACAGACACTTGGTTGCAGTCCTCTCTCATTCCCCAGAGAAATTTTGGCTATTCTTGTTTTACACTGTATTTTAAATTCTACATTAAAGCTTTCTTTTTCTTCCTTTTATTTTTCTTTTTACATCTTCTTCGTGCCCCAGTTTTATTCTCTCCAAAGCTTCCCAGAATGATTTTCCTGGCCCTCTATTTGTTTCTTCTTTCCATGTCAGAGGTGAGAGAAATGAGGGGTAATTTAAGGAAGGGAGTGTGGCTCTTGTCTACACCATCCACTTTCCTCTTCATCTTACTAAGTTCTGATCTACGTAGAACATAACATCGAGTCCTTCTCTTTCACTCTTACAACATGAATGTCCTTTTCATCTTCTCTTTGATAGGGAAAAATGTGCTTCTAAAGAGCTTCAAGAGAATATGGGGAAACCACCTTTGGTGTATATCCTAGAGAAGATGAAGGCTATGAAGACTTTGAAATGATGTGTTTCTTCTAGCTGGGTGCATAACTATTACCTAGGAGCTGGTGGAGTTGCTCATAGGAGACCCAGACAAACCCACCACTCACAAGCCCCATGTCCTTGAGGCCCCGGGCTTCCCATTGATGCTAGAGAATGCCTTCTCCCTAGGCTGGGTGCATGGGTTAAAGAGAAGCAACAAACACAGCGAAGCCAACACTCTGTCCTAACCTTGCAGTCTCAGCAAAAATGCTTTCTTCCAACTCCCTTCACCCTCTTTAGAAATGCACTAGTTTTTGGCAAAGTGTAAATCTGCAGTTCAAAGACGTGAAGAATTAGAAAGATTACCTGGCTTTGTGGATCACAATTAGCAGTAGTTTATTTTGATGACTTGAATGTAAGCAAGCCAGAGCATTTTGACCACATGTCCAATGATATGTATGAAGGTTTAAAATATAAATATAGATATTTTTACGATTTTGTTAGATTTGGGAGATTTTACAGATCAAACCATAATATAAGGGAGACCCACTGAATCCTGACTTTAATTCAAATCCCTTTCATGTGTGGGATGCCATTGTGTTGTTGACTCATTTACTCATTCTTTCAACATAACTGCCATTGTAGTATTTGATCCTCATACACTCTTCTGAGTAGATAATTTATTTCTGCCATTTCATAGAGAAGAAATTGAGGCTGAGAGAAGTCACACACGAGGGCAAATAGCTTGTCAGTTGTGGAGCTGGACTATGGAGGGGCGTATCTTAGAGGCTGCACGCGTAACCAGCATTCTTGGCCTCCCCAACAATTCCAGCATGACTCAGCCCACACAACAGTCATCTACACTGTGAATTATGAATTAGGTTGGATACTTGAGACTATATATCCATGCAGTCGTATGTGCCTAGTTCTTTGTCTCTTTCCATTCTTTCATTCACTCATCATCCCTCTATCCATCCATCCACCCATCCACCCACCTGCCCATCCATTCACAAGGAGAGTAATATTGGGTGAGAAGAAGCAGAGTCAGAATTTAGAAGTAGTTGGTCTATTGGACTTAAATATTTCTTTCTTCTTCAGTTGCCTCATCTGTAAAATGGAGGTTATTATAACAATAATAATAACCTACCTCTTAAGTTTGTAGTTAGGATTAAATGAGGTGATAGGTGTAAAGCTCTTTCAATAGTGGTTGACACTTTGTTATTATATCACTATTATTTATTATTATTATTTCAACTATATTATACTTAATTTCACATAGTTGGCTAAAACTTATTAAGATATGCTGTCAGAACAACTACGTGGAATTTATGGACTATAACACCCTGGTTATTTTGGACTTCAGTGACTGAAATCTGTGACAGTTGTGCAGACCAAGGCCCCACTGCAGTTTTCATTTCTCCTATCCATGGTCAAAGAATTTGCTGAGCAAGCAGGCAGAACCAACATAACTGCTTGGGGACATATTTAACCTCCAAAGCACTTCAAAAGGACCTATGTACCAACAACACTGTATTTGTTGGATTCAGAGCAATCTTATTTCTACATTAAAATAGATTCTTCAAGGACTTCCTCTTTCTGAAGATCACACAAGTACTCCTAGTTCCCACATTTATACACTGAATGGATTGGGCAAATTATTCAATGAAGCTGAGCCCCAGTTCTCTTATGTATAACTCATTACTCATCTGGTTTCTTAAGATTTAAGTGAGATCACTCATTTACTCAACATATTTATTGCCCTGAACTGAAGGCTAGTCATACAAAGGAGAGAAATGGTGGGTAGAGGTCTTATTCTCGAGAAGGCTGCAGTGTTGTGGGGCACACAGGTTATGTATGGGACATGCAGCAGAGTACTTGGCACATAGTAGGTCCACAGTATTGAGTTGTTGTCATCCATGCTGATTCCAAGTTCACTGGTGCTCTCTGTCCATGAAGGTACAACAACGTCAGAGTGAGACTCTTTCAGTGAACTTAACCTAAATCTATGGGGACAAGCATTTTATTATTATTATTATTGTTAAGTCTTGAGTGACAGAGAAAGAAAGAGTGCAGAGTCAGACCTTAGTATTTGTCCCAGGTCTGCACTATTTGCTTGGTAATATCAAGACAATTTTATAATATATTTGACCTCAGTTTCTTCCTCTGTTTAAAGAGGTGATTTAGCTAGATAAACTCCCTGGTCCCTTCCAGAAGAAGATGCTAGAATTTGACGACCATTTTGTAATCCCTGTTATGGGAACCAAGACAATAAATCCCTCAAAAGCCATCATTCAAGGGAAGCATTGAAGGCAGTTATTTTCCATTTGATGGATGAAGGAGAAAATGGGACACTGAAACATGGCTGTGTTCCAGTAATCCACTTTACGTCTAGCTCAGCCCATTTTTCCGCCAGGAGAATTGGCCTTTGAACAGAACCTTGGCCAACTCAATGGCTTAAACACTTTGCTTGTCATAAAGGCACTTTCAAAATTATTCTCCATTTTAAAAGCAGTGGACTTCAAAGGAGCTCTCTTGCAATTACCTTCCCCTTTTCCTGCCTGAGTGGAATTATTTTCTTCTTCTGCTACCTGTCTGGACTAACTCAGCACCCACCCCAGGCCTTTGAGTCAGGACTCATGAGTCCCAGGCATAGCTCTACCAACTGCATTGCCTTGGGAAAAACCACCCACCCTCCCTGGGAATCAGATTCTTCTTTAGTGCAATGAGAAGAGTGTAAGGTTGTCAAGAGTGCAGTGATGATCCTCATACTGTATGTGGATTATCGAATTTAATTTGTACCTCACATGGTGGAGTCAGTACTACTGTTATCTCCATTGTACAGATACTAGAACTGAGCTCCATAGAGTTTAGGTCACTCAGAAATTGTCACAAAGGTAATAGGTGTGCTGAGTGCTGACAGCTGAACCCAGGTGTCTGCTCTCTGGACCACCACACTCCACTTTTTTTAAGAAGGGAGCTCAGAGCAACACACAGACCCTGCTCATCCCATGGAATAACCTTGACTATGGACCCCACTGCTTAGCTTCAGGTAGTTCCCTGGCTTTTGCTTATTTTCTGGACTGATCTTCACCATTCTGCTAATTGAGTAAATCCCAAACTATAGAGAGGAGCTCCTTTGGTTTGTGGAGCTGAGGGGGTCTGGGGACAATAGAGACTGAGAGACAAGTGAACAGCATCATTTCACCTGTTATATTTTTATTTATTTGTTTTTACTTGGACTCAAGTGGGAGAAGAAAGGGATGGGAGGCAAGAATTAATTAGGGTGCCTACAGTAAATATTCATATGTAAATGATAGATATTTTGTAGAGGGGATATTTGTTGACAACCTCTCAGCACTATCCCAGAACAAACATTTGTCCCTAGCATGGACTTTTCATATATAGGATTCTAAATGTGGGTGAAAGAGGGCCGTGTCCTCATGGTGGGTGTTGATACTATGGAGATAATAAGATCAGGCCTGGGAGTTCATTGGTTTCATGTCTTGCAGACTCGTGTCTTTCCTCTGCTTCATTTTTAATTCTGAACGGAGTCCTTGTGGTAGCCAGCTTCCAAGATGGCCTCCAGTGATCCCCACCTCCTGATGTCTTAGTCCTGTGCTTACGTAGTCTTCTCCCACACTGACCTGCAGAACCAATTACATATGGCAGAAATGATAGAGCTTAATTTCTAAGGTAGGTCATAAAGGACATTGTAACTTCCTCCCTGCTCTCTTGGATCATTTGCTCTGGGAAAAACCAACTGCCATGTCAAGAGGACACTTAAACAGTTCTGTGAGAGGCACAGGGGGACAAACTAAGGGCCCTTTCCCACAGCCAGCGCCCACTTACCAGGCATATGAGTGAACTATCTTTGCATGGACTCTCCGGCTCCAGGTGAGCCTTGAGAGGACCACAGCCCTACCTGAGGTCTTGACTGCAACCTCATGAGAGACCTTGAGCCAGAACAGTCTAGCCAAGTTGTTTCTAAATTCCACAGAAACTGTGAGATAATCAATGTTTGTTGTTTTTAAGATGCTCAATCTTGAGGTACTTTGTTACACCATGTAGATAACTAATACAGTCCTCTTCACTATAGTGATGTGGAAAAGGGCCAAAAGGATGTCTGTGTAGAAGCTGAGGGCTGATATTACCTCTGTCCCCTGGTTGTGGTCACATTTAACCTTCCTGGGCTTCTCATTCCTCCTCTTCAATCTATAGACTATAGTCATCTCTACTTTAAAAGACAGGTTGGGTGGATGAAATCAGAAATTATGGGTTATATTATAATAGAATTCATGTTGTTTTTGTGATTTCGATGCCCACAAATTGATAATTCCTTTTTAAAATAGCATTATTTTTTTCTATTTAAATGTAATTTATATCCCAGCCTTAACTCAGGTCAGCCGTGGTCCCTTTATGGCCCTTTGGATCAGGTCAGTTTCCCCAGCCTGGCTCTCTCAGTGGCCACACTTGTCTTTTATTCCACTTCATACAATTGAGTGAATTAATTATTTGTGTGGAGGGCAGTCGAATGCCTTTCTCATCCATTAGGCTGTAAGTTCTTGGTCACCATATATCCTTAGTGCTTACTCAGGTAATAATTCTGTCCTGTGAGTGAACTGGGCCCTTGTGTGGTGTCTATTTATTTACAGTAAATATATTAGAATTATTGTTGAAAAGAAACAGTTGGACAATACCAACAACAAAATGGAAGAAATTGAAATATGAGAAAAGTTCCCCAAAGAAAGATGGGCGCGTGGAAAGGGGTTCTCTCTCAAAGAACAGGAAATCATCTTTAAAATCCTCGCTTCCTCTCTCTGCTCATCTCAGTTATCTCCATATGGACAGAGATTGACTCCCAAGAACTTTCTCTCTGATTCCTAGTTCCTTTCCAAAATCCATCCAGACACCCACCCTAGGTTTTTGTCCTTCTCTGACTTCCCTCCCTAGCCACTGCCCTTTGGTATATAGCTTCTCTGCTTTCTTATTTCTTCCCTAGATTGGCTCCAGACCCTGATTCAGTGCAATAAATTAGATAGTAGGAAAGGACTCAACAGCAAGGCTCTTTCACCCTCAGCAGATGTGGGACGGGGCGGGAGCGAGGCTCACAGCCTGCAGTCATTTATAATACAGAATGTGTTCTGTGATTACTGATGCTCAGAATGGCTCCCCAGCGCACCATCTCCTTACCCTTCTTTGTCTTCATAAAGCCTGGATATCGCTTGACACGTAGTATATTTCTTTGTTGTTGTTGTCTTGGCTGTTGTTGCTGTCTCTCTCCCCAGCTAGAGGGTTTCACGCTCCACGTGTCAGTCGTGTCCACTGTCCTGTTCTCAGTGCCTTGAGCAGAGCTTGTCTCATAACGTGTGTTTAGTAAATACTTGCTGATTGAATTAATTTAATGAATGACAATTTTGAAAATAGAGATGTCTTGGATCGACTAATTAGCAGCTTTATGTGTGTGAGTTCTGCCTTCCAGGTTTGATGGAAGATTTTAGATGACACAAAATCTCTTTTTGTTTGCTTTTAATTCCCGATTTTTGTTTCTTGTAGTGAAAGACCCAGACACGAAGAGCACCCCATGTGGTCCTGACTTAATAAGTTGAGTTCACGATTCCTGGCTCCTTTTTGGAGAACTGCTTTGGAATCTGTATGACCTAGTTAAAAAAAAAAAAAAAAAAAAAGAGGTTTTTTTTGTCAGATAGACTAGATTTCAAATTCTTGAAATCTAGTAGCTTAGTGCTGGAACATTAGTTTCATGTTCTACTACTTGTGGTTGACAAGATCTACTTCACCCAGATGCAAGGAGAAATGAGGCTTTTACTGCCTGGCATTCTGGTAGATCATGAACTATGTTTCTCCATCTCACGCAACTCCACAAACACACAGTTGTGTCTGGAAACAGCACCTAATGGGGTCGGTATATTCCACTTACTGCAACCCTTGGAAGAATCCTGACTCATTATCAGGAGAAGCTGGCCCCCAGCTCTGTAATCCACTAACTTAATTAAACATAAACCGTCCTCAAGGTAAACCATGAGGAGATGCAGACCTGTTCTCCCGAGAACCATTGTCTAGTCCTTTCTAATTTGTCAGTGGCATTGCGTTAAAATCGATCCATTTCCCAAACACCATTGCTGTTCTTTTTTTTTTTTTTTCAAGTTACAGACCCAGCTACCACGCACCAGCCCTTCCCCCTGGGAGCGGGAACTCCTCTGCACAGCAAGGCTCTTTGACACAATATGGTTTGCTTGGAATTCATTACTCCAGGGAGTTGGTGAATTGAAGATCTATTACTTTTTATATTCTACTCTCTGTGGAGTGCCTGGCATAATGTTCTGGCTACCCTTCAGAATCATTTTGATTGTTTTTGTGCCCCTCACTCTCTCTCTCTTTTTTTTTTTAAGCTTTGTTTTATTTTGCTTTGTGTTTGGTAGTGGAGATAATATAGTAGAAAAATATATCAATTCTAGATCTGAAAGGTGGAACCTGAGTCCCAGCTACATGTAATCATTTGGCATTTTAAAACCTGTTGAAAGGGGATGGCTAATAGCATCTCTATGAGGGATATTGTATGTGCCTGGCATGTAGTAGGTACTCAGTAAATACATGTTAAGCAAATGAAATAGTAAATACAGAAACACACACACACACTCATGCACACACACAGTGACCTATAAAGAGATGTTCCACTGTCAAGATTTATCATAATTCCCATCTTCTTCACATTAAATCTGATTATTTGTAAATTGAAGACTCTAGATTAAGACTAAGAAAAGCTGGATTCTAGTCTCACTTGTGCAGCACACCTTGGACAAGTCATGTAATATTTTGAGACCTCTACTTTCTCATCTGTAAATTGGGAGGAAGGGGATAACTAAATACTCTTTTACATCCTTTGCCTACTGCATAATATTTATCCAGCCTGGTATATAAAATTTTCAGCTGACTCCAATCTACATCTCTGTATATAAATATACACATAATTTCTGAGCACTCTCGTTTATTTTCCCCTTACTCCCTTCTCCCTCCCAAACTTCTTATCTCTCTCTCCCTTGCTCAATAATTATTTATTCAGTGTCTACTATGTGAAGGCATTGTTTTAGGTAGTGAATAAAGCAACAAACAAAAAAATCCTTGCTCTCGTGGAGTATATTTGCTAGTAGGGGCAAAGAATGAAAAAAAACAATAAGCAAATAATGTGTCAGGCTCTGTTAAATGCAGTGTGTTAAGTTCTTTACATAATAATAATGATTGTGGACAATAGTTGAAGGTTTCCAGTTTGGTCTGAACCCAAACAAGTGGGACCCTTTCAAAGTGTCAGTGTCCCACTCTTTCCTAATTGATGCCCTGAAGTTCACATCAGAGGTAATTCTGCAACCTGCATCAATAAGATTCAATTCTGATTTTTAGCCTTATCTGCCCTGGGCTCCAAGAAATAAGAACTTCTTTTAAAGCTACCATGGAAGCAGTCTTGTTCACTGATTACAACTAAGTTGACGTGAGAGTTTGAAGTCCAAATTGTGTTATTTTCTTCCTGGTGTCTGTGCAGTACAGTGAGAAGTATCTATCCCACTCAGTGTCCTTGTGGTCATCGTTAACATTGTAGTCAAGTTCAGCAGCGACTTGGTCCTCAAGGCACTGGCTGGAATAGGAACTTTCTCCAAGAATGCATAGGCAATAAATGAGTTAATTGTCGTACCACTGCTTGCCATGGATTATTAGTATCCCATTTTTCATCGACAAGGAGCTCAGCACTGCATTCAACTCCAAAGACACAAGCAAACCAGTCTTTGAATCCTGTCTTTGAGGATGTGCTTCCTTGAAATACTTCTGATACCAAGCAAAGCAGTCCTCAAAGCCTGCTCAGAAAAACAGAATCAACAGTCGTTATTTCAAACAGAGGGTATTTAATATGGAGAATTGCTTATGTAAGTCTTAGAAGGTTGACAGAGCAAGAAGGGGGCATCGAGGTGACTCAATGATTAATAATTATGGTTATTAATGATCGATGGTTAATAATATCGCAAGAGGCAATAATTACTAGGGCCGGGGGAACTAAAGGGAAGAATTGGAGTTACCAGAACTGAAGAGCTCAAACTTCTAGGGGAAGCTTCTCACAGCTGGTGCTGAGAGCTCTAAGAGGGGTGTGCTGCAAAACTAGTGCTTGGTTATCTGGGGAGGGCTCTCTGCAGGTAACATTTTGACTGACAGGGAAACACGATCCACTTTTGTTGGTGGTAGCTTTAAAGGATGATGCTAGAAGTGCTGAAGGAAATCCATGTCTGAAGTGGAGCTGTGCTCTGTTGCTAGGACTGCACAGGCAGGAACTGAAAGTATGAAAGAAGTCCATTTTTCCTTTTTGTTGCTTCCCTTTCTCCTTTTGGTACCATCCATTAGCAATATGTAACAAGAAGTCAGCCTGCTAGTAAGTCTGGGTAATGTGATTTGCAGATTCCCAGCTGCACAATCACAGAGCATAAAGAGGTGGGCTTGGAGCTGCACGACAAAAAGTAAATAACCCAAATAGAGCTATGGAAAGGCAAAAATCAACCTGCTGTTCCAGGCTCTCTGCTGATTCCTGGGAACTAGAAAGATCCATTACATAGTAATAATGATCATGATGGGAGTTAATAATGATAATTTCTGTTCATTGAAGGTTCTTATGTGAATGTGTTTACCAACCCAATCTTATTTGCAAAGTATTGCTTTTTTGATTTCATCTCCTTCATTCTCCACCAAAATCTTGCTAATTTTTACCACTTGAGTATCTTATTGATCCATTTTCCCTCCTTTGTTGCCTCAAGCACAACCTAGTTTCAACTTTGCACCGGTTTTTGCTTCCGTTACTGTAGCACTTACCTGATCTCCTTCCTTCCCTCTGCTTTCTTCTAGTCCTTCCTTCATATTCTTGTCAGATAATCTTTCTTCTAAATGATTAAAAAAAAGAAATTGTGTCATTCCTCCATCTAAACCCTTTCAATGGCTCACCATGAGGCACAGGATAAATCCAAACCTCTACACATTGGCTCACAGGGCCACTGATGATCCAGCTCAGTTTATTCTTGCATGGCACCTGCTGTCATGCCTCCTTGCTGCTGTTCGTGTTCTCATCTCTATCTGCAATTATCTTTCTATCGCTTGTCCATCTGTACATAATCTCCTCATACGTCCAGGCTTCCTTCAATTGTTACCTCCTCTCTGGAGCCCTTTCTCTCTCACTGTTAGTTTTCAACTCAATGTGTGTGTGTGTGTTTCCTCAGAAAGCTATTTGTATTTTCATTCCACTTATTTTATTATTATCATTAAATTTTAGGCATAGGTGGGAGGGAAGGAACATAGGCTTTGGGGTTAGACAGTCTTGAGGTTCAAGGGAAGGTCTGATACTTAAATGCTAGATGGATTTGTCCAAGTGACTGAATCTCGGCTGCTGCATCTGGAAAGTGGGACTCTACTGCCTACCTCATAGAGTTGTTAGATAAATTCATGACACTACGTCATAAATTTCCCACCACAATGCTTAGCACATAGTGGACTTTTTAAGAACTGTCAGTTCTTTTCTTGAGTTGAGTGCAGCCTATCACCACAACAAGACTCTAAGGTTATTGAAGTCAGGAGCAAGTTCATAGTCATCATTATGTTTCCGCAGATCCTAGAACAATGTCTGGCACATAGCAGATAATAAATGCATACATAGTTTAAGAAGTGGTTCTGCCTTCCTTATAATTGGTGTGCTTTGTGGTCCAGACCATTCCTTGGAGGCAGTGTAGTTGGAGCACAATAATATACACCTGGCAGAAGAATTAGAGTTAAATTAGAGAACGGCTGTGAAGCACCTAGGAGAGTTTTTCGAACATAGAGAGCTTGAACAAAAGCAAGTTCTCTCCCTTTTTATTAATATGTAGCACCCCATCCACAGAATGTGAAGGATCTCTTGATGACCTCCAGTCAAAAGTAAGCCCCAAATGCTCCCTCCCCGAAGATAATTTCCTCCTCTAATGTTATGTGGCTTTGTGTGTGAAACATTTCCTTTAGGACTGAAGGAGACTGGTGTATTGAGATCATACAGTGTAGTGGAATGAGCATGGGATTTGGGATCAGGGAGGCCTGATGGCTCACCTCTGATGGCACCAGATGTGATTACTTAACCCTGAAACCTCATTTATTGTTCTATGTGCTGTAGATTTCCCTTATACTGACTACACAGGGCCATTATGAAATGACAATGGGTCATTTACGTGAAGGTACTTTGTAACCTGGAAGAATATCATCTTGTGCTGGCCCTTAGCAAAGATTTCCATGGATACACGCACTGGAACCTTTGCCTGGTAAAGCTCTCTGTGGATAAATGAAGGCCTTCAAATGGGCAGGAAATAATCTAATTTCCATGAAAGTTAATTGAGATCTGTGTTTTCTAAAGCCTAATGGTCCAGTGAGAGATGTCCTGAGTCAAGCTAATGTGATGACCCATTTGTTTTTCCAGGTACCAATTATCGAACAGAAGTCACATCTGTCACTGTTAACCTGTTTGCACAGTGCTCTCTCCTGCCCTACGCATGAAGTCTCCATGGCCATTATAGGGGAAGAATATCATCCCATTGAAAGACATGAAATACTAATGAGTAAAATGAGCCCCCAGGCTCAAATGTAGCTCATTGCTACATTTCGTTAAGCAACCAGACCAATATTTGCTTAGGGCCACTCTGTGCCAGGCACCAGGCTAGGCATAAGCTTAAGGAAAAGAAGCTGTGACCTCCATGCTCAGAGGACTTGCCTTTTTACTAGGAGTGGAAAGAAGATTTGAAACCCAAATTTCAATGTATAGTACAAGAGCAATCACAATTCAATATAACTTAAGCATGAGGTGAGGATGGGCCATCATTTAGGGCAGTTCATGCTACTTCAGTGTCTTTCATGATTCCTAACTGCCCAAGATAAAGTGTAAATCCCATATCGTAGAGTGGTAGAAGGAAACAAGAAAATCATCCACCCCTTACCCCATGGTTGCTTTCTTCTATTTTCTTTATTGTCTTCTTACCAGATTTTATCAGGATTTAAAATTATATTATTCTCTCTTTCTCTCTCTTGCCTTGCATATACACATAGAGAGGCAACCTCTTGGTACCTAAATCAATAAGTGAGGGCTTTGGGGAGAAGATAAGGATAGGATGCATGAAATAAAGTTTAAAAAGACTCAAAGAAAATAGTTTCAATTGTCAGTTATATGATGTAAACTAATTATCTCACACAAAGCAATGATAATCTATGGTAGATATATAACAGAAGGCCCAAGAAAGCTAGTAACTTGTTTAGGTCAATTCTAGAACTATGCCTGAAACCTAGCATGTGTGCAATAATTATCTATTGAGTTGATTAATTAATTAATTAATTATTATACTGAGTTCTCAGTCTCCTGTAGCTGGTCTATCCAAATACTTTATCCCTAGGAAAATGGAAACTTTCCTGACACTAATATATTTGTGAGATAAAAACTTTCCAACCCTATAGGATTCTTTACTTATTGTTTGTTTGAAGTCTAAGGGATATGCAAGCTTTATAGGTAATTTTCATTGATTATGAGCATATTTTCCATTATGTTAGTGTTGTTCCATTAAGCATAGTTATAATGTCTACTAATTCCAATATCTGGGTCATCTTGGAGTCAATCTCCATTGATTGTCTTTTCTTTTAAGAATGAGTCACATTTTCATATTTCCTCTCATGTTGAACAATTTTGGACTGGATTCTGGATATTGTGAATGTTGTGTTGTGGTAACTCTAGGTTCTATAATATTCTTCCAATGAGCATTTTGTTGTTGTTGTTGTTGTTGATGTTCTTATTGTTATTTGTTGGTTTGTTTGTTGTAGTGGACAATTAACTTGGTTCAACTCAAACTACAACCTCTACCTTTTTGGCAGCAGTTCAAATCTCAGTTCAGTTCTTTTATCCTTAGTCCGGCTGCTTAGGGTCTGCCCCACACATGCATGGTTTGGGGTCAGCCAGAGATTTGGACAGAAAGTATACACAGTCTGTGTCTCCCTTCTTTGCTTCTTTCTCTTATAGGTTTCTGCCTCACTTTACAGAGGTTGAAGTTGCCCTGAATTCTGTCCCATGGTCCTTCAGGCCAAAAATGCTATAGTCTTTTATACAGTGGTGCTCTGCCTTCATGCTAAAACCATATAAACAGGAAATGGGTGTGCAATTACAGGAGTGCAATTTGAACTGGATTTGCAGATTTAGGAGGAATCAGAATTTAGCCGGTATTTGAAAACCCTCAAGTTCTCCTTCCTTTTACTATACATTCCAACTCTACCCCACTTTTTTGCTAAGGAAGAAGAGTTCCAAGAACTGTTGGGGAGTCCACGGTATCCTATCTGTGGACTAGAAGATACAGTACTGTCTCCTAGACGAGAGGTGCGAAATTCTAGCAGCTCCTTACATGAGAGCCCCTTGAGTAATAATCATAAAAAGATGTTATAATAAAATTTTGCATTTAAATTGCCTCTTATTCTTAGGATGTCAAAGTGCTTTACAAACACGAATTACTAGAAATCTTTTAGGTTAATTAAAATGAGCAGATTTCCCAGACAAAGAAGGTGACTTTGTTCTTTTGGGTGTTCTTTACAGGTGAGAGAATTGAGGCACAATAAGTTCTTTAACTAGTCAAACCATGGTGTTCTGAGCACAGGTGAATTCAGCATGAGCACACCAACAACTCTGCCAAATTGCATTGCTCTTCAGAATAATAATGATAATAATATCAGTGATTCATGAATACTGGTGTTCACAATAGGAGTATTTGTGCTATCATTTATCAAATGGCTGTAGCAAGTCAGGCATTGTGCCTGGCACTTGGTTTTCAGTAGTGCATGGTTTCTTTCCAACGGCTCTGTAAGGTAGGTCTTCCCTTCACTTTATGCTCCTGTAAGGTGGGTCTTATCTTTACTTTACAGCCCAGGAAATTGAGGCTCAAAGCAGTTCAGCAACTTGCCGTGGGTGCTCTAGCTGGGAAGTGGCAGAGTTGGGATTTTAACTGAAGTTTGTCTGATTCTTATGCCTATATTTTTCTTCACTACCAATATCATTACCGAACGTTATTACTTTTCTTTCCTTATTACTAAACTCCTGAGGAATATAACACATTCTCTTCAGAAACAGAGGCTCATCATAGACCCGCTGACTTGGAATGGGAGTTCAGTTAGAGAATATGAAGGTAGATTGTTGGTAGAGATCAGAATATGGGGGCTTGCAAAACAAACCAAGGTGTTTGGACTTTATTCTGCCATATATGTCATCCCGTTTGCCAATGTTTACCTTCAGCACTCTGGTCCAAGAGGCAAAGGAAAGGAGACTATTATTCTCTTGAGCATTCACTATGGGCACACACGGTAGTAAACGTGTTGCCAAATTTTATTCTTACAAAAACCCTACGAAATAGGTTCTCATCTCCATTTTACAGAGCAACAAACTAAGATTTAGGAAGATTAAAGGATTTTCTCAAGGTTGCATCAAAAGCTCTTAAAAAGTGTCGCTAGCTTGTTTAACTCCAAGAGTGATTCCTCCCATTCCTACATTGTTTAAAAAGTCACATTCTAATCAGATCTGTTGGCCAAATCAGTCTGAATCGAATATGCCCACCTATGTCGACATGCTATATAAGGATTTTCTCTTCAAAGTGGACACATGGTTGCCAAGTTTGCATTTGGAGACTACTGTGATTTTCCAACCTAGTCATACCAACAAAACACAAGAGCGCCCTTTCCATCATATCCATACTAGGCTTGTCATGCTTATGTTTACAGATTACCTTGCCCAGAGATAAGCCCAGTGGTGTTCCTTTGCCATCCTAGTTTCTGTTTTGTTCATAGAATTGTTTACGAAGCCAAGACTCCCTTCTGTGCCTTAATCTTTGATACCACGAGGAGCAGGTTGGTGTAATGGGAGCACAGATCAGACTGCCATGTGCATTTCACAGAAGGCCATACTCAGTATGTATCCACTGGCAAAGCCAGTAGGTGCTTTGATCCCTGCTGTCCAACTCAAATGAATACATTTCGACTAATATTTTTGTAGAGTAAGCCACTTATCCACGATGTATTGCCATCACTCCCCTCATGTCACAGTAACAAAGCACATCATATAAAAGACAGTGCAGAGGTGTTTTCCGGAGAAATGGAAAAAGTGTCCACATAAGTGTGATTTTTTTTTCCAGCAAATCAGATATGTTGGTCCCACCACATCATGCCCAATAAACTTCTCTTCTTGTGAATCCAAGTTCTCTCATCATTTTATCACCAAAGACATTACTTAGTTCCATGTTTGCCCTCTCCAATGCCCAATTGTCATGTCTAAGATAAGCATTCAATTAAATGCTCGCTGTATATCACATTGCATCAAGGTGAAGGACTCCACCTCTCTTGAATGACACTATTACAAAGTGGGACTATACCAGCCCTCCCGGTATAGTACAGTAGAGCATGTAGATTGTCACAGATGGGGTAGTCCACAGGTCAGGAAATGCAGGATGTTAGATAGCTGACATAGCCCCCATCAACAAGGCAATGTGAACAAGGTGGTTTTGAAATATCTGCTGAATCCAGGCCCCCAGCCTTCAGCTAGATGACCAGAGTAGTTTACTTCAATTCCCTTGGGGAGTCCGATTTGAAGTCTTCCCTACAATTTTTAAACAAGGGGTGACATGGTCAAAACTGTGATTTAGACAAATCACTTTGAGAGCAGACCAGAGGGCAATTTGTGGTCTTCAAATATGTGTTTAGATTCACTTGTGTGGATTTATTTAGAAATGTTAATTGTGCACCTAATTCTCAGAGACAATTGAGAGCTGGTGAGATAATGAAGTTGAAAATACACAAAAACTTCCAAAACTCTATACATAATCTATTAATAGATATTGTTGTTGCATTTGATAAGTAATATTTAATATAACGATCCTCTAATTGCACTTTAATAAGTAATATAATAGTATTATTATTATATTTGAATACAATAGTGATACTACATAATAAAGCAGCACATTTGTAAAATGAGGATAACATGCTAAGCTTCCCATATGGTTAGGAGACATCAATGGGACACCAAGCATGGAGCCTGGTGCATGTCTTCAGCCAGATATTGAACATCAGAAGCAGTGCATCATCTGAGAGGAAGAGCAGGGATTGTGCTGGAGGAGCCTTGTGGTCAGTGGCAAGCTGGTAGGACTGCTCAGGGCATGTCCTGGAGCTACGGGGTCTCCAGTCTGACTGGCGCCACTCTTCAGTAGTTACACAACACTGGCATCGAGTTCTCTTTACTTGAACCATTTCATATTAACTCTAAGGCCCAGGCTTGATTGGTATCCCCAATTCATATACAGTTAACAGATTCACAGATAATTAGCTTCCCAGATGCTCATACAGTGTCCTAAGATGACAGTAGATGACAAATGTCATAGCCATGTTGGAGAGAGCTTTGAATGTCATTTCCAAAAGGAATTGTAACATGGAGTCACTCTGATACCACTTCTTATGCTGTAACCAGGTGAGACAGGGCAGGAGCATCAGAAGCATGGGATTTGGTGTCTTATGGACACCAGATTGGAATCCTAAGCTTCTGCTTCTTATTAGCTGTGTGATTCTGGGCCAATAAATTGCTTATATAAGCTTCAGGTTGCTCATCTATAAAATGGAAACACCTACGTCTACCTTGACTTTCAAAAGTGTAGAGCAGATCACGGACAAGGCAGGTGCTTAATATATGTCACCTTCTTTTTTTTTTCAGCTTTCCTGATTATTCTCACTCCTAAAGAAAATGAAGGCTCAGAATTGAATAAATCCAAGAGCTTCAGAAACATTAGATTCATATTTAGACAGCAATTGATTTTTTTCCTTGGATAAGAAAAATTATACATTTGCTTCTAAAATATGAAGAGTGGTGATTATGATTCATGCACACATGATTCATAAAGAAAGCTGGAGCTAAAACACAGCTAAACTAATAATATTCCACCCTTGTGACTAAAGCTTGTCTAAGCTTAGAATGTGTACCCAGAGTTAGAGTGAAGAATCCCAAGGACAATTTTGCTGATGCTTTGATTTAATAATAGAGACACAAGCAGAAAAGATTGCTGTTTCCTCATAGCCCACCTCCCTAAGGTGGACACGTTTGTACCATCTGCAGCTGTTCCCGTCTCTTCACCCACTTAGTCCAAGTATGATTGATTTCCAGTAACAATGCCTAGAGACAGGCTTCATCCTCTCTGTTATGGATTATTGCCACAGCTCTTAACAGATGTCCCAACCTCTAATATCTCCCCTTCTCCAGCAAACCTATTCTCTACCTTCTTAACTGAAGTGAATTCTTAAATAATTGGCCAACTGCGTGGCTGAGAAGAAAAGTCATAGACTTGAGTATTTGCCATTTTCTCACCATGTGACCTTCAGCCGTCTAACCTTGCTGAGCATGAATTTCATCATCTATGAAATAGAGATTACGTCTGTTTAATCATCTCTTTTGTGAGGATTAAATATATTTAAAATAGCTTACACAGTTCCTGAAATGCAATAGGTAATCAGTAAATTTTGTTTGCTCCTCAGTGGCTCTTCATCACTGGAAAAATCAGACATAATTTTATTATGGCATTCTAAGCCCTCCACGTGTGTCCTCCACCTTCGCTATCTATATACAGCACTTTGTATACTTTCTTGCCTTTTGCCTCACTGTTCTGACTTGGTACTTTTTCCATCAGAGTCTTCCAGGAACTGATACTTGGATGGATACCATCCCATTGTTTTTCCTTCTGTGTTCCTATTGATTGGGTACCTGGGCTGTTGCAAGAAAATGAAGGTCTTCTGGGGCCCTATCACCCCCAACAAACTGAAGCAAACACTGCCACAGGTCTATACTGCTGTGTCTAGTTCAGTGGACATTCATCGAGAACGTAGAGTGTGCTCATGCTGTGTTAGATATTATCATGATAGCGATGGAGCTGAATCAAGTATGGTCACTGACTTTAAGGGGTTCACATTCTAATTGGAGATGAGAAGGCAAAACTAATCCACATCCACATATGTACCAAGGAGAATGAGAGAAGTGCCAAGACTGGTTGGGGAAAAGGGAGATGAATAAGGAAGAGAACACAACCGGTTTGGAGGACATGATTGAAGATGTCAAGGAAGATGGTGATATGAAAGACTGTTGCTGAAGAACAGGTACAATCTCAGCAGGCAGCTTGGGGCCACAGAGACCACACAGACTTTTGATGCTGGCCCTGTTCCTTACCAGCAATTCCCTGTACCTGGAACCTCTTTCACACAGTCCCTTTAAGGCCTGCTCCTTCTTATCCTTCAGCACTGTGCTCAGATGTCATGTCCTCCACAGCCTTCTCTGAACACTTTCTAGAGGCAGCTTTGACCCTTATGCTGACTGCAGTCGCACTTCCTATCAGACACTGTTGGTGTCTAACCATTATACTCTGGTAGATTTTATTTCCAAAGAGGCCTGTAATGATATCTCCTGTCCCCTCCTGCCTGTCCTTTTGCCAAATAACCTTACCACTCCCCAATGGAGTGGCAGAATCTCTTTATCCTTCCTTCAAATCTGGGCAAGCCCTCTCATCTTGCTTGACAAATAGGATGTGGCTGAAGTGCTCCTATTTACTTTCCAAAACTGGGCCTTAGGAGATCTGCAGCTGCTACCTCACCTTCTGGAATGTTCTCTCTTGGAGACCAGCACCAACTTGAATTCTGACTGTGCAGCAGGAGAGAGAGGCCAGGCTCCATTTTGCACTTTCCAGAGACAACTGAGAGCTCCCAGGCGGGATGTGGAGTTGTGCAACTGAGTTCCGATCCATAGAATTAGGAGCAAACAAAATTGTCATTGCTTTAAGTCAATACGTTTTGGGGTGATTTTGGTGGGCATCAATAGATATCCGAAACGGATACTAAATGCCCTTGCAGTGTCCTTCTGAGCGTTATAAGTAGTGTATGCCATGTGTCTGACTGAGGGTGGCTCATAGGTGATCCATAAGTAGTGGCTGCTGTTTTCACTACAGGTAAAGTGGAAACTGCGTGATTACAGTGTATGTGAAAGAACGCCAGTGGGGGTGGGGCTGCAAACGGCTTGAAGGGATTTAATGCAGGAGTGAAAAATTTACATGAAATTTGCAATCTATGTAACCCTTCCTCTCCAGAAAGTGCTGCCTTAGCTGGAATTTCATTCTTTTGGTGCAATGGGTATAAAGTTTCAGTTACACAAGATGAATAAGCTCTAGAGATCTGCTGTACAATGTTGTGCCTGTAGTTAACAATACTGTATCCTGCGCTTAAAAATTTGTTGAGGTTACATGTCATGTTCAGTGTTCTTACCACAATATAAATAAATAAATAAATGTATGAAATAAATCCACAAAGTACTAGGAGAGCAAAAATAAACTGGGCACGGTGGGAGGACTCTTGCATTAAAAACAAAGCAAAACAAAACAAAAAGCTATAAAGCTGGGGCCCAAGACACATTTTTGTCCCCTGCTTGCTGCATGTCCTGGAATTTATCTTCTCAGGTCTCAGTCAGTTTCTCTGTTCATTACCGTGGTCGGAGAGGATTTCTGAAAGGGGCCTTTCAGATGCAAAAAAATCCAGCTCTGATTTTTAAAGAACCTAAGAGCAAACCTTTTCTCTTGCCAAGGCAGCGTCTTTGATCTCGGCTCTGGGCTGGGTGACTTCTCTGTCTTCTGTCCTCCTTGTAAGCTGGTGTTTTTACCAGGCTTAATGCAAAACACAGTCATCATACGGGATTTGCAAACAGTCAACAGAAAGGTGCCAGTGCTACCAGCTTGTAAAAGTGCTCAAAAGGAACTGGAGAGGAGGCCTGGAAAGCAAATTAGTATTTTGGAGATCAGCTTTCTTGTTTCTTTTGTCATCAGCAAATTGCTGTTTTCTTCCTCTAGGTGCCAAGAAGGTGCTGTTAAAACAGAGTTCATCACACTGGGCTTGAGGTCATTCAGCCGCTTCCTACATTTTTCTCCAATAGTGGTGCCAGCCACAAGAATAGCAGGAACAAGGGTGATGATAGTAAAAGTCAATTCAAGAGAGATCTATTGGCCACCTGTAACAGGCCATGCAAATTTTCTAGGACACGGGATCAAGGTGTGAATAAGACGTGGTCCTGTCCTTGGCTTCCTCATGCACTATCGTGGAAAGAGACAGGGAAATAAATTACAGTGCAGTGAAGTGAATGCAAATACAGAAGATGCAAATGGTACCAGGTTAATTAACTCTGCCTGAGGAATAGGAAGTCTCCTTTGACCTCCAAGACTAAATCCAATGCCCCACTATTTGTTTTAAAGCTCCCTATAGTTTTCCTTCATAGCGTTTACTGCAGTTGGAAATTGCATTTGGGAGCGATGCATGTGAGCCCTCTCCTCAAAAATGTAAGCGCTGAAAGATCAGGGAGGATGGGTTTTTATTCACCACCAAGTCCTCGGTACCTTGGCCACTGGCCCCTCCATAGTAGGCCCTCAGGGTAGTTTGTTGGATGAAATAAGGGAGTAAAGATCAGAGAAGACTTGTAGGAGAATGAGATATTTGAATTAGGTTTTGAAGAATGAATAGAAGCCTGCATCCAAAACCGCAGGAATAAAAGTAAATCTAAAAATATTGACAATTTAAAAGGCAAGTGTGACCTTGTTAGTGAACACTTTGTTGTGGAATTGGCAGAGATCCTTACCAAGACTCATAGACACCTGAATCTTCAGGGAGGAGGGTTTTGTGGTGGAAAGAGCCTGGGGTAAAATTATTAAGGTTAGTGGTTCTAAGCCCAGATTCCACCACTGCTTAACCTCCCAGTCAACACTCTGCAAATTGAGGAGAATATTCTCTGTCCTTTTAGAATCAGATGAAGTAACACAAGTGAATTTTTTGGCAGCTACAGGTGACATTCTGCATACTTATGACTCCAATCTTAGGATTCTTCCATTGCTTCAAATATGATACAATGGCCTAGGCACTCAAATAGATCTCTGCCTCAGTGTCCCTGACTGTAAATTAACAAATCACAATTGTGTTACAGCAAGAGCCAGACTTATCTCTGGATCCACCATGCTGAGTCCACAATTTTGGTAGTCAATGACAAATGAGGTAGTTTGGGACAGAACATTCCACACTGCGGTCTACCAACCCTGGTTTTAAATACCAGGTCCTCTGGTTCCCAATCATGTAGGATAGATTTGTTACTTAATCAATTGGAGCCTCTGTTTCCTCATTTTAAAAATGGGATAGTAATGCCTAATTTCCTTGGTTCTTGTTAATGTGTTTCATAATTTATTTATTTAAAGCATATTCAGCAATATGTCGGCATAGTTTCAGGGATGGATTGGATTATAAGTTAATGTATGTAAAGCCTTTATCCCAGAGTTTGACACACAGTTGATAGTAAATAGCAACTGTTTATGATGGTGATGCTGTTATGGTTATTGAAGGAGTAGACAAAGATGGGAGTTAAAATGAGGGAGAGGCCTTTGAGGAGGCTCGTGTGGCATGCATGGGCATTGAGAAAATAGGAATGCTCTGGACAAGTTGATGGGATAGGAAGTCCAAGCAGACGGAACAATCTAGGTCAAGACCAGGTAGAGAATCATGAGGTGTGTTTGGGATGAGTAGGGATTTATTACATCAAGAATGAAAGGTGCATCAAAGCAATATAAATTGAAATATGGGAAATTATTATCATATGACATCTGTTTAAATGCTCTACATTCTAGGGCTAGATTAGCGTAGCAGTATTATAGGGTATGTGTAAGTCCAGTTTTCGTAAATACTGCTGCATGGTTTTCCAAACTATGGAATATGTTAAAGTAATAGCATTGCTAAGACTCACTTACTTACTGCAAGCATTTATTGTGCCAGTAGGTTGTTGCTGTGTAAGTTTTCCAATTTAATTCTCACATCTACTTTGTGAAGGTAGATATTATAATTCTTGTCTTATAGGTCAAGGCTCAGAAAGTTTAACTTGTATTTTTGAAATGTAGTTTTTGCTTCAGGATAAAATATAGGATTTTAGAAAAACCAAGTTGAAAGGCATATCTCAACAAATCCATGCCATGGAGGAAACTTAAAAATTTTTTAATTGAAATATGCATTTGTATAATCTTGATAAATTTTCCCAAACTCAAATGTCCAGTGCAAAAAAACAAAAATCCAGTGCTAAAAAAACCAGCACCCAGATCAAGAGACAGAACAACATCGACACTCCCAGAAATCCTCTTTGTGCTTTTTTTCTGGTTATTATCCACCACTACCGCTAGAGGTAGTTACAATCTTGACTTGTGCACAATAGGTTATTAGTTTTGACTTTTTTAAACCTTATATAGATGGAATCATACAGTGCATATTCTTTTGTGTTTAGCTTCTTTTCTCACACTTGATTATGCATTTCATCCATATTGCTGTGTATAGTAGTATTTCATTCTCTTTATCATATAATGTCCAAAGTATGAATATGCCACAATTCATTTACCCATTCTACTAAGATTTGTGTAATTCCCAGTATTGGAGTATTATAAAAAATGACAAGAACATTCTTATTCATGTCTTTTAATGCATATGTGTATGCACTGTTGTTGAGTATATTACTAAGAATGGCATGGCTGTGTGATAGGGTATGTGTGTGTTTAGTTTTAGTAGATTCTGCTACATAGTTTTCCAAAGTGGTCATATCACTTTACACTTACTCCAGCAGTACATAAAAGTTTCAGTTATTTCACATCTTCACACATTTGGTATTGTCTGCTTTTTTCATTTTGGCCATTCTGGTCAGTGTGAAGTGATATCCTATGATTTTAACTTGCATTTATAAGATTGTAAATGAAGTTTTCATATGATTATTGGTCTTTTGGCACAGTATTTTGACGAATAATTTGAGGCTTAGGTTCCTTTCTTGATGAGCTTACCACACTGTATTAAAATTCTGCCATTCCTGTGAACTCTGTGATGGCATAAACTGAGCCTCATTCCTTCATGTGACTTCACCACCTAGGACAGTAGCTGTCAAACAACTTGTTCACCAAAGCTCAGGTAGAAGCTCAGGGTCCACATTGAGTAAGAGGTGAAGCCAAGATGGAAAGCCAAACCTGGCAGATGCTAATCCTGTGTTCTGACCCCTCTAAAGAGGGTGAATAAGGCTGGGTGCACCCTTCCTTCTCCATTGCGCCAGAGTCATTCCAAATGGAATGCTCAGTTAAGCCATTGAGCAGAGTCCTTATGAACAATGGGCATTCTAATATGGCCACCTTAGGGAGCACACCTGCAAGGGATAGAACTGCATTCTCTCTGGACAGTTTTATGAATACAAGAGTACGCTCTGTCCCAACGCCCTCGGCAACCACATCTTATTCATGAGGAGCTTTGCTTAGAGTGATATTTATCTTCTCATCAACTACACTTGATGCTTCCAAGTAAGTGCTTGTGGCTTAAATATAGTGCCTAAAAGTATGTGCTTTGGGAGCCAATTCCACTTCCCATTTACTCTATTGATCTTTCGTCAAATTACTTGCCCTCTCTTTTTCAAACCTAATATTGGAGTAATCTCACCCATCTTAAAAGTTATTGTAAGGACCAAGTATTCCATGAGTATAAAATACTCAGGAGAGCTCCTGGCAACTAGCGATCACTCACTCAATGCTAGATCTTATCATTAATGGTAATACTTGGAGTGTGTAGTTTTGAGATTTAGTAAAAGAGAATGATGGCCACATGGTTGGCTCAGCATGACTTTGGGATGTTTTTGTGGCAGACATGTTTTGAAGTAGGAGATAAATCAATGGAGTAGACTGTGGCTAACTGAGCATTGCAGAGGTTACATGGTAACAATGCATAGCAAGTATACTTTGAAAAGCCACCTGAGAAATAATATTCATAAAATGCAGTGTGATGTATGGCTCAGAAAATATTGTGGCCAAGAGAAGGAAGAAGAGGTTGCCTGGAAGGCTGGAGTGAGAGATGAGGCTAAGAAAGTGCACTGAAGCCAAATCAGAGAGGGCCTTGAATGCTATGCTAAAGAAGTGGACTTTAGTGTCCAGACATTGGGAAGCCAATGGAGATATTTCATAAAGGAGTAAGTAGATGAAGCCATTTTTCAGGAGATGAGCCTGAGGGGATCTGAGGGATTAGAGTAAGTTAAACTGTTACGTTACTGTCATTCATTCTTGGACTCTGGAGAGTAGTACAATTTCCCTTCTGGCCATATCCTCTTAATTAGCTCTTTCCACTATTGAACTGCCTCTTGTCCCTCTGTCTTCAGCCACTCAAATCATTGATGATCTCCTGAAAAGTTATCTTTAGCTTTGCTCCTTGGGAAGCTTCACGGGAAATGGAAGGAGCTCTGGCATCAATTAGAGACCTGGGTCCCAGCCCTATCTCTGCTGCTACCTCACTGTATCTTGGGTTTCTCTTCACCTCCTTGGGTTTTAGTTCCCAAATTCTATATTGAGAGAGCTGGCCTGGCAAGTTCCCTATCGGGTACAAATTCTATGATTAAATCCTTTGTCATTGTCACCACAGATAGCTAAACTGGGAGCTGCGGAGCATTGCAGGAAGGTCAGGGTCAGTTCAACACCATGGGAGGGGAACTGCTACTTATTGGACACCTGCTCTGGGCCAGATACTGTGCGAGGCCCTTTACTCACAGTGACATAGCTCACCAATTTAGATTTACAAGAAATGAAGCTGTGTTTCTGTAATTGAGCCTCATTTCTACTTGAACCTCCAGGCCACAGATAACAACAACAAAGTCCAGAATCTCTCATCATTCTTCTGTGAAGTTGAAGCCAAGTTCCTGCACAGTATTGGAGATGGGGATTGAGGATGGGAGATTGGATGTTTAGCCCTTGATTATTATGTGATCTCACCAGCATCCTTTGTTTTATATCTTCCCATAGGATCCTCAGTAATCAGCCTCCCACCCCTTTCCCCAGGGCTTCTGCTTCTGGCTCCCTGAAGCCTTTGAGGTCCTCATAAGACACCAGTCAGTGCCTGGGGAACTCTAGGGAACTGCTGTGTCCCCAAACTTGAGCCAAGGTTGAAGATGCAGGCATTCTCTGCACAGAGGTTCCTCCAAGTCATCTGGGGATTCTCATTCTCTCTTTAGAATAAGGACACTCAGTTGGGTTTGAGTAGGGGGAAGAGCATGGGACCTCTTAACAGGGAATGCACCAGTGGTACAGCCATCTTCGCTTCCCCTTCACCTTTCTCTCAAATTGTCCAATCAAACTTTATCTAGCTTCTAAGTTGGGGAGAGAGAAGGACTGATTACATTATAATCTTCTAAAGCTGTTATTCATACCTGAATTCCGAGACTTTTGAAACCCCCTACTCTGTGCTATCAAATTACAATCTTTCTCATTAAATTCAAAACTCTGTGTTGAAACTTAAAATCAGGACCAACTTTTCTCTTTTTATGTCTGATTCTGATGTGCCATCTCTCTTCTGGAGGTGGGGAATTCAGAGTGCCGAATTGCTCTGATGGAAGGTGGTGCAGGGAAAACCGTCCGTAGGGAAGAAAACATCTGTTTATATTTCAAAGTTTTACTCCATTCATATTATTTCCTGTAATGGTCACCACCATCCTTTGTGTGAGGCCACGCAGGCCCATTATGGTTTCAATTTTATAGTTGAGGAAACTGAAGGTCAATGGGTAAGTGACTTGTCACAGATCACTAAATCTAGGAAAGAGCAAATAAAAAACCCTCTCTATTCATTACTTAGGTGGAAACTGAATGAGCTGTATTGGGCAGTAATGAGCTTCCCATCTTTGGAGAGTGTGTGTGTGTGTGTGCACACCCATGTGCAAGCTCACATATAAGGGGTTTTAAACAGCTTGAACTGTTAGGTTACCCCTGAAGTTCCTCAGTGTTTTAAAGTCCCTGATCTGCAGACACATGTCACAGGATAGAGAACTTTATATGCTGCCTGTTCTTACTCTGGGAAATGAAGCCAGCTCTGGTGGGGTGGGATGCTGGGAGGTGAGAGTTGTTGGCTTAGCCAATGTAAAGAGGAAAGTGAAAAATGCTTGTCCCCTTCTCCCCAGGTTTGATCTACATGTTTTACTTGTCATCTCACAAGCTCTGAAGTGCACAGGTTGGAGGGGCAGATCATTGGCTTTTCTGGACTACACCAATGGCTCGTCAAACTGTGGGCTGAACATAGAACTGGTTGAAAGAATATGTGTTTTTATTCTGATCTCTCTCTTCAAACACAGGAGTGAGCAGTTTGCAGATTTATGTTGAAACTGTCAGCATTATGTTTAAAAGAAAATTAGTTTTTGCCACTTTTCTTCCTTTGTTCGATTCACCCATTCATTCAACGAAGAGTAATGAAGCCCTCAGGGTGCTAGACAAAACAGCGTTCATCCTTATCCCACTGAGTTTGCAGTGTATTTTGAGAAAAATGAATAATTTATGGCACACATTTACTCAAGGTGCTTCCAACATCTCAGAGAAGGGAGTTTAGACGAAATTGGGGTCTTTGGGGAAGATGTCCTAGATTACTGGATAGGATAACCCTTAAGGTGTGTCATTAAGAATACTTACGAATCAACCAGAAGGTGGGACGGAGGCTATTCAAGGCAGAGGGAACAGATGAGCAAAGACTTGGAAGTATTAAACAGATGGTAAGATTGAGGCAACCTAAGCTAGAAAGTATCAAGAGGGAGGGGGATGGTGGGAGAAGTTATAGATACAGGAGAGAGAGAGCTAAGAAGGAAACTCTTCATCAATTGATTCAGAACCTGTTCATTGCACAAGTGCTTTGTGTCTTCCATTTTGCTCTGTGCCCTAGTGAAGGTGAGAGGCCATGAGAACAAAATAAAAAGATATGGAATTGGAAAACTTTCAAACTAAAAGGGACACAGTTGAGGTCACTCAGCCGCAGAGAGAGAAAGCTTGATAGTTCCCACTGACCTGGCATCTCTGCTGTGTTAGACACTGTCCATCCTGACCCAGCTGGCCCAGAAAGCAGAGCTTGAGACAAAGGCTTGTGTGCTCACAGTCTTACGGAGTGTGATCCTAGGTTGCAGGAGAGAGGGTCAGGGAAGCAAAGCATGGCAGGAAAGAGAGCCAATACAGGTGTTACCCTGGTGGCCATCTTTATAGTTACAGGTTGCATACTCCCATGGGTGCCATAGAGCGGTGCCTGAGAAGCAGTATAAACTGTATCTTAGATGTCCCTGCTGGGTGGCAGGAGAGGAAATCATTTATCCATTGTTCCTGTTCGTCTTTGGTCAAAGTTTTTTCCACAGCCAGTTGACTCCCTGCACTTCCAGGTTGGACAAGTGTGGGTGCAAGGCAGGTGGGAGGAGAGAGTGGGTGTGAGACTCAGGCAAAGTGGGATCGGATTCCTCCTACATGAAGGTAATTGGAGCCCAAGCAGAACTGGTCACCTCTGAGATGATTGAGATTGGAGCCAGGTGGGGCCAAGATGATCTGGAGTAGTGCACAGGACACATCCGATATGCTCATTGCATTAGTTGTCTGTGCTGTGTAATAAATTGCCCCAAAAGTTAGCAGATTAAAACAACAAACATTTATTATTTCATAATGCCTGAGGGTCAGGAATCTGGGTGATCTGGCCCAGGTCTCTCACCGGGGTGTAATGAAGGTGATGCCTGGGCTACAGTCCTCTTAAGGATCATCTGCTTCCAAATTCACTCAAATGGCAGTCAGCAGGATTCAGTTCCTACAGGCCGTTGGCTGGGGGCACCCCTCAGTCCCTTGCCATGTGGCCCTCTCCATGGGGCAGCTCACAACACAGCACTTGGCTTTATCAGAGAAAGCAAGAGAGGGCAAGCAGGGTGGAAGCCAGAATCTCTGTAGTCTTGGGAGAGGATTACACAAGGACATACATACCAGGAGATGGGGTCATTGGAACCATCTTAGAGGCTGCCTGCCACACAAACTGTATTGCATTTAATCTTCACAGAAGTCCCAGGGGCTTGATCCTCTTATGCCACTGAGAAAATCAGCTCAGAGGCTTTTCAACCCCTCCTCCATCTGGAGCCCTTCTGATAATGTCAGCCCCACTGGTGTGTGCTTTCTCTAGATCTGCCTTGCACACCAGGGCAGCACCATGTGACATTCCAGTATATCCTGGCCTTGGTTCTCCTGTTTGTGCTGCAGATATTTCTCACTCCCACCACAGGATAAAATACTGACTATGCCTTATTCAACTGTGAAGAGAAGTTTAAAGTATGGGCTGGACTTTTGGGTCTAAATCCCAGCTTTATAATTCTGAGCAACCGAAGTAACCTCTTAGGCTTCCATTTCCTCCTCTTAATTGGAATAGTAATAGTACCAGTTTCATAGTGCTGTTGTGAAGATTGGTTAATTTAATACATGAAAAGTACATCAAAACAGTGCAAGAAGTTTCTCTGTATATAATTTTCTTTGTATACCCTGTCCCCAAAATTTCTCAACCTCCACACTATTGTTGTGGGAGAGACTGTACTGCACATAGTAGGATGTTTATCTGCATCTCTGGCCTCTACCTGCTAAACGCCAGTGGCCCTCTCCAGTTGTGAAAACCAAAAATGTCTCCAGATATTGCCAGCAAAATTGCCCCCAGTTGAGAACTTCTGCCCTGTACCAATCAATCAAAAGCTCGGGGAAAATGTTTTGCATGAATGACTGGATGGATGCTGAGGGGAGTGTGCCTTGGGGAGGGAAATGGGCAGACAGAGACCCAGAGGAGCATGTAGAATGTGCTGAAGGGGCCAAGCTTTCAAGGTCACTGTGCCCTGAGCACAAGGTTAAGGTCCAGTCTACTCTCCATTGGCATTGGGAAGCTACTTCAATTCTCTGGCATTCAGTTTTCTTGTTTGTAGAAAAGAGATATAAATTCCCATTTTTTAAAATTGTTATAAGGATTAAGTCAAATAATCTGTGTGTAGCAATATGAAGAAACTTTTATTTTTCATAGTAGCAGACTTCCTTTGGTATGAAGAGCTCTACGTTGTTGGGTCAACAATTTGATGAGCCATTTGAATGAACTTTCCCAAGAAACTTGACTTGCAAATCATGAGTGGTTTCTGGGTCACTCTCCAAGGCAGTCATGGTTGCCTCTGCCAAGTGGAGCTTGTGAGCGGAGGGTGAGAGGGGTTGTCTGGACATTTGAAAGGTTGAGTGGGAAAAGGAATTGAGGGAGCTTGCTTCTGGAAAGGAACTTGAGGAGTTGTCTCATGAGATCATCGTGAAGTTCTGCTCTGCAGTGAGAGAGAGAAATATTTTCTCATTTCCCCTCAAACTTCAGATTAATCTGCGTCATTCACTTTTGCACTGGGAGCAGAAACTTGTAGGCACGTAGCGTAGGGTCTGAGAGCACCAGCTCTGGAGGCAGACCATCATGGGGGTCCCAGCACTGTCCCTTCCTACTGCTGGACCTTGGACACATGACCTACTCTCCTGTGCCTCCATCTCCACTTTGGCAGGAAACACCTCCTTGGGCGGAGGTGAGCCTATGTTGGGGATCACTGGGCCCAATGTCTGGCCCAGAGTGAGTGCTCTGCGCATATCACTTATCACTATTATTAGAGGGTGGAGGTGTGACAAAGCTGTGAGTCCTGCCTGAGGTGGGTATGGTAAAACAGAAGCCGTCCAGTCCTTTCATACCTGGGTCAAGAATGTCCAGTGCTGAGTAGAGAATCTGACGTGAGTGTTATTTCCTGTTGACTTCTTTGTGTGTGAGTCAGCTTTATTACTTATTTATTTACTTACAATGAGAACATTGTCCTTGCTGAGCTTTCTTTTTTTTTAAACCACTTTGTTGAAGTATGATTGGCATGTAAAAAGCTATGCATATTTAATATATACAACGTGGTGAGTTTGGAGAGAAGTATACACTTGTGAAACCATCACCGCCATCAAGGTCATAAATATATTCATCATCTGCTAAAATTTCCTCCTGTCCCGTTTGTTGTTATTATTATTTTGTGTGTGTGTGTTATAAGAACACTTAATATACGATCTATCCTCTTCACAAATTTTAAATATACAATACAGCATTGTTAGCTATAGGCACTATGCTGGGTAGTGGATCTCCAGAACTTATTTGTCTTGCATAACTGAAACTTTGTATCTTTTGACCATCATCTCTCCATTTCTCTCTCCCCCTTACCTCTGGCTATCACTGTTCTACTCTCTGCTTTTGTGAGTTTGACTTTTTCAGATTCCACATATGAGTGAGATCATACAGTATTTGTCTTTCTGTGTCTGGCTTATTTCACTTAGCATAATGTCCTTCGGGTCCATCTACGTTGTTGCGAGTGGCACGATTTCCTTTTTTTAAGGCTGAATAATATGCCACTGCATGTGTATACCACATTTTCTTTATCCATTCATCCACTAATGGACATTTATGTTTGTTTCCATGTCTTGGCTATTGTGGGTAATGCTGCAATGAACATGGGAGTGCAGGTATCTCTTAGAGATCCTGATTTCAATTCATTTGGATAAATATCCAGAAGTGGGAGTGCTGGATCATATGTTCGTTTTGTTTTTAATTCTTTAACAGGAGCTCCATCCCATTTTCTATAAAAGCCATCCAATTTACATTCCCACCCTGTTTCTTCTTGAATATGCATTCGGTTTTCCCAGCAAAATAAGAAATCCCTTATCCGTAAGTGTCCTGACTTGATAGGACCTAATACAATACCAGAAATACCCTGTGTGTTTCACACCCATAGCAAGGGTTGATTCTGTCTGGGAGGAGATATTCTAGGTGCTTCTGAGTCTGCAGGTTTCTAAGACCCCGTGAAGTAGGAGTTCACCCTTAGCTGCTATTTCTTCTCATTTTCTCTGCACAGAAGCCCTATTACTTGGAGAGCTTCTGCACCAATTCTCTCTCTCTCAAACACACACACGCCAGGGACAGACACATAGTGGGCACTCAGTAACTATTTGTAAGCTATCTGACTGGAATATGAACAGTATAAATATCCATGGAAATTTACCCAGGTAAACCATGCCTAAGTTCCCAGGATGCTGATACTTTCTGTGAAGATCCACTTAAGCCAGAAGTGCTCAGAAATGATGAGGTGAGTGGGCTTTCTAGCTTTACTCTGAAATGTATTACCTACAGGTGATATTTCTTTCCTGTCAGTCACATTCATCACCCAGCTCTTGAGAAAGAAAATGCAATTGATCATTCTCCCTATAAGAAAATAATTAATCAGATAGAAAGACTAATCCTTGGCCTTCCCAGGTCCCACTGCTGTGTCAGCTGGGGTTAAAAGGCCATTTTTCTTTCTTTTTTGCTGAAGGTTGGGAAAATAGATGTGAAAACGTCCCTGGGACCAACATTTGGCTCTGAGCCTGGGCTGGGAAACACATGGGTTCCTTTCAAGCCTGTGACTGTCGCTCACTCAAGGAAGAAAGGCAACATGGGTGCCATGTGCCTCCTGTGTGCTTGCTCATGACCTTCAGAGTTAGACTACTTCTGTCTGCTGCTGTAATGTGAGGATTGCCAAGGAGGCAATGAAGGTTCACAAAGTTTCAATGATTTGCTCAAGGTTACAGAGCTGGTAGGTGAGAGTTCCCTTATCTTTAATAAGAGGGTGTTTGATTGGATTAGCTTTTCTCAAAGAGTGTACCATAGTCTATCGGTCCACGTGATAACCCACAAAATAAGAATTCCATTATCAGGGAAGGTAGAGAGATATTCTATACTAGATCTGCTTGGAGTGTCCTAGAGGGACTTATCATCTCAAAGGCTCTGAGAAGTCCTGCAGTCTTGACATTTGCTTAACCCATTTCTCCCAAGTTTGAGCATGGAAACCTCTTTTTTACATATATATATATATATATATATATATATATATATGTGTGTGTGTGTGTGTGTGTATAAAACACAAACTAATATTTCATATAAAGGAGTGTACAGGTTCGTAATGTTGTAAATAAATGCTCAATTACATGATCTCTAAGGGATCTCCCTTTGGAACCCAAACACTTTGTGAGTTTCCTGAATTTCCAAGTTGCCATTAAGCACACTGCGCTGTGAATCTTATCAGAGGTATTAAAATGGTTGATGGTTTAGTTTCTGCAAAGTCACCAAACTTTAGACAATTGACTGCAAATAGTCTGCCAGTGTTTCAACTCTTCATCTAAGACAGTATCTCTCATACATTCCAGTTTCTTGGAACACGGCCCTGTGTTCAGGGTATATTAGAGTACGGGATTTGGAGTTGTCTAAAATTAGGTGAAGGGGTCACCACTCATGGGTGTAGAGAGAAGCTGTAGGTAGCCACAGGAGAAAAAGGTCATGGCAGCCTTGGAAGGTTGTAAGTTCCCTGTCTAGGTGGGTTTAAACAATGGCTGAGCAGCAAGGTGCTAAAGAATTAGAAGGGATTCCTCAGGTTGCATCAAGCAGCTCCTTCCACATTTGGGATTCTGCTGGAGAGTAGGCGTCTGACCTACTTTTCCCTGACTCATCTTTCCTCCTCCTCTCATTCCTCCTACTTCCATCCAAAGGTGGTGGGTGGAGGGTGAGACTGGGATAAACCAGGGAGACAAGGGGCATTAGCCTTATGGGAATGACCAGACTTCTAGTCTACCACTCAGTCTCTGATCCCTGACACTGCATCCTACTCCCCAGGCATTCCAGGACTGGAGTCAGCAGCGTGCTGTTCTAGACAGCGTCCTGGGTAAGTGGCAGAGTTATTCACCTTATGTATCCTGGTCTGAGACATTCACCTTCTCCCACCCCATCGGAGCTGGGGTATCTAAGGAGTGGCTCTGGCTCCAGCATTAGCCAGATCCCAGCCAAGCATTGCCATGCTTCTAAGGACACTGAAAGCCCAGGTTCCAGAGAGATCCAGCACAGGGGACTCCTTCACCCCAAACATCCATTCACTCATCTGGTATTTACCGAATCTTTACACAGTGCCAAGTACTCTGCAAGGCCGCTGGGGGAATATATATGAATAAAACCTAGTTCCTGGGGCTTGTGGTGTGAAGGGAAAGATAAATAAGTGGATGAGGAATTATCTATCTCTCTACACACTAGATAAACACAATGGATGCACAGAGAGGCATTGAGGGGTCAGAGAGGATGCATGTTAATTAAAGGCCAACTTTAAGGAGAAAATAAAATGTATGTGTTTTGCGAGGTAATTTCAATGGGTGATAATATATATTCATGGTTTATAACCTTGCCAGTGGTACATTTTTTACTTATAACGCCAGGTGAGCTCAAGGATGCCTTCTTTTATTAGGGCTTTTCATTGTGTTTCCATGTTACACCCTCTGCAGTTGGGTTTGGATGGTTATGACATGAATATTTTGTGAATTTTGATGTCAATGTAATTGGTCACCAGGAAGTCTGTGACGGTCATGTTCAAAATAGCTGTTAGCCTGGGATGTTATTAGGTAATGACTATAGTTCATTCATTCATTCACTCCTTCGTTCAGTAAGCATTTACAGGGGACCCAGTACGCCCATCATTGTTCTAGGCACTGGTGATACAGAGATAAATAAAATCATTTCATTCAATTTTTTAAATACTGAAGATTTTTTCCCCAAGGAACTCTTGCAGAGACCCACACCCTCTATAAAATAGATAAAGGGGGCTTGATCTATTGATAGTGGGGGTGGGAGAACACCTGAGCCCCACCTACTTGGTTTCCCTAAGTTTTCTGGGTAGATCCTAAGGAATGCTCTTCCTTCCCCTGTGTTATAAGGGACACTATCTGAAAACCACTAATTCTGAGAGGAAATGTATGGGTAGAGATTAGAGCTCGGCTTCTATTTGACCAACTAGATTTGAATCCCGCTCTGCAGCTTAGCTGAAATAATTCATCTGAGCCTCAATTGTTTCATGTGTAAAAGGGCAGTGATAATAAGGCATATCTGAGAGCGTTGCTATGGACAGGATGATCATATAATGTCTTGTTCACACTCTGCCACTTCTGAGCGTGAATGGGGACGCTATTAATAATTCTGGGACACTAGGCTTTAACTGGGACAGTCCTTGGAAAATAAGGACATGTGGGTTAACTAAGATAATGCTATGCAACGAGAGCCCTAAATTGATGTTCTTTTTAAAGAAATATTATTATTACCTCTGTTATTCTTTTATTAATGAGGAGACTGAGAATAAATCTCCATAGCAAGATATTATGGTGGAATGAGCTGTTCCAGAGTCCTGAAGGTCTGGGTTCAAGTCCCAATAACAAGTGTATGCTATTCCCCTAGCCAATCTCAGAGCAAAAGTTTATCAAGGAATTTACCAGATTCTCTGTTAGGGGAAATAGAGGCTGGAGGCAGGGCCAGGTAGAGGTGGGGGATGAGCACATATGAAAGACAAGGCATTTTTACTTTCTCTTGGGATCTGACCACTGATGTCTCAACAGCATATTTTCCATGGCTGCTGCAAACATCTTTTCATCATAGGCTTAAAACCATTACATCAAGATGCTGCCTTAAAATTAATGAAAGACCCCTGCTTTGGGGGAATGTCCTCCATCTGTTCTCTGCTTCCTGTACCACCCCCTCTCCTTCCCTACCAGAAGGAGCTTCTAATGTCTGCAGCATTATCCCCAAGTTAAGCTGTCACTCCACACCCTGGGGTTGAGTCTGCAGTTTGATGAGCCGGATGCCTCCCTCTGGGGTCTCTGAACTTGGCTGATTTCCATTAAAACCCATGCCTCACTCTTCTGTGCACTGTGAGCATCTGTTCAAGGTTACCTGAGGCCTGCAGGGGTGGAAAAGGAAGGTAGTAAGGTTTTGACATGTAAATGGAGCAGATTTAATGTGAAATCATCCATAGAAGAACTGCTATTTTTAGCAGCATCCTTTTGGCTACAGATACACACTCATACCCTTGAAAATCTAATCAGTACATCATTTCTCTCCCCCGGGCCCGGGCCCTTTCACCTGTGCAGACCCAAGGAGCCCCCACCAGGGAGAGTCTATGCTGTGACCACTCTCAGCCCCAATGGGTGCTGGGTGGTGGCATCCTCCCCATTTTACAGAAAGTCTGAAGTGGCTCATCCTGCATCACACAGTCCTTGAAGAGCTGAAATGCAGAACTGTGGCCTCCATCTGAGTCTGTATTGTCTGGGAGCTGAGGGAGAGGAGCAGACTGAGATTCACATCCAGGAGAGCTCCACCTGCCAGGACAAGGACGTGCAAAGGTGCCAGAGGCTGATGTGCACTTCCTTAAGCTGTGAGGATAGATTCAGTGTCCAGAGGCGGGAGGTGGCCACCCTGGTTGGTCCAGGCCACCCCCTGAGGGGCGATAAGCCTTTCTTCCAGGCACATCGGGGCTGTGATGGGCAAGGGGTGGCACTGCCTCATTCCCCTCTGAGGCAGAAAGACCCTAGCGTGTGTGGTCTTCAGAGGAGAAGGTTTCAGCTCTGACGTCACTCCCGGAGCTCTGCCCTGTGGGAGACGGAGACTTAATCTATAGAGTTTAAGCCAAGAATTAGAGCCCAAGGAGGGGCAGTCAACTTTGAAGTCAGTGCTAAGACATAAGATAAAATCATAATAGTTAACTTTTTTTCAGAGTGAAATAACTTAATTAGTTTTTACTGAGCTATTGGATATGTGAGTAATATAAGAAAGGCATGCATGATATTGAAGATTTGATTTTTTTAACTGAGGTGAAATTGAAGTAACAAAATTTACAATTTGAAGGGTACAACTCAGTGACATTTAGCACGTTCACAGTGTTGTGCAACCATCATCTTCATCTAATTCCCAAACATTTTCATGGTTCCACCAGGAAACCCCGTACTCATTTAGCAATCTCTCTCGAATACTTCTCTCCACAGTCCCTGGAAACCACAAACTCTGTCTCTATGGATTTACCTGTTCTGGATATTTCATAAGAATGGATTCATACAATACATAACCTTTTGTGCCTGCCTTCCGTCATTTAGTATCATGTTTTCGAGATTCATCCATGTTGTGGGGGTGGATTTTGCACGCTGGCTGGCTGGCTCCGGAGTTCTTGGAAACGTTTCATCTGTCACAGAACCAGGCTCTGTGTAGGATCACAAATGCTGGTGGAAACTCAATCTACTGAAGCAGCTCATTGGGTTTTGGGGCAGCTCAGGATCGGGGCAGACTGCCTGGTCAGGTGGCTAACCGCACTAGTCTGCCCTCAACCTGGGGACTGCACACCCCAGCTTGGGCTCATGTTCACTGGTTATGCAACTGAATGAGCCACATCTCATCTGTGGATAAATTCGAGGGGCATGCAAGACCTTTAGAGCAGAAGCACGTGCTGCCTGGGGGACAGATTGAGGGAGAGGGCAACCGAAGAGGCCCCTGTTCTGCACAGCCCCAGGTTGCGATCTGGTTGGGGAGACAGGGCATGCAGAGTCAGTGGCCCTGCAACTCTGGATGAGGTTTTTCCACATGTGGTAAGGTGGATAGAGTGGAAGGTTGTGGGAGAAGATCAGTGCTCAAGTCTGCACTTCTGCCACAGGCCTCAGTTTCCCCACCTTTAATAATTATTGTGCACAAGGTCGCTGTGAGGTTTAAATAAATGCATCCATAGACTAATACTTATGGAGCATTCACTAACAGTGTATAAGGGTTTGTGTTAGATGCTGGGGAGAAAGGACCCAGTGAACCTGCTCATGTGTTAGTCCCCTCTTCATCCTCCACACCCCTGTCCCTGTATCCTGGGGGCTCAGTAGACCAGATGATCAGACGGAGCCTGAACACAGTCAAGAATGTGTTTACGCTATTTCATATGGTCTTTCAGCAAAGCTGTGAAGTAGCTGTCGGTCTTCTCACTCCATCCCTTTCCTTCCTTTATTCACTCCAAATGTTCATGGAGCCTGCCACATGCTGGCCGCTGTGCTTCCCTTATAGATACACGGTCAAGGCTGTGCACAGGGCTTATGGTTCCTTGGGGGAGAAAACAGTGAAAGGAGCCCTCGGAAGTCCTGTAGACCAAAGCCATACAGCTAGTGAGTCCAAGTCTGACCCCAAAGCTGATGGTCTCTCCAGGAAGCAGAGCTGCCCTTTCATTGCACCGATGGGTAACCTGAGGTCCATAAACCAGAAAATAAATGGCATGAATTCACATCAGAGAAGTTGATGTTGCCATCCTGATGCCCTGAGTCCTGTCTATAGGATTTCACTAGAATAACTGCTTCGATTTGTTGAGCACAGGCTGAGACCCAAGGACTGTGGGAGGGATTTTGCGAATATTATATTAATCATCACAGACATATGAAGAAGGTAACTATTATTCTCATTTTGCAGATAATGAAAATGAGGCACCAAAAAGTTAAATAATCTGCCTAAAGTCTTTGTTAAGCAGTAGAGAAATGGCTAAAAGCGAAGTCTTTGTAAGTCCAGAATCTTTCTGCTTTCTGCCCCCAAAGCACAGAGACCCACAGCCCTCTTTCACGTCCCCATGCCCAGTGTCACGCATATTATTTGGCATGTGATATGTGCTCAATATATGTTGGCTGCATAAATGAGACCTGTGTCCAAGAAGACCCACCTGGGACCCAGGAAGATGAGATTCACACTCATACCTGCCCATATCCAAACCCTGTAATCCGATAGGACCGAATCTTGAGAGGTGGAATGACACCAGCCAGGCGGTGAGGAGCAGAGCCTGGATGCAAACTTAAGTGTGTCTAAGCCTCAGTTTTTCCTCTTTCCCCGGAGCCCCTTGGATTCTCCAAGCTCCCTGTCTGGCTCAGAGTGGAGCTCATCTGCAATGCAAACCAGGAGACCTTCCATGCTAATGCTAACCCAGCAGGTGCAGCATCGCCCCTCCAGGCGCCTTCTATTTTGGGGCTGGCAGTTCTTTGGGGAATTCCTCAGAGGACCCAGAGACCATGAGGGGGGCCACAGAGCTGAGATAATGGCAGGGCTGTGCAGGCAAATTTGTTGTACAAGTGGAGATATTTAAATATAATTAATGTAACTGCAGTCTTATTAGATAAATAGCACTTGGGACGCAGGGCACGTTCCCCTCACAGGCTCAGGCTAGGGCAGTGCAGAGAGGAGCAAAGGCATTAATTCACGCCACCAGGAGCTCCTGGGTCAGTGGGGGTGGTTTAAAAAGGATGGGGGTGGAGAAGGGCAGAGGAATAGAGGAAAAAGAAGGTCTTGAGAAAGGACATAAGTGACCTAATCGTACCCATACCTGTTAAATGATTTGCCTTAAATGGTTGTGTGCGCCCCCCCACTCCCGAATCTTTCAGGAAATTGCGTGATGTACGAGCTTTCTGGTGTACGCAGCTGGCAGCCTAACCTAGTCTTGCTGTTTTCAGTTGCATAGACCTGAGCTGGGATCTGTCTCCAGACTCAGTGGGGCTGGGACCTGTGGCATTGTGGCCCGTCTGAACCTCAGTGAATTCACTGGCAACATAGGAACACTGACCCTCACGGACTGTGTGGGGTTGAGTGAGAGCCCGTGTAAGGACTCAGAACATGGGCGGGGATCCGTGAATTTATGCCATTCACAGAATGTGGGTCTCCAAGGTCACTTGGCTCTATTCTCTGATGATTGGGAAGTTACTTAGCCTCCCTGAGTCTCTATTCCCTCATCTGTAAAATGGGGATAATAATAGTAACTACTCCCAGAATTGATGGGACATTGAATGAGATGATGTGGTAAAGCACATAGCCCAATTCCTGGCAGGTGGCAGCTGTTGAATAGATACTGGCTCATTATTTTCTGGTCCTTAGCTGATGAGCTGGTGGCCCTTGGGACAGACACACTCCACAGATGGGTTTTGTTTGGACTGCAGTTTTGAAAATTACCAAATTCATTTCCAACAATTGATATCAGGAGATGTCACCTAGTAAATAAGATATCTGTCTTCTGTTGGAAAATAGATGGGGTGACCCCAGGCTTGCTAAAGGACTACAGTCCTTGGGGCTCAGAGGTGCTGTTCTCTGGTCCATCACATGACCCACAGTCTCCATTTATCCATGCATGAGCCTGATGCCCCATTTCATACCTGAAGAGCCTAAGGCCCAGAGAGTACATGAGTGAGTCACAGGCATACGGTGTGCCCATGGAAGATCTGAGTCCTATGCATGGGTGTTATAAATTCTTGATTAGAACTTTGATTCTTATATCATTCCATCTGTCTATCCATCCATCCATCAATTCCTCCATCCATCCATTCAACAATTATTACGTGGATGCTTATTTTGTGGTACACAACCCCTTGTTCCCCAGGACATCAGAGACTCTGAGAGACACACAAAGAGTTAATGCAAAGAAACAAAGGATGCTAGGCATTGCTCACCGGGGGCTGGAAAGTAAACTTCCTGAGGGTTTCAGCCTGGGGCCACCCACTGATGTTCCACTTCCTTACAGAGGTCTCCACGGTGAAATCATCATAATCCTTTCAGGCAGAAGGGGGGTTTTTGCTAGTGCATCTGCCCCTCCATCCTGTGAGCTAAGTTTCAGGAAGCAAGTTCATTGTGCGTAGATAACACTTTCCATGGCACATAGCACACTCTTAGAATGTATTTTCTTGGACTAAATCAGTGTCATAGAGAGTACTCCCACCTTGGAGATTTGCATCAGGTTACTACCGTGTTAAAGTCTCTGAGAAGTCCTCCAGGATCAAGGATTCGCCTTGTTTAATCTGATGATTCCCACACTTATTTGACCAAGAGTCTCTTTTGAGAAGAAACACCTGTTAAAGAATATTTTCAGAACACAGTCTAGGAGGTAGCTTCTAATTCCTCCCCAGAGGCCTGGAGGGCGAAGAAGAGGGGTTGAGAGGTTGGCACAGGGAAGAGAAACCTGACGCCAGGTGCCAGGACTGGGTCCGGCTAATCGAATCCCCAGACCCGTTTTACAGATGAGAACCTAGAGGCTCAGAAGATGTTAAGTTACTTGTCCAAGGTCACAAGCTAGAAGGTGGAGGGGTTCAAACTCAGGTCTAATTCCAAAGCACTGTTGTTTTCCCATTTTTGCGCAGAAAAATCCCATGCCAGTGGACAAGAGAGTGGCTTGGCTCTGTGCCTCAGAGGAGGTGAGAGAGGTGGACAGGCTGATTGGGAGTGTCCACAGTGACCCTGAGTTCCAGAAAGATTGGGCTCATGCAACAAATACAGGATTTATTCAGCTCCTGCTTTAAAATGCATTCCCCTCCCTGCTCCCCTCTAAATGCTGGCTTCGCTCACACATTAGTGTGAATTGTTCTCATTAGCTAATGTCTTCACACATAGCAAAGTGTGTGACTACTTAGACTTCTGGCCTGGAGAGTTCCTTGAAGCAAGCCTAGAGGTACCTGCAAGTTGGGAGTAGGAGGGCGATTGGGGGGGAGGTGCCAGGGTCCAGGAGGTGACAGAGCGGTTTGCAGAGGCAGTTGCAAAGACAGGAAAGGCCAATGTGTACTCAAATGAGATGGTTGAATTCTGAACTTTATTTGAATGCTGACATTCACTGTGCAAGCTGTTTTCTGCATGTTACCCAGTTCCATTCAACACCCTGATCTGCTCTTGCACCAGATGCTGGGGCCTGTGTGCCAGGCCAGCCTCCTCCCTCCCGGCCACAATGCCTGCGGTAGGGGTGAGGAGTGGGGACCGCAGCCAGACTGCCTTGGTTCTCACCTGGGTTTTGCTGCTTATTCAGCTGTGTGCCCCTCAGGCAAGTTGCTTAGCCTGTCTGTGCCTCATCTGTAAAATGGAGATGTTAATAGTAGTATTTACTGCAGAAGTTGTTGGGAGGATTAAATTAATTATATAGGAATCTTAGACCGGGACCTGACATGCAGGAAGCACTCAGTAAATATTGGACAATATGATCGTGACAGTGCAAAGGTAATGACTAAGAGGAGATCTGACCGAAGTCACACGGGGGCTGAGGGCCTGACAGCCAGCCTGCTTGGTTTCTAAGGACAGCTGGCATGTGAATTCATCTTGAGGAAAAAGCGGGAGGTTTCCGGGTTGGAGAGGTTAGGTCAAGGCCCTGGAATAGTCTGTACAGAGCTAGCGAGGTGAGAATAATGAAATGGCTTGAATGTTCTAGAAACTACCAGGATCTCTGTGATGCTGGCAGGTAGAGAGAGGTCGATGGGGTGGGGGAGGAAGCTGGTGCTGGAGGTGGATAGGGGGTTGGGGCTCTAGATCCTCATCTGTAAAATGGGGACAATGACACTCTTGGGCAGTGAGTCACCAGGGGTCTCACCAGTCCCTGTGGATCCAAGACCAGAAAGGTGGTGGTCAGCTAGGAGAGAAGGAGGGTTACAGGCTTGCAGGGAGGGTGGCCAGGGAGGCAGGGAGGGTGACCCCTGTTGGAGAGTCCAGATCCTTGGAAGGTCCCTCTGAGGGGAATCCTTCTTCCCTATGTCCAGAAACCTCTGCTTCCCCAGGTCGCACTTATGTTGTCCTCATGCTCCGTACAGTTGTTTCCCTGTCTTTCCCCTCATAGTGCAAATTTCCAGAGGGCAGAGGTTCCAAATTACTTATTTGATATCTGCAGCTCTTATTCTGCTTCTGCACGACTATAGAGGACTGTGGAAGGAGACAGAAAGGGAGACGCACATCCAGATGTGGCCCCCCGCCCATCTGCCTCTCCCTTCTCTTGACACTCTCCCTGTACACTGGAATTATAATGATAGTGCTGGTGGGAAATATATATATGTATGTAATTCCTCGTAAGTGAGCACAAGGGTACCGGACTAGGAATTATTTCTTCATTCAATTTTTCATAAATATTTATTTTGCGCCTACTCTGCTCTTGGGATACACTGATGAGGTAGGGCTGCCAGATAAAATATTGGAAGCCCAGTTAAATTTGCATATCATGTAAAGAAATATGTAATTTTTTTTAGTACAAGTATGTTCCCCATTTTGCATTATTTATTGTATTTTTATTTGCTAAGTCTGGCAATGTTAAATGGAGAACAAGGTAAACAAAGGTTATTCCAGTGGGTGTGTGTGCACATTGAAGAGATGAATAAATGGGAAAATATCACTGTAGTGATCAGCGCAATGCAGATCATCACATTAGGACATCCTTGTCCTAAGCGTCTGCTTGCTGGGGTCCTCTAATGGCTTTAGGGCTGAATTGTTCAGGAAGAGAAGTTTCAGAAGACGATGAAGGAGAGGGACTTGATTTATTTTCCTTTTTTCTCGTTATGGTAAAATATACATGATATAAAATTCACCATTTTATCCATTTTAAAGTGTGGAATTCAGTGCACCACAATACTGTGCAATGATTGCCACTATCTAGCCCCAGAACATTCTCATCACCTCAAAAGGAAACCGCACATCTATTAGCACTCTCTCCCCATCCCCCTCCCTCCGGTCTTTGAAAACCACTAATCTTCTTTTTGTCTCTATGAATTTGCCTATTCTTGATGTTTCTTATATATGGAATTATGTAATATGGCCTTTTGTGTCTGGCTACTTTCGCTTAGCATAATATTTTAAGATTCATCTGTGTGGCCACATATGTCAGTACTTCATTCTTTGTATGGCTGAATAATATTCCGTTGTATAGATACGCCACATTTGCTTGTCCATTTAACAGTTGATGGACATTTAGTATATCTCTACCTTTTGATTATTGCGAATAATGTTTCTATGAACATTCATATACAGATTTTTATTTGAAGACCTATTTTCAATTTTGGGGGGTGTAGATCCAGGAGTGGATTTGCTGGGTCATATGATAATTGTATGTTATCTCATGGAGGAACTGCCAAACTGTTTTCCCCAGTGACTGTATCATTTTATTTGCCCACCAGCAATGTATGAGGGTTCAAATTTCTCCAAATCATTGCCACCAGTTGTTTTCAGCCATTTATTTATTTATTAGTTGTAGCCATCCTAGTGGATAGTATCTCATTGCGGTTTTGATCTGCATTTCCCTAATGACTAATGATGAGGAGCCTCTTTTCATGTGCTTGTTGGCCATCTGTACATCTTCTTTGGAGGGACTTGATTTTATTTAAAGGGTGAAGGGAAAGAAATTGGGGTTTATAGCAAGGAAATTATGAGTTGATTTTCATATCAATAGACCCTCTGGCTTCTGGGTGGAGAATGAAGGAAGCAGGGAGACCACTTGGGGAGGTATTTTAGGAATTGGGGGAAAAATAACAGGGGCTTGAGTGACTGTGGGTCATGACTCCTTCACTTACTCTCTCTCTGACACTGGATAAGTCGCACCACCCCTGAGCCTCAGATACCCACTCTGTGGAATGGAGTAATAGCACCATGCATAGGAGCATGCTTAGGATTAAGTGGATCACGGTTTTGGAGAGCCCGCCCTGGGTCTGGCATGTAGCAGGAGCTCCGGGAAACAGAAGCAGCCTTCCTGGCAGCAGCTTGAGGGCGTGACCTGGTCAAAGTCTAATGGGAGACTTTGAGGAGCTGATCTCTTAGCAGCTGCATCCATTTCATCCCTGCCCTTCCCGCACTGGGCTGGGGGGAGAGCAAGCAAAAGGAGAAGAGAGAGCAAGGCAGGGTGGAGAGTTGACACGTCGAAGATTGCGTCTTTTTCTCTCTCTCTCTGCACAGCTCTCTACCTGGGCAGACTCCTTGTCTCTGACCCACAGAGCAGGAGAGGGCCTGAGTCTCCTGAGGTCTGAGCAGTGCTGGGAGTAGGGGGCTGTGGGAGGTTGGAGGGAGGAACAGAGATACAGATCCTGAGAGACATGGGCCCCATCTCAGGCACGGCCCTTTAGAAAGTCTGGTTCTGCTGTCCCCTCTTTCCTCCCCCCTCAGCCAGCTCCATAATGCTTTGCTTGTCTGTGCAACTGTAATGTCTATGTAAACTGTTTACCATTTGCCCTTAATTCCTGAATGTCAAATAACACTTTGCTTGTGGTTAAATACATCAGGTTAAGTTGGTGATAAGTTTACCTTGTAAACTTAATGACTGCATTTCACAAATGCTCAGCCTTTAGAGAGTGTAGGTCCTGTAAGGCAATCTTCATCTCCCTCTACCTCTTACACAGATGAAGAAATGATTGGGCCACTCCATGGTCCTGTGACAGCCTTCCTGCACTGTCCTCTTATGGTACTTATTGTTGTGTACAATATCTGTTGTCTCGTTTCCCTTTCTTGAACTCCTGACATATTCATTCATGTCTCCCTATTACCCAGCGCAGTTGCTGACACATCCTTGGCCTTTAGTTAATATTAATATTTGCTGAGTGATTGAATGAACCAGTGGTCTCATCATGACCATGGAGGAGTTCTGGCCAGGGTTTGCTGAGACATTTATAAAGGGAAGATTGTTTTTAAAAATTGAAAAGCATAAGTTCATGATTAATTCATGCCAAAAAAATAGGTTGTTCATTGTCATTTTATAAAGATTAATATCCAAACCAGTGTGAAAGTTCCTACTTCAAGTTCATTCTATATCACCATGAAGGCAACTACCCAAGTCCTTAACACTGCCAGGGCTTGCATTGTGTTTTTCCTCCAGGGCCTTTCCTTCTAGCCTTGCTCTCCCCACAAAGTCCCCTGCACATCTCTGGCTCCCAATTTCCATGATTCTCATCATCCCCTTGTCCTCACTGGCCAAGAACTTGTAGTGCAGGCCATGCTATTGTGGAACCATCAAGACATTATTAGCTGTGTGGCCTTAGGTAGCTGTGGCTGCCTCCCTTAGCATCAATTTCCTCCCATGAAAACATAGGCATTTGTATAATGATCTGGTAGGTTGGGTTTTGAAGGTTAAATGAAATGAAATGATGAAGTAGCCCGTGTCATAGTTGTGCTAAAAGTTTTGTCCTCTTCCCTTGAACCTCCCTTGTCTCCTTTGCTTTAAATACGCCCTTTCTTAACCCTCAACTCCTAAATCCTAGACCTCTTCAGGAATCAGCTCAATTTTTACCTTGAGTTCATTCAGCATATATGTATGGAGTGCTGTCTCTGGGTCAAGCCCTTTGCTGCCCACTGGGGACAAGGTAGCCCAGGGATCGATGAGGGCCTGCCTTCCTAGAGGTGATGTTCTGATAGGTGAGATAGAAATGAAGCAGGTAAAGGATTCATAGGGTGGTTGATGCCCCAAATATAATAAAAGAGGTTGATATTCTAGAAAGGAACTGAGAGGAGGCAAAAGGCTCATTGTAGAAATAACTGAGTTGAGACAGGAGGCAAGGTGGAGGTCAGCTCTGGGACGGTCTGCAGAGATAGCCTTTGAGACAAGTGGAAGATCCAGGCCAAAGCCTCATGCAGACATGAGCTCAGTGGGTTTGGGGAACAGTGAGGTGCCCGCGTGCAGGGACATCTTAAGGAAAGTGGATTATCCAAGGTAGAGCCAGGAGGCAGGGGCCGTGGAACACACGGGCCATAGTGAGGGTGCAGGGTTTTAACTAAGGAGATGGGAGGCCACTGGAAGGGAACGTGATCAGAGCTAATTTGTAGAAAGCCCCCCGTCCCTTATGCTGCTGAGTGGAGAAGAGATACTGGGGGAAGGGGACAAGAAGAGGAGTGGGGATAGCAGTGTGGATGCTTGTGTCCTCCAGATGAGAGTCAAGGGAGGTGGTGATGGAGGAGGTGACCATAGACCATCCTCTGTATAGAATATATGTATCTTGGAGGTGAAAATGGCAGGGTTTTCCGAAATAAATGTTGAGGAATCCAGTGTCATGGCACTCCAAAAGATTTGTCTCTGTGTCTTCCTTTCCCCCTGGGATCTAACATACCTATTCTCATATGTTTATAAGTAAATTATATGGATAATTGGGAAAATAGAAACACAGACAGAATACTCAGGGTCCCACCAACCTAAACATCAGCTAACATTAATATTCCCTATGTGCCCAATTGCACTTATGTCTCATGAATCTCCATTATTCTCCTGTGAGGCACATGTTTTTTTACAGGCAAAGAAAACTGAGCCTCAATAACATTAAGCCATCAGCTTTGAGTTCACAGAGAAAATAGAAATACGCTTTGGAGTTGGGATCTGAACCAAAGCATGTCTGGCCTTCAAGGCCTTGAGTGGAAAGTCCAAGTAACAGAATAGACTCTAGGCACCTCTGGGTTTCAGGGCTCTTGGATCTGAGCCTAAGGAATCATTTATACTGGAGCTGAAGGAGATCATCAGCCTCATTGACATCTAGGCCAGTAGATGACAGTGCAGAAAGGGACATTTTTGTGGTTGGGAGGAATGGAGATACTCTTTGTGGTCATTCAAATGAATGAACTTTGCCAATCCTGTGATTCCGTCTGGCTTCTTTGACAGTGGGCACATCCAGGTCAGGCTCATGGCTACATCCGCTTATGTTCACATCCTTTCCATCCATCAGATCTCCCCTTGGATTCCTCTCCATCATCTTGGGATAACTTCTTACTATATTGTGCCTGCTGGGCAGGTGTTTAGGGAAAAGTGAAATATGAAATGAAACCCCTCCATTCATTTTAAGGGAGAATATTTCTAATCTTGAACAAAGGGGTTATTGTTTCTCTCGATCACTGTTCATTGAGTGCTTGTTGCCACCATAAAGATAACATTAATAATAATAGCAGCTACTTTGAGTGTTTTCCGTGTGCCAGGTACCGTACTATGGACTTTACATGTAAATTCTTCAATTTCTCACACTAACGCCGAATGAGGAATATTATTAGCCCCTCATCTCATCATCCCTAGATGAGAAAATTGAAGATCAGAGAAACAACAGCACCTGCACAAAATCAGGAACTAATAAAGGACAAGATCCCAGCCACGATAGTTTGGCACCAAATTTTGCTACTACCTCTACGCTGAGCTGCCTCTCCATGTCCTGCGTGGGCTCAGTTTTCTCTTCTGTAAGAAGGGTGAGTCAGGCTTACTCACCCCCAAGGCCCCTCCAGCTCTGGGAGTCCATGAGTGGAGAGCTGAAGCCTCAAGAGAGGCCTTACCAGTTGGGGTTTGCAACCCAGAGGTCCCTGTGGCCCTGGAGACAGAGCACAGGGCAGACGGATCTCCCAGTTCATCTTGACTCCCAGGAGGCTCCGGGAAACATAGTTTCACATGGTTTTTAAGGCCCTCTCTATCTTGTCCCTACCTGGCTTTCTATTTTGGCTGGTAGTGGGGCTGGGAGGAGGGCAGCCCATGCGTGTGCGAGAAGGTTGAGAGTGGGGGCTTGCAGATCCTGTGGGTCATCAGTGTGGGAACACAGATGCAGGCTGAGTCATTGCCGCTCTTGGAAGCTAATGACAGATGCAAGCAAAATGGGATCCCCAAGTGCCGTGGCCAGGGCACAGACAGACAGCACGTCTGAAATGCCAGCCTGACTCATTCGCTGGGGGCCTCGCGGCTTGGTTTCACCTCCTCTCTTGTTTACACTGTGGCCTCTGGAAGGATAAATAGAGTGCTCCTCTGCAGTGGAGCCACCATCAGTCACCGCATCCCTCTCTCGATGATGCTGGCTCCTCTGTGGGATCCCCGCGGACATGATGGATTGTACTTCCTTCTTTTTCCCCTCGGTAGACACACACAGAGGACAAAAGGAGTGCAGGCTTGCGTTAAAAATAGGAGCTGTGTAGTTATTTCAGTCTCCAAGGCCTGAGTCGGGGCTGGCGCCAAGTGCTCAGGGAAGCTTTATGTTTGATGGGAAAGAAATGTAATTGACTCATTCATTCATTCTTACATGCATTTCTCTTGCATTTATTTATTCTTTCATTCTTTCTCTCATTCATCCCACAAATGTTATTGAATGCTGTGTTCTAGCATGTTTTTTGCTAAACTTGGTGGCTGTCACTTCCATTAAGAAGCTCATAGTCTAACCTGAGACTCAGATTGCTTCCAGAACACAGTGGGGTCAGGGCTGTTTTGGCATTCACAGCGAGGTAGAAGCTTGTGTTGGGGGGGGTTGTGTCATGGCCGTTCAGGAAGAATTCCTGGAGAAGCTGCCTTGGACATTTAAGTATGGGGAGCTCATCAGGTAGGGAGGTGAAAGGTGGGCCGTCCCAGTGGAGACAATAGCTTGAACAAAGGTAGAACATGTTCAGAGGTGGAGCACTTTGATGAGGCTAACTGGAGGTAGGAGGGGTGACACAGTGAGAGAAGATGGGCTGGCAGGGCAGGAGGGGCCGAGTCTGAAGCACCTGGTTTTCACTCTAAGAGTTTGGGCTGTTCTCAGGTTAAATGTGCATCAGTGCCACACTGCCCTGGAGCAGAGGCGGGTCTGTTTGTGCAAAGTCTTAGAGCATCATACTCTAGGGACTAGGAACCCGGAGGTCCAGTTATGGCTTTTCTCTCAGATCCCTCTGTGACCCTAAGACAGCCCCAACCCAGATGTCCTGTTTCCTGGGCCCCAATACGAGGGGGCTGAGCTGCGTGATCCCTGAGTTTCCTGTGAGGTCTAAAGTTCTGAGATTGTGATGAATCTCGGTCACATCCACTTCCTTCCTCCTTTCCATGCAGATTTCAGGGATGCCATCCCCTGTTCTTTTTACCTCTTGGGGCACTTTTGATGATCAGATGAGATCATGGATGTGAAAACTTTGACCACCAGGAATGCAAAGATCCCTGGACTAGAAATCAGGAGACAAGGGTCCTGGGGGCACTTGCTCTGTGATGATGGGCAGGCCACCTCCCTCTCTGGGCTTCGTGTTTCTCATCTATGTGATGAGGGTGAGTGAAGCAAACGCAGGACCCACTGAATCGCTATGCTTGGGCATATGAGGTATTATTACCTGTATAATACTGATGATCTCAAAGGGTAAAACAAAAAGACACCACTGATACTAAACCCGCTGACATCTTCCTGTGACTCAACTTGACTCGGGTGGACTGCCATTCTGCAAACAAAATGCTCTTGAAATATCGTAATGAATGCAGAACCTTAAAATTAGATGCTGCGATACTCATAAGCTCAAGGCTGTCAGGGAGCGTAGAAGCCATCTACTCTAGGCTCCCTTCCAAAGCGGGCATCCCCTCCTCAGCTTCCGAGGAGGGCTCAGCATCTGCAGGCACTCTTCCCTGAGCAAGGAATTGGCACCTTTTAAAGCAGGCCTGTCCATTATCTCCAACTGTGGTTATTTCTGTCATTACACTGAAACCTCCCCCACCTCGTTGGATGGGAGACGCTGTTATCACCTCCCTGCATTAGCTTTCTCTAGGAGGAGAGATGTAGCTCGTCTCCCCCAGGACCCAGAGAGTCGGGGACCCAACTCTGAATGCAGCCCCCTTGCCCAAGGTGCCTCCCTCAGGCACTGGGTCCTGAGAACTGGCACTGGACACGCCCAGATCTTTCCCTAGCTCCTCGGTGCTGTTGTCCACCCTGCTCAGCCCACGTTTTCCTGCTGGCTTCCCCTTCCTCCAGGGTGGACTTCTTGGGGTATTTACGCTCGCCTTTGCTTTGTGTAATCTCTTCTCCTATATAATTTATTGTAATTATTATTTTTTCTAGTATTGGCATTATCCACTATTTGAGCACTCATAGTGTTGCCAAAATTATGCATTAGTGTCAAATGACAAAAAAAAAAAAATCATGGCAAAGTTGATGCTACTATTGTAGGGTTACAGAAGTGGAAGTGGGGAGGGCTAACACTTCTTTAGCAGAACTCAGCTAGTCCATAAAATGGTCAGAACATGACCCATGTTTGGCAGAGTCCAGGCTGCTGTCCTTTTCGTGATTCTCTGCTGGATCTCCAAGAGGTCGGCTCGCAATGTGCATTTGGTGCATGTGTGGATGTAAGTGTCCATTTGTGTGCATGCATTTTAGGAGGTGGAAGGAGAGAGGAATTGCCACCCACTATGGTAGCAAACTTAACTTGTGGTGAGTGCCACTGGAACTTCCAGCGTTTTCGGAAGGAGCAAGCTTTATGCTGAGAGCTGCAGAGGGTGATGACACTTCCTCCTCTTCAGTGCTTTGAGGCCTCTTCCTGAGTTTACAAATCCGTTATCCTTTTATGAGGTTGTGAAACCTTATGTGCCTTTGTGCTTGCATCTTAAGATGCTGCCTAAGAGCATCTTAAGAGCAGAACCCGGAGGAAGACAAGAACTCGGCATTGTGTGGGATGCTTGTATTTGCATTGTGTTCAGACAAGAAAAAAATAAACAAACATATACAGCCCATTTCGATGTCTACACTGAAGGAAAGAAATGCTTTCAAACATCAAGGGGCCACGTGGCCGGGGCTGCGTTTGCTGTGATGGGTGAAAGCCAGAGACGTGCATTCTGGCTTTCCTTCTGCTCCCTGCCAGCCAGGAGACCCCAGGGAAGCACAAAGCCTGCCAGGGTATCCATCATCATTTCTCTCCTGCCATGCCCACACCACTGTTTTTAGGTTTTCTTCCTTATCATAATGGCTTGTACTTATTAAATGTTTATTATATACCAGGCTTCAAAGCAATTTCCGGTTGGGGAAACTGAGACACAGAGACATTAAGATCTTGCCTGAGGTAGTTCAGCTACTGAGGGGCTGAGCTCTGTATACTTTGGGCGGGCCAGTCTTGAGCAGGCTGTCCTCGTGGGTCATAGCCTCCACCATGGATGTTCTTGCCTTCTTTGTGCATCCTTGTGTCGCAGCACTTATCCCTGTGGACCACGGTTCTTACCTGCCTCTCTCCTTTCTGATCTGCATCTTGGTCTGAGGACTGTGGTTCAGTTGTCTCTGTATCCCCAGTGCTTTGAGAAGTTCTGTGTGCTTGACCCCAGTGTGTTGAAATCCATGAGATGCTCTGCCTTTGATCCTAAGCAACTGCTGTGAAAGGACAATGTTGGCCAATATTCCAGATGTGAATGCTGAGGCTCAGAGATGTTACATGACTTGTCCAAGGTCCCGTGCAGAGAAGAGACCCAGGGTCGGGACTCTAATGTAGAATAGATGCTCTCACAGCAGGACAGAAGCCTGCCTCTTAGGCAACTCTCCCTCCTGATGAAGAATGCTGGTTTCCATCCCTAATGAGATCATTTTCCTTGAACAAGTAGCAGATTCTCCCTGCGGGGATCAGGCAGAATACTGGAGTTATCTACCTCATTAGAACGGCTGCCTGGAGTAAGTTGCCCGGGGGAAGGGCACTTGCTGAATGCAGCTACAGGTGGTCCCAGGATTTCTGCTACTTTTCACAGACCCCAGGGAAGGCAGCACATTCTGATAGAATGTTCTGGGCTGAAGTGTGGCTCTCTCGTGAACTTGCTGGGCTACACTCTGGCCTCCCTTCTCTGTTCTCACTGTTCTGCTCTGTGGCATGAGAGGGTTCTTTCCTGAACCTTTCCCACATACCATGTTATAATTCCTTGATTTATAATCTTTTGAGCGCATTAACTTTGCATGCCCTTTCATAAAGTAAATGCTGATGCGTATTAAGATCAACACACTTTTTCTCATTTAATCTTTCAAACGCCACATACTTTGAAGACTGATGTTTAAAAGAAAAATTACATTTTAAAGGAAATCATGTTGTAAAAGGATTGTTTCCAAGCAGTAGCTCACGAGTATTAGAATTGTGGTATTTCTCCAAAACGTTCCTAATATTTTTAGCAAACTTCCTCAGAGGCAACCGAAAATTTCTACAATATTTTAGAAAATGTAAATAACTAAGTAAACGTTTTAGAAATATTGCAACGAAAAGTACAAACAATTACTCAGTGTTAATTGACATGGAAACCAGGCCTCTAGGGACCCTAGAACCTCTACAATAATGGAAGGAGGCCGAATGTTTTGGGTCTGGGTTCCATGAGGGGCCCTTTGAATTTTTGCCAACAGTGTTGAAGGCAGAAACAAAAATAATAACTGCTACCACTGATGAGTGATAGCCAATTTGGAGGACGTGGCTGAAGTTCTTTACATACATGATCATCAGTTCTCAGCACCACCCTAACGCACTGACCTTCTCCCCGTACCTGTGGAGAGATGGAATCCTCAAAATATCACGTGTTGTAAGAATGAAGGGAAGTGGATTCCGGCTCAGCTATGACATGGGAAGGGGAATAAAGTGTTGTTCCTGGAGGTGGGACTAGTCCAGGCAAGATGATGGTGACCAGGACACCCAGAGTGGTGGCTTTGGAGATGGAGAGAAGGGTTGGATTTGAGGAGCTAAAGACAGTGAGAATCGACAGCTACTTATCTTTAGGGGTGTCTTAGTCCATTCTGGTGGCTGTAACAAAGTACCACAGGCTGGGTGGCTTATCAAACCACAGAAATTTGTTTCTCACGGTTCTGGAGGGTGAAAGTGAGAGATCAGGGTGCCAGCACGGTTGAGTGAAGGCCCTCTTCCGGGTCACAGACTTCTCCTTGTGTCCTCACGTGGCAGAAGGGGAAGGGAGCTCTCTGGGGTTCTTTTTATAAGGGCACTAATCCCATTCCTAAGGGCTCCACCCTTATAATCTATTCACCTCCCAAAGGCCCCACCTTCTAATCACTTCACTCTGGGGGTTAGGTTTTGACATATGGATTTTGGGGGGACATATTCAGACCATAGCAGAGGGTAAGGGGAAAGGAGGACTAGGAGCTGATGCCCAGTGACATCCAGACAACTGGGTGGATGATGGCACTCTTCTAAAGCTTTGATGTCACTCTAGATGCCCCCAGTGTAAGGAGTGGAGAGTCATCTATCTCCTGGCCCTGTTACTAGGGCAGAGAGGAGCTGCAGGCCATGGTTTTGGAACAGAGAACAAAGATTCTCTCCCACTACCACCATGTTGCCCAGTTTTGAGTGTCTTTGAATACATTGTTCTGGATAATAGTAATTTAAAACAAACATACACTCAGAAAGAAAAAGCTCAATGAAATCTTATGATGAAAGTAAAAAGAAAAATCAAAATGAAACATTCATACAATTAACTAAATGCATTAACAGTTATTCTTGGTAACTTAAACATTATGTGTCACAGGAGGGCTGGGACTAACATCTGTTTTCAGCCTTCTGTGTTACCCACCGAGGGTAAAGATTTATTATCTCAGACATGCAGAGGAGGCAACTGAGGCCTGGGGAGTTTTTTAACTTGCAGTAAATTGTAAAATAGATATCTGGCTCCTGACTGCTTTATCCCCAGACCTGATCTTCACACACATGCACACACACACACATGCTGCCATGGAGGCCCAGTTCCAGATGCCACTCAGAATTGCTGCCTTTTACATAGCACTTTATGAACCCAGAACACTTTCTATGGCTCTATAAGAAAAGGAATTTGATTTCTGAAAGAGAAACATCCAATATTTCTTCTCAAAGATGCTTTCTTACTCTCCTCGGGTCACACAAATGGGTATCAGATGCATTTCTCCAATATCTGGTTCAGGTATTAGCTCCACGGATGGTTTTCTCATCAGAGTTGGTACAGAAGCAGCTGCCTCACGGGGTTCACCCTTTAGCTGGCATATTTCTAGACCCCATTCCCGGAGTCTGATGGGAAGGTCTGGGTGTAGGACTCAGGAATCTGGTTTTTCTGTGTTTCCCAGGTGGTTCTGTTGGAAGAGGTCCTTGGTCCAAATGTTGAGGAAAGCTGGAGGAACCAGGGTGTGGTCCCTTCCCTGCTGTGGATGGAGAGATTAGGTTTTCCTAGGTCTTGCCCTCATCCTGAACACACTCCTCCTTGACACCTCACCCTGCGCTCATCATGACTCATCCTGAGAACCTGCTGCCAGTCCTCAGTGCTGTACAAGTCCCGAAAGGGCTCACCTGGCTGCTTCTCTTTGGATGTCTCTAATGACAAGGACCATACTCCTTCCCACCATAGCTCATGCCATTGTTCAATCTCCTAATGGTTCAAGTTGTGTTTTGTGTTGCTTCATTTTTCCTTATCGAATTCTGCCTCTCTCCCATGTTCATACTTTGACTGTAGCTCTGTTTTCTTACACTACCTTTTATTCATTAATTCCACACATATTTGTGAACTACTGTGTCAGCCATGGAGTACTCAGAAAGCCGTAAATAGACAAGACTTCTGTTTCCTAGAGACTTAAACATCTAGTCATCTCCCCCTCAAGGAAGAATAGTAGCATGCTTATGTTTCCAAAATAATTTCTCTTCATTACTTTAATAAGACCCTATTCACAATGAAAACATTTTAATATTTTGTGAAAATCTCTTTTGTTAGTTACCATTTCATATTATTCTCTTAGGTAGGTTTCCCCTCAAAGTGCAAATGTGGAAATCTAGGCTTAGAGAGGCAAGGTAATTTACTAGGTAACTTATTAAGTGGTGGAAAACAGATCTGAGTTGGAGTTCTGTGACATCATAACCTGGTTCTCCTCTCCTCTCTGACATAGAATTCATTCCTTGTCAATCAAAGATAAGCAAGATCGGCCTGGGGATTATGGGGTCTTGGAACCTTGTGGCTGAAAGGGAATTTAATTGTCATTTAAACACAAGACAAGGGCCCAGGATCCCATAAAAGTGGGACTCTGTCCTTTATGTGGAAACCCCAATGATGGGAAGTTCATTGCCTCATGAGATGAATCCATCTCTAGCTGGGAAGCCCTGAAGGTTAGAAAGCTCTCAGAACAAGACAGGACTATGGGGAGGTGCTCAATAAAGGTTTTTTTGAATACATGAAGACCAAACGGGCTGTAATTCCACTGCATGCTATTCCACTCTTTCTCATTGGTCTGCCTTCTGTAATAAAACTAAAATTAACTAGCATTTATCTGGGGTTTGTTATATGCCAGACTCTGTTCTACGTGCCTTATGTATATTAACATTTTTCATTCTCACAACTCCATAAAGAAGGCATTATTATTATTATTATTATTATTATTCCCATCTTACAGAGGAGGAAGATGAGGCCCGGGGAGGTTATTGATGAGTCCTAGGTCTCCCAGTGTGAGTGGGACCAGGCATCTGGTTCTAGAGCCTGTGTGTGTGGTGCTCCAGAGACAGAGGTTGTTCTCTCTCCCATTCACAAGGAAAGCTGCTCTGAAGCTCATGTTACATCTTCTCTGGCATGTGCTTCAGGGGCCCTTCACTCTCCCCTCACCTTTCTCTCTAAGTGTGTTTGCCTGAAACAGAGCTCGCCAGGCACAACCTGCCCCCACACAGGTGCAGGTGGTAGTGCTGCTGCCTGACGAGGAGCAGGCAGGGAGCTGGGGGCCCAGGAGCCTTATCCAGCGTGGAGGGAATTACCAGGGCAGGTGTGCTACGCCAGGTGGGCTGAGGTCCCAAAGAACTGCTGGTGGGACTCTGCTAGCTTTCTGAACAGAGGGAGGTTTGCATGGATGACCTAGACTAGATTGCCTTGTCCCTCAGAAGTCTGCCTTCCCAGGGAGGCCTTCCCCGAGCCTTGAGTACCCAGGTCCTCCTTTTCCTGGTCACTCTCGTTGTGATGGACACTTGATCACCCTTTCCCAGTCTTTGAGCATTGTGAGGGCAAGGCCAGCTTTTGAGCTCCACAGGCACAGCACCTTGACACGCGGCAGGCATTCAGGAAAGGCGTGTTGGAGTGGAGCATCTCAGGATCACGCCTCATGTAGTAGAATGGTTGAAATCACTAGAGTTATGGCTGGCACTGGCTATAGTTGTAACTTAGTGCAGAGTTATCTGTGTATAATCGGTGTGTATAATGGGTGTGTACTGAGTGTCTGAGTGTGATGTGTGTGTTGGTTGTGTTGAGCGTGTGACATGTGTATTGTGTGTGCTCTAACACCATATGAAGCACTTGACGTACTTTATCTCTACTAATCCTGAAAACAACCTTATGGGGCAGGTACCCTTATTACTCCCAACTGAATGACGAGGACAGTGAGGAATATAGAGATCAAGCGAAGCGGTGGGCCCAAGGTCATGCCGCTCACAGGGAACCGAGTAAGCTCAAGCCTGGTTGACTCCCAAACTCTAGTCTCTTCACTAGTCATTCTCAAATGAGTGTTTGCATCAGAATGCCCCGGAGGACTTGTGGAAACGCAGATCCCTGAGCCTCACCCCTGCAGTCTCTGATGGAATAGGTCTGGGGTGGGACCCAGGAATTTGCTTTTATAACAAGGTGGAGCTGATGTTGCTGGCCTGGGGGCCACACTTGTAAACCACTACTCTACATATATTCTCTCTAATCCTCAGACAGAAAGAGCAGGAGAGACAGTTGGGGCCAAAGCCAACGGTTTTGGATTCCTGTAAATTCTTGCAATTCCTGCAAATTGGCCCTAGTACAGTTACCAGCAACCAATGAGGAGTTTTAAAACTGATGTTTTAAATGTGAGCTCATCTTCCTCATTGAATAACTGGGTGTTTGGTTATAATGAATCACATGATAAAAAGGAAAAGTCAGCTTCCCACCGAGAAGCTGTGTTTGCATCTACAAGTTCCAGGTCTCTATCCTATGAGTCTTGAACTAAAGCACGGTAGGGTGCATCTTCCCAGGAGGAAACAGTACTGTGTATGGTATTCTCCATGCATTAAATATTTTTTCTCCTAGATATTAATTCCACATAAAAACACTGTTCCAGCCATTCTGCCGGTAAGGGCCAGAGCTAGAAAACCAGTATTTGGCCTCCTTGGTCAGTGTTCTTCCTCTGTATGGCATTGATGCTCCTCTGTGTGAATCGGGGTCAATACTACCTACCTCAGTGCTGTTTTGAGGAGTGTGTGGTATGCTGTATGGAACGCCCCTAGCAGTGTTTGGTATACAGTAGGCTTGAATGTTAGCGTGTGCTGTGTTGCTCTCCCTCTGTCCCTCTTTCTATAACCTCCACCCAGGATCAGAGATCAGAGAGGATCTGGGGTAACCACAAACAAGGAGTCAGATGGCTTTGCCGGCTCTGCAGTGTTTAAGGATTAAGACTGAGTGGGGTGATGAGAAAGTGGGAAGGTGCAGCTGTCCTGTTAATGTGACATTGAAATGAAGCACAGAGTATTTGCTGGTCCCTCTGTCTGGCTTTTACTGGAAATGCCTTGAAATTGAAATCAAGTGGTGGGTTCCAACCTTGGCTGGCTCCGGTGTGTTGGGCAGGGCCAGGGCACACCTCAACGGCTCTCCCATTAGAGAAATGGGTTTTCAGCGCATTTTGTGAGTCAGGACTTTCCAGACTCATCATCTTGAAATTCCATCTTGCAGAATTTATAGATGTTGGGTCCTAGGATCTGCCGCATTTTAATTTGGAATGTGAAATTCTGCGTCTTCAGAAATGTTTTCCTGGATGGCACCCTTGCCAGAGCTGAGACGCAGTTAAAGCTAATTAATCCTTTCTGCTCTTATTCTTGAGAGCTGGCCCATCATGACCCCATTAGCTGCAGTGAGGTTGGGCTCTGAACCACAGCAATGGTGCTCTGGTCCCTGAGGCACAGAAAGAAGAGGGGTTTTGAAAGGAGACCTAAGTGCCAATCACTTGTTAGCTAGGAGAGACTGAATCTCCTCTTACTTTCCCTCTTCCTTCTCTCTTATTCTTCCCCCGCCCAAGATGCCAGAGCCTTCCAGTTCCCCCACAACCACTTAATTGCAAATAATTACCTTCTATCTTATCGAGAATCCTCCTAGGCAGCTTGTATCATCCCCATTACACATGATGGTAAATTGAGGCTTGGAGAAAGTGAGGAGACTTACCAAAGTACATATCACTAGAACATTCTAGATTCAGAAAGTGGCTCCAGGTTAGAGTTTATCTGATTCTTTTCCTAATCTGCAATATGGAGCAAGAACTTTCATCACAAAATTCTTCTCAGACCAAACCAAATAACTTACGTAGAATACTTCATGCAGCACGAAGAATATAGCAGGTGCTCCATAAAAGTCAGTTTCTTTCCCTTCCTCCAAATTCCTGGTATCTCGATGATTTTATATCCTTGGAAAATCCAGCCTGCCTTGAGTCTCCCTCTCAGTTTGTTTCTCATCCTCGACTTGGACAACTTTAATTTTGTTCTCTCCCATCTTTCCCACCTAGCCCTCTTATTATTGGCCCTAGGTTCTCCTGGGTTGGAGAATTAGCAATCTGTGAAGTTGGGTTCAGCTTTTGCTTAGCAAGGTTACCCACTCCCTCTGCTTCCCATGCTCAGTAGAAAACAGATTGTCCTTGCCACTCCAGGTACCTTAGCTCTTTAGAGACTGTATTTATACTAATAATGATTGAACCATTTTCAGTTATTGTTATTAATCATTATTAATGGTATCTACCACTTATCAAGTATTTACTATACATCAGGAACTGTGTGCAAAATGCTCTATGTGGCAGATTTATTTAATCTTCCTATCATCTCTCAGAATTATATGCTATTATCAGTCCTCATGTTACAGATGAGGAAACTGAGAAGGGGAGAAGTTAAGTGACTTACCCAAGGTCACACAAGTAGCATGTGGAAGAGCAGGGATTCTTGCTCGGCTGGCCATGAAGCATGTGCTCATAACTGGGATGCTGTGGCCTCTATGGTACTGACAGGTAGTGAAGAGCAGAAGATGAGCTCAGCTTTAGAATTAGGATATCTGGGTCCAAGTCCCAGTTCTTTCAGGTGTGAGCTGCGTGACATTAACAAGTCACTTCATCTGTCTGTGTCTTTTCCTGTAACAGGAACCCCTGACTGATGACATCCAATGGACACATCATGGTCCTGTTGGTCAGATACTCTTGTCCATCTAAGTTAGCACTGTTTGATTTCCTGTTGTAGAAACCCAGGCTCTCTGTGTCTGGCTGATGTGATGTCAAGCTGTTAATTTCTCTCTTGTTTTTCAGGTAATGAACCAAAAAGATCATGTCTGAAGTACAAGGAACGGTTGAGTTTTCTGTAGAGCTACATAAATTTTATAATGTGGATCTCTTTCAGAGAGGGTGAGTATGCTTCACTACTTGTATTTGTGTCTATATACATATATTTGTTTTGTTTTGTTTTTTCCCTGACAGGGTGAAGGTAGTGAGGATAGGACATTTTGGAATTAATGAGGGAAGGATTGTCATTATTTTTCCTGCCAAGTGGAAAATCCAAACCTTTAGTGCATTTGAAAACAAACCATATATTGACAAAGACTAGCAAATGCTCGTTTCTCTCCTCATCCTGTACTGCCTTCTACCGTCTCTCTTCTTAGTTGCTCTTTCCACTAAATCTGTCAGTCAGTTTTAAAGGAAAGTGAATTTATTGGAAATGAAGCTTGCCTGGGTAGCTCTGATAAAAAGGCGTCTGTATGATCAATATTTGAAGGGGCCATTTCCCCAAACACATATCATAAAACCTGCGCCAGATCTCTCAAAAACAGAGAATTTACAATGTCCTCTTTAAATATGTGATTAAAATATAGTTGCTTCCAATTGTTAAGGATGTCTCTGAATTTGGCATTTTACATGCATGATTTCAATAAGTCCTCATGATAGCCTTACCTCTCAGGGTAACTGTAAATAATAAAGTTGAAATGGTTATAGAAAGCATCTAACCACAGACCAGAACTACGTCTACTCGCAATGGCTGCTGCTACTTTCCCCATGTTACAGATGAGGAAACTAAAGTTCATAGACTGAATTTGTGATGTGTACAAATTAACGAACGAATGTGCAAAACAATGGGTATCTATTGGTTTACTTTCGCTGCTTGCGTAACAAACTACCCTAAAGCTTAGCAGCTTAAAACAACAACTTTTGATTTAGCTCACGATCCTGAGGGTAGGCAATTTGAGCTGGGCTCAGCAGGCAGTTCTACTGAGCTGGACCAGGCTTGGCTGATCTCAACAGGACCTGCTTGAGGTCTAGAGCCCTTGGCTGGGGGGCTGTGGCTCTCCTTTCTGTAGTCTCTTGTCCTCCAGCAGTCTAGCCTGGGCTTGTTGACACGGTGGCTAGGTCCCAAGAACAAGAGTAGAAACACACAACACTTGCTGCCTAGCCTCAGAACTTGCATAAAGTTGTTTTCACTGCCTCTATTGGCCAAAGCAAGTTGCAAGGATAGTCTAGATTCAGGATGGAGAAGTAGATACCATCTCTTAACAGAAGAGGAAGAATCTGTGCACATATTTACAATCTGCCACCCAAGGTTAGTCTCTAGTTTCAAAAAGATAGTTCTGAAATTAATGCTTCGAGTGTATTTATGGCCCCTTCTCATGCAAGGTGAAGTTCAGTGAGGCTGAGTCATTTTGGTAGGTGACCTGAATTGGGCAGTGAGGGGAATGGGAAATGATTCTGGGACCAGCTCTGTGTTTCAGGGAAAGGGGCACACGAGGGGTTCTGGAGCTGGATTTTGATGAAGTGGAGCCCTGTGTATCCTCTGGGGGCCTCATCACCCTTGGTCCACCTCTCCTCACTTGATCAGAAGCTACGTGCTGTAGTGAGAAGCACCCTGGGCTTGAGGCAGGCCTCCTGAGTCCTGGCTCGGCTACTGCTTCTTGGAGTGCCTTCGGTATATTACTCCAGTCTGCTCTGCAGTTTCCACATTTACCAGAAAAGGAAGCATTTTTGATAATGGCATGTGTCTGTCATAGTGTTAGACACTCTTCTATTTATTATCTCTTGAATCCTTGTAACCAACCACAGAAGTAAGTGGTATTATCTTTATTTTGCCAGACAGGTAACTTGGGACCAGAGTGGTAAAGCAGTACACAGCTTTAACATAGCAGAGTGAGGCCCTGGGGCTAAGGCTTTCTTACTCAAAATCTTATATGTTTGGCTGGTTTCTGACATGGGCTGCATTCTCCCTAGGGGTGCACAAAATATCCCTCAGGATGTGGGAAGAAAATATCAGAATTTCTATTTATAATTGTTTTAACCAAAAATAAGAAAGAAATCAAGCTTCATTAATAATCAGAATTCAGATTGACCCTGGAAAACTTTCTGTATCCATATGCTGCCAGCATGAGTTCTGCTCACTAACTCAAGTATCAAAAGGAAAGAGGCCACCCGACAACACAAATAAATGGACGGCGTCTCCCTCACATTGCAAAATTCTGTAGTTTGTGACTGGTCGGTTACGTACATCTATAAATTATTTTCTAGTTTTAACTACACCAGTCCTCTGAAAACAGCAACTGGATTAAAAATAAATGCTATAAGGAAATCATGAATTGAAGATGATATTAGTAATGAAAGTACAGCAAACATTGGGAAATGGTGGAACCACACGTATGCTCTCCTTCACAAGCCTATTGAGACGCACACTGAGATGCAGTGAGAAGGTAATCAGATCCAACAATCAGTAGACTGAGAAATTGGAACTTATTATAAAAACTATTTCACATGTGGATTTGTAGCCACAATTATCCATAATACTCCTCCTCCTCACTGTGTGTTGGGCTCCAGATAGTGACTGAGGCTTGTATGAAATCATCATAATTAGCAAGGCATTTTAAATGACACACCCAAAATTCAAAGAGACCTCTGTGCCGTTGGTGAAGGAGGCTGAAAGATGAGTGTGGAAATCGTAACTTATTCCACAAGCCTTTGATACTCTTCTCTTCTTTCTAGATCTGTGTGGTTTGGGGGAGGCATCTTTTTTAGTCAAACTTGCCACTGAGGTCTAGTATTGAATTAGGCTAAATTGAAACCAGAACACTGAATCACTGTAATGTGTATATTTGTAGTAAGAACAAAAATGTTATGTGTTCTAGTAACGCATAAAAATAATTATTTTTAAAACATGCATTATTATATTCCTTACCTCATCTTTGAAAAGACCTCTTTTAATATTTATAATGCATAGTATATGAGTAGAATTCTACATACACATGATTTATAAATAAATATGCATATATTGGGATGGCATGCTCAAAAATGTTTTTACTGCTAAGTATGCAAATCATTAATTGTCAGAGACTAGTATTCCAGCAGAACTAGGAGGACTCTCACAGCTTTCTTCTAGCTCTTAATGCTAGCCTTTCATGGTGTCAAGAGTGTGTATTTAGGCGCATACTTTGATGTACATGAGGGCATAATCTTGTGATTAGCTGGCTTGAAGGTGGGCTTCATTGCAGCTGTGTCCATGAACAGTCTGAGGCATCGTCTGGATGAAGGCAGTTAGACCTCTCAGGGGGATGGAGTGAATTCTAGGACCTCTAAGGTCCCATCAGCAATAAGACCTTGAAATTAACCGTCCCCAGCCCCCTGGATCCTAGCTGCAGGGAGCTGTGGACAGGCTGGGCAGGATGCCAGCCAGGATTCTGCATTTGCCAGGGGAGTTCCTGACAGGCGTTGTCCCTGATGCTCAAGCGCTAAGGATTTTTCTGCTCTGAATCCCACAGGAGCCATGCTTATAATGAAGTGTAATTACTTTAGCTAGCAAGCACTCCCTGGGGAAGTGACGGCTACAGTCTGAGCCTAGCGGGCAAAGTGGAGTCTGGGTGAAAGAAAGTGGGTGATCTCCTATGAGAGTAAAGAGAAGGAATTTGGGGATTTGGGAAAGCTGGCTCATTTTGGGAGTGTGAGGATGTATCATTAAATATGTGCTCTATAGGGTCCTTGGGATGGTAGAAATTAGAGTTGGGAGTTGCAAAAGAAGAATACGCTTCCTCTTGATGTGTTGTGAGATAAGATGCTGTGTTAGAACCACATGGATACAGAACCCGGATATTACACAAGAATTTACCCTGATTAGGGAGTTACTTGCTTCTAGTACATATATATTTGTGGATGGTTGTTCTAGTCCCAGGGTGCATACTGCCTTTTGGTAATGTTTGCTTTGAGCAAATAGTCAACTTGCATTTATCCAAAGTCTATATTGACTGAGGCGAATTCTCAGAGGAAACGCGTCTCCTCAAACCAGTCAACAAGGGTCATGAATTGTCCCCACTGTGCTCAGTAGCAAGACTCATCCTGACAAAGAGGCAGCGGCAGGGAGTATTGGGGAGCTGCTTGGGGGTCAGACCTGAATTCGAAGCCAGGATCTGCCACTTATAATATGGGAACGTCCCTTTAAAACACTCTGGGCCACTATTTTATCACTTGTAAAATGGTGATGACAAAGTCTATCTCATTGGGTAATCTGAGGGGTTATGGCATTAATTGCTTTAACTAATGTATGCAGAGCAGCTAGCATGGTACCTGGTATCTAGTAGATGAGATCTGAATTGTCACTACTACTAGTAAATTCTTGTCTCCCGTCTGTCCTTAACACTATTCATGGCGCTATTACGCTAAAGGGCTTCCGTGTTTAAAAATCCTCCAGCTTCTTTCTGCCCTCACTCCTCAGCCTTGTGCTCAAAGCCTAAAAGGGTTTGACCTCAAACTTCTGTCTTATCGTCTGTGCTCTGACCATTCTTGACCCTCCTCCTCTTAATATCTACCTGAAAATTCTACTCTATGCAAGTTCCAGCTCAAATATAAACTCCCCTCCAAACCATTTCTACATGTTGATACTTACCTATGAATCCCTCTTTTCCGGATTCCTAAAGCATATCTTGTGTTTTATTCTGTCACCACTCACACGTTCATGACTGTAAACACTAGTAAGCATATGTTATTGAATTAGGCTCTATAAGCATGAAGATGAAAGATAGAGACTCTGCCCTCAAAGTGTTTACCAGCTAATGAGGGAGACAGACACATACATAGAAAATGACCGTGATGTGTGATACGTTCTGTAACAAAGATAGGTTTGGGTACTATGAAGCGAAACAGAAGGGAGGAGCCAGTTTGTGGGCAGAGTCAGAGAAGGTGTCCTGGGAGGAGATAACAACAGAGCTGTCACTTGAAAGATGGGTGGAAGTCAGCTGTGCAGAGGACGTGAAAAGTCAGGAACAGAATGGTTCAGTGGTGTCAGGAAACAGAGCCCACCCAAAAGACCAAAGTGAAGTGAAGAGTCAGAATGGGGGCATGGATAGAGATAAGAGGATTACAGAATTTATGCCAGCCGATCTTTTATTAGACTTGTGATTATAGGGATGCTAATGACCCAGATCCCTTCTTTCATAATAGGATCGTGACATCTCCTCTTTCCCAATAGGAGACTGGATCTTAACTCCCATTGCTTGTAACTGTCTGCTCAAGAACTTACAGAGATTCCATGTTAGCATTCAAGCATGGGTTCTGGGAGTCAGAAAGCAGAAGGGAAGATTTTATTTCATTTACAATAATTTTCTCATAAGGAAATACTTGAATGAACAACTAAGTATAAAACCCATTATGTGGATATTTGTATGTCATCAATATATTAATAACTCATTTACACCTATTTATGAAAGTATGAGCCTTCATTTCTAATATTGTTAGCTGAAAGGGAGCTAACATTTGTGCTTGAAAATGAATTCAAATTTCATTTTAAATCTTAATTCAGATAAAGCTCCAAATCAAACTGATTTTCTTTCTGAGTGAAGTTTTTCATTGTTTCATGTTTAGATCCATCTCCTGTCTTTCCTCCACCCCTTCTCTATGATATCATGTAGAAGATTTTCTGCCCGGAGATTTTAGATGATTTTTACGGATAAATTCTCTCCTTTCTGTTGCACAAAAAGGACCTACGATCAGTATTATGAGATCTATGTAAAAGGTCGAACGCTTATTGAAATGTTGGGATTGAAATCCCCTTTGAACAAACTCACCTGCCTTTTCTCTACTAGAGTGAAAACAGTTGAGTCGTTAAGTCAAGTGATTCCCAAAAGAAAATGCCATCTTGTATTTATGTCCTGATGTTCCCTATCACTGCCTAATGCCCAGTGACAGCTAGCTCCCTGTGAAATTAGCTAACCAGCCCTGATGTGCCTTAATAGACTCAGAAATACAATTATCTTTGCTTGCCAGAGATCAATTAATTGATTTGTCTGGTTCTGTCAGAAACAATCCTTTTTTTTCACTTCTCTTATTAAAATATGGTGAGATCCTTTTCATTCACTCCCACACTTTTGAAAGGGAGTGGACATAATGAATGGTTGAGAGCTCCATTGAATTCAGTTTTGCAGGACACGGGATAGTGGAGCTAGGAGGTCAGGGTGGAGGTGAACCTACGAGCTAAGCATCACAAGGGCTTTGACAGGACTGCATTTGTGAAGGCAGAACGAGCGCCCTGATGAGTGATCAGTGGGTACCATTTGCCCATCACGGGAGCCATGGATCTAAGACACCATTTCAGTCCCATGACTTTCCACTTGTGCAGACCAACACATTCCCTTTAATTTTGTTTAAATCAGTTTGATTTAGGAATTTTATTACTTGTAGTCAAGGGTCTAGCACAAGGAGAGTAGATAGGCTCGGTGATGTCTAAGAGTCTTTATTTCTCTAAATTCCCACAATATTATTTTAATAAAAATTTGATCTCCCCTTCCCCATACAATGACATTAGTATAATTATTCCTATGGAGAGTGAACAGACATCAGTTACTCACGTGCTTATGTAAGTGGACCTTCTGGGTTATTTTTCTAGCAAATCCACATTCCTGTTAACAATTGCCTTGTCCCATTTTTCCTTCTTTTACCCCTGAGTCTGTGACTTCATGAGCTTGCTGCTTTAAGCCTTTTATTCTCTTAACCCCTGGCTGAGGACCTGATCAGCAGGTCTATAAAGAACAGACCCTTCCAGGGGGCCGAGTGTTGCCCTGCAGAGATTAAAATGCCTCTGGTGAGCTCAGAACCACCCATAGGGCCCAATTACCTCCTGGTGGAATCAAAGGCAGAGCAGAATGCCACTGGGTAGTATGTCCTTGCTAGTTTTGTGCTGTAAAGGTGATTTCTTGCTCAAGCCTCTCAAGGAGAGTGAAAGGACATATGGTCCTGAAGGTGGTGTCCTGGGAGAAGCATGGACCAGATCTACCATCTAAGTGACATAGGTTTTGGTTCTAATTCCATTTCTTCTGCCACTAGTGGGGTGCCCATGAATAAGTTACTAACTTTCTCTGATCTCAGCTTCTTCACTTCTTTTGCAGGATCTTTATTAGAAGTCAGTGAGGTAAAATTTGTAAAGCACCTAGTTAAATAGAGGTCCAGGCCTTGCAATGCAAGGATGGCCTAAGCCCACTATAGCCCATCTATCTCATTGATTACAACTGAAACTCTGGACCAGACGTCTTCAGCTGGTTAGTGCCAGGGCTGGAACAGACTGCTGATCTGGTCAGACTCTGAACTGGCTGTTTCTGCCTATATTTTAAGAAGGTGCTTTATAGTTACCGCTACTAATCCCCCAAGAAGGAGCCTCCATGCCAGTGTAAAACCTAATGGACTCCACGATGATTCTGATTGGTCTCAGTGGGGGAGATCCTGCTTTCTGTTCTTTACCTCATATTTGGGATTTACAAAGTGAAAATGCCACATTGTCTTTTTTTTTTTTGCCAGTTTTATTGAGATATAATTGATATATACATTGTGTAAGCTTAAGGTGTGTACCGACATGGTGATTTGATAATACCTATATATTGAGAAGGGATTACAATAAGGTTAGTTAACACATCCATCACTTCAAATAGTTACCAGTGTATGTGTGCGTGTGTGGTGAGACCATTTAAGATCTACTCTCTTAGCAACTTCAAATACACAATACATTTCTAAAGAAATAACAGCTTTAGGGTCACTAGTGAAATATAGTCAACAGATATGTACTAAACCACAGGATGTTTCTTTTCCAGAATTTTCTTTAAATGGATCTTGGGTCAAAGTAGAAGGTGTAAGAGAGTGAGGTCCTTAACTGCTCTTGATTTGTTTCCATCAGTTGTCAAATATTGCTCAAAAGCAATTTTAAATGTATTTTATCAAATGTATTCATTTTAAACTTTCAATTGCACACACACATAAAATAGTTTTTGCCTAGTGAAAGATTTATGGTGACAGTTTCATTTTTGCACTTTTCCTTATTTTCCACAATACATGTATCACTTTTATAATCAGAACTCTCTCTGTGTCTTACTTTTTTCACTAGGCAGACACTATTTTATATGCGCATGTGTTTTCCTTTACAAAAATGTAATAGACTAGTTTGTTCTCTCTTTTTTTCTCTTTCCATGTTATGAACATTTTCCATAATCCTAATTGTTCCTTTACAACATGTTTAACAGCTGCAAAGAATTCCATCATAGGATTCCATCATAATTTATTTAACCAGTGCTCAATTTTTGGACATTTTACTTGTTTTATTTTTTAATATTAAAATATATTTCATTATTTAGAAGTTGTCATGGTATTTTTTTCTTGATTAAGAAATGCTTCACTCTTCATAATATAAACAATATACTGTGAAAATGAATGAGTTTTGTTGGTTGTCTTGCTTCTAAGTCCCTGGTAATGTTGATGAAGATTAATACTCTGTGTGACCAAGAACTTTTATCATCCAACAAGTTGAGGGAGGAAATGATCTTCAGCTGAACAGTCCTCACTTACTCCCAAATCTTCTCTGCTCTACCTCCTCCTAAACCCCTCACTGACACCTTCATGGTGTCAGGCAGTAGATCTCCACCTTTTGAGTGAGAGCAGCTTTATGAACAGGAAAAATCTGAAAATCTCTTATCGAGCGGATGCTTGATCTCCGTGATGCCACAGATCCCAGGAATTGACAATCAGGTAGCTAAAGTTATTGGTTGGAAATTTTTGGGAAAAGGGAAGACACCATTCGAAAGCTGGCCCTCTGCTGCTCTTCTTAGAAGTAGGCAGATCTTTGCTTTCAGCAGCATGCTTTGTATTCCCAAAAAAGGCAAAAATCTATGCTTTCTTTGAAAAAAATCTCTTGAGTTTTGTTTGATGAAACCATCTCTAAATTCTGTCTCAACCCACTAGAGACAACCAGAATTTCCTTGGAGAAGAAAAATTTTAAATTCTGTATTTAAAATAATCTCATGTAATCACACAATTCTACAAGGAACACAGCATTATTCCTAAATCATAGAGGAAGCAGAGGCTAACGTGGGTTCAACGTCTGGTTCAAGTTTGCACATTCTGTGCGTGGCCAGATGGAGAGGTTCTTTCGAGGATGTCTGGACCCTGGGGTCCAGATACTCTCCCCCTGCCCCACCAGGCATGTTTTGTTTCCCTTGGGCCAGACAAGGGTGTTCAGATATTATGATGTCTTTTTCCCTCCTTCCTTAAACACCACATACTTCTGCAAACAACAAAACTACAGAGCACTACTTTCAGGGGGAAATCATACTCAGACTTCCTTTCTTGATGGCTTGGGACCTGCCTGGATCTATTCCTTGAATTATGAGAAGGTGATGAATTGGCAATTGAATCCTCCCAGCCAATGACTAGCTGACCCCAGAGGCACTTTGTTAACTAAATATATTCACATCTCCTTGACAAAAGTTCTTTCCCTAAATAGACCCCTCAGAGATGATCAATTGTTCTCTCTTCTTCTTACCCATTAAAGCTTGCTCTAACACCATCTTCCTCAAGAGAGAATGTGTGATGTCCCTCCCATGGAGTTCCCATACACATTGCCGCTGGTAAAACAGACCCAGAGTCATCTCCTGTTCCTCTACTTATTTATGTATAAACTGTCATTAGTTTACTCATCCAGGAGACATTGCGCTCTTGCTCTTCTCAGCTCCATCCTAGGAATTCTGGGCAGAACAATGAAAAAGACAGAGCCATGAAATCAAGTTGTTCACAATGTACTCTGGGAGATAGGGATGTAAATCAAGAAAGTGACGTCAGAAATGGAGAAGCCAAAGCATGGACAAGGATGCCTGCCCTCCCCTCACCTGGGAGGCATCAGGACAGGTTACCTGGAAGAGGGGGTCTACTAGTAGATAAAGGCTGGAGGGGAATCTCAGGCATTGAGAACAATATGTGCAAAGGCCTGGAAATGAAAAAGAGCATGGCATCTCCTGGGAAATGTCGCCATGCTCAGGAGTGCTGCATAAACGTGGTGTTTTGACAGAGTGAGAGGGATGGGACTAGCCATGTTGCAGAGAGATTGATGGCGAAGGGCAGATTTGTTGTGTCCTGGAGCTGAGATTGCACCTTGTACATAAAGAAGGGCTATGAAAGAATTTAAGTAACGGAGTTACTTGATTATGCATATTGTAGAAATGACACTTTGGAAGCAAAGAGGATGACAATTGCGGTGGGGAAAATGATGAAAGTGGTGGGGAGAGCTCAGAGGGAGAATAGCTGAGAAATGCTGAGGCAATGGAATTGGAAAAAATGGTGTTTTTACATAATGTTGAGGGGGAGAAAGAGGTCACAATGGTAGTCAGATGTTCCCTTGGGAGAATTAATAGATTAAGCCAAGGGGGAGGAGCACCAGGCAGCTGGAGAAGATGATGTGAGTCTAGAGGTCTGGAGGCAATGCAGTACCTGAGTCCGGAGGACAGGCAGGAATCTGGCCGGGTTTCTTCAGCTCCTGGGCATAACTGGGCCTAGCTGAAACAGTTCAGTGACTTGTGGCACTTTGTGAGCTCAGACTGTGTGCCAGGACCTTTACTCTGTCAACTCACTCGATGCTATTGACAGCTCTATGAGCTAAATATTATTATTTTCATTTTACACATGGGTAAACTGAAGCCTGAGGACACCCAGTTATCCCATAGTAGGGTCAGGGTTTGAACTCAAGGCTGTTAGTCTCCAAAGCCAGTATTATCAAATTCATTCTTTATTCTGTTGGTGAGGCCAGACTCTAAGAGAAAAATCACAATTTAAGTACATTTGAAGGTAGAGAAACATGCAAAAGTGTTTGCGCTAGAGCTGTGCCAGAGCATCAGAAGAGAGAAGAAATCACCAAGACATGCAATTGCCTGAGGAGGTGTCATCCCCAGGGCCAGATGCTGCAGAGGGAGCAAAGGGTATGCGGACCCAAGAGTTTCTTGAGTTTGGCCTCAGGCAGTCAAGGCTAGCCTTCGTCAGAGCACTGTGTCTATATGCTGAGAGCAAGGAGCCGGAGAACCTAGTATGCAAATATGGATGCAAGCTGATCCTGCAGTGGAAAATCTCATCGTATACTGGGGAGAGCTGACATGTAAACTAGGTTTTGCTATTCAAGATGATCCAGCAAAGTAGAGCTAACGGGCTTAGTCATTCGCTACTTGATGCCCTCTCAGAGCTGGTGCTGCTGGGGTGGGAGGGATACAGAGAAGTCTCCCGGGGGAGGTTAAGAACATACTAGGGAGTTTGAACTTTCTTTTCTAGGGATGGTGCAGTTGGGGTGAGTATGGAATGTTTTAAGTAGAGGTGTGATCAGATTTGGGTTAGAACATCATTTGGCTGAAGTGTGGAGAATGGATTGCAGCAGAGAGAGGCAGTGCCTGCCTGGAACATAGTTGGCACTCACATATTTGAATTTATAGTTATTGGGTGAGGTTATTTATATAACCTGGGTAGTGCTGATGAAGGAGATATTTACTGAGCAGTGTGACAAAGAGGTTTCTTATTGCACACCAAATCCTATGGACGAGTAGTTTCTGAGGTTTGAATAAAGCTCAAATGCCCCACTGAGTTCTCTCTTCCCATGACTTAGTGAGCTATAAAACTATAAGAAACAGTAATGAAATGGAACCAATTTACTTTATTTATAGCTGGGAAAGTTCCTAATACTCTCCCAGCTCAGAATATTGAGAAAACAGATTGAGCAATAAGGATTAGGCATAGACATGGATGCTGAAATGGGCTTTCTTCCTGTCTCTAGGCACCCCAACTGAGACAAATCTTTAGACTCAAGTATTTAGAAACAAAGGGGAGGGAGAGGGGAAGGAGAGAAGATGAATGGGTACTTGGGCACCAGGAGGGGCCCAGGGTCCATCAGCAGAGCCAAAGGTACGGAATACAAGGAATAAACTTCAGATAGAAGACTATGTGTGGTTCTTGATATTTAAGGCAAGGTCACCTTGCCTTTTATTAAAATGCATCCCATTCAATATCTCAGGCTTTAACCAATCAAATTGGCAATGCTTCTCTATCTACACTGACTTCCTGGGTCACCCTCTCCCATGAGTTTAAATACCATCTATGTGCCACTGGCTTCCCAATTTATGTAATCAGCTCCCTTTCTTTTCCAAACTTCAGACTTGCCCAGTGGAATTTGACTAATTATCATTTTGCTGTATAAAAGGCATCTTAAACTCAGTATATCCAAACCAAAAATCTGATCTCCCACCCTCCTATACCTCTTCTGTCAATAACCCCATCTCAGTTAATGGCGACTCTATCCTTCTGGTCGTTGAGACCAACATCTTAGGGCAATTTTTAACTTCTCTGTCTCACACCTCATGTCACTTCAGCTGGAAATCCTATTGACCCTACTTTCAAAATATATCCAGAATATGACATCTCTCACCTGTTCAGCTAATACCCTGGTTTGAACTGCAGTCTTGTCAGATCTGGATTTGTACAATAATCTCCCCTATCTGATGTCACTGTTGCTCCCTTTGCCCATCCCTAGTCCCCTCACAACATAGAAGCCAGATGATCCTTCTAAAGCATGAGTCAGACCGTGATGCTCTTCTGTTCCACATCTCCAATAGCTCTCTAATTTACTATGAATAAAGCCAAAGTCCTGATGATGGGTGCTTACTCTTTCCCTCATTCACTCACCTCCTGCCACCAGAGTCCCTTTGTAGTTCCTTGATTATACCCAGTATGATCCTGCCTTAGAGCCTTTGTGCTGGTTTTTCCCATTGCCTGGAATGTTCTCTTCTTAACTCTTTCAAGTTACTGCTCAAAATCCACTACTGTAGTGGGTGCTGTGAAGTGCTGTCCAGGTTCTCTCCAGCACTGTGGCTGGTTATAGGCTGCTGAGTACCCAAAGCTGAATCCCTCTCGGGGACTGTCCCTCAGCTGAAGGACTCCTCCTTGCCCAAAGTTACATGCCCCGTCCCCAGGGGCTGTTGACATTCAATAACTGGTTGATGAGTGGTACAAAGGCCTGTCCCCTTTGCCTTGATTAAGGACATCTCTGATGGAGTATCTCAGGTTCAGGGCTCCCCATGGATTGACTGAATCTGTGGTTGCAATTACATCACAGTCCAATTTCTCTCTCTCTGCAGTCCTTCCTTCTTTACTCCCCCGTGAGGGGTGTTCCTGAGATCACTCCCCAATAAACATCCTGAATGCAGATCTCCCACTCAGAGTCTGTTTATCGGGAAACCCAACTTAAAACACCTGCCCTGACCATCACTTCAAAACTGCAAGCCCCCTACTGCTTCTCCCCAGCCCAATGAACACTATTACCTTGCTCTGCTTTATATTTATTGGTTACTGTTTGCCTTCCCCTCAGACCCCAATGGGCTGTAAGGTCCTGGAAAGAGTGATGCCTGGTTTGGTCACTAAAAGTGCTCAGGTGTCTGTAACTGTGCCCGGCTCATCCTAGTTGTTCATCAAGTATTAAATGAATGAAAGGAATAGATAAGGAAAGACTGTAGATTACAAGCATGGGAGAGGGGCCGTGTATTCCCATCTCCAATATGGTGGGTACCTGGATTATCATGTCAAAGAGTCCAAGGTCCCATCCAGGATCAGCAGGAAAGAGCGCTGTGCTAATCCAAAATATCTGTCCTAAGCATGCAGGAATTGGTAATATATTAGTTTCCTAGGGCTGCCATTACAGAGTGCCAAAACTGGGTGGCTTACACAACAGAATTTTATTGTCTCGCACATCTGGAGTCTAAAAATCTGAAATCAAGGTGCTGACAGAGTTGGTACCTTCTGAGGGCTGTGAGGGACAACCTGTTCCAGGCCTCTGTTCTAGCTTCTGGTGGTTTTCTGGTAATCTTTGGTGCTCCTTGGTTTATAGATGTATCACTGCAATCTCTGCTTTCGTCTTCACATGGCATTCTCCCTGTGTCTCTTCACATCATTGTCCCTTGTGTGTGTCTGCCACCGTGTCTAAATTTCCCCTATATAAGGACATCAGTCCTACTGGATTACGGCCCAGCCTAATGACCTCATTTTGACTTGAATACCTCTGTAAAAACCCTATTTCCAAATAAGGTCACATTCTGAAATACTGGGAGTTAAGATTTCAACATATCTTTTGGGGGGGACACAGTTCAACCCATAACAGGTGATATGCCCTAGTTTTGTGTAGAGGGAACAGAATCTGGAAACACACGAAAGGACGTGACCTGTAGGTGGAGTGACAGAGTTTTGTGTAGATTCTGCCCAGATTTGCTCCGGGTTGAGAGGGTTTCTGGGACGCAGGATTTCCAGTGCTTAAACTGGGAAATTCCCAGGCAAACTGCAATGAGTTGGTCATCCGAGGTAAAGCAGGGCACATGGTGAGTGATGACCCTGGGGAGGTAAGTGGGTCATGTTGCAGGGACTTTGAATGTGAAGACCATGGATATTATCCAGTGGGGAGTAGGCATCATAAGGTCCCCAAGGGAATGGCTATGACAAGTAGATGGGCCTGCAGTCTGGTGTTTCTGGGAAGAAGCTTATGTATCACACAGCTCACTGTACTTTGTATATGAATAAGAGAAGTGGGCACAGAGAAAGGGGACTTTGCCTTCAATATGTAGACAGCTGGGTGGTGGGAGAATCCTCTCAGGATCTCAGATTTCCTGATTCTTAATCAAGGCCTTTTCTCTCTCACAACCAAAATATCCCCAATTGTGTTCAATGGAACGTTAGTTCGTCACAGGCAGCCTGACGTATTCTCTCTTGGGATTTTCCCTGCAGCATTGTTTCTCTACTTATTGTATCACAGATGTGTGTGCATGTGTGTGTGTGTGTGTGTGTGTGCATGCACATTGGTATGTAATACTTGTGTTCCAAAGAACATCTCTTGGGGAACAGCTGTTTTCCCCATAATGCCGCCTTCTAATCAATGGAAAGGGTGGATTTGTAAGGTTGTTCTAAGATGGATTTGATCAGATAGTGGGCATAGTGCATTGCTTTGTGTTTTGTTGTCCACACAGCCTTCTTCTGTGTAATGAGGACATATGAATGTTGACTTAGGTGAAGGAAGGGGGAGAACATTTATTACTATCTATTTATAGTAAGTACTTCATGTAGGATGTTTTAGTTTACTTCTTTGAAATATTATGTGAAGGAGGAAACTTCTCAGATGAGGACACAGAGGAGATTCAAAGATTTCTTCAGTGGCTGGGATTTGGGCTCTGATGTCAGGCTGCCTGAATTTAAGTCCTGACCCCAAGACCTCAGAGCAATACAGTCCTGGACAAGTTACTTCATCTCTCCACATCTGAAAAACATAGATAATGAGAGCATCTACCTCCTAGGGTTTTTGTGAACAAAAAATTATGTGTGTGTGTATTGTTCTCGATAAATTTTAGCTATATGTTTATTATTTATCATCATCATCGTTATGGTTATTACACAATTTGCCTAAGGGAGCACTACCGCTGGTGAGTCGTAAATCCAGGATTTCAAGCCTGCCTCTGGCTCACTGCGAAGCTTCTGTATTCCTCTACATACTTTGCATTGCTGGCTCCACTTTCCTTATCTCAGCCTGTAGAGAGGGATGCCTGTAGGGGCCACTAAAATACTTCCCTTGAGAGTTTGTCCGTCCATCTATCCACATATTCATTCATCATTCATTCATTCGTTCATTCATTCTTCCTCTCATCACGCACATATCAAATTGGTAATATACGGCCCATACTATGTCAAATACTGAGGAATTAAACAAAAAAGAAAAAGGAAAAAGGGAAAAAAAGTCAACACCATTGTGCTTAGCCCCTGCTATATCTTAGGGACTGAGCCAGGCATTTTATCTACGTCGTTTCATTTAATTATCCTGGAGAAGCAGATATTATCTTTCCTGTTTTACGCGTGAGCAAACAGTCTTCAGCCAAAAATAAAGCAAAATATCTTACCTGAAGCCATGCAGGCTACTCTGTGTCCAAGGTTCCATTCCAGGTCTGTCTCACTTCCAAGTCCACACTCTTTCTCAGAAGCCATGTTGCCTCCCTACTAAAACCCACACGCCGGGCCCGTACCCCTAAACAGCTCACAACCTTGCTGGGGAGTTAAGAATTGAGGAAGCCCAGAGACACACTCTTTACTTTTGTCGCTGTTATTTCACGAGGGACATTAGTTCAGAGAGAGCTTGAGGAGCACCTGCCCTACTCAGACATCCTGGCTTGCATTGTACAGTCCTGGTGTCAGAGGGATCCTTGGTGTTGCTTGTTCCTCTCTGCTCCAGTCAGACCTCTGGGCTCTGCATTCTCCTCCATGTGTCAAGTCCAAGACACCTGGCAGTGTATTGACAAACCAGAACACTCTAAGCCTGGCAAATCCAGCCCCAACTATGCCTAACAAGGAGTCATTGAATGAGCTGGAGTGTTCAGAGCTTTGTGATCACCATTTTGTGACCACTAATGGACTCCCAGGAACATCAATTAGACTCACTCTTCATTTCTCCAAAGGCCAGAACTAAGACCCTGGGAGTGAAAGCAAGGGAGATTTTAAGGATTGAATATCAGGAAATGTTTCTAATGGAATTATCGTCAGTAGGCAGGGTTGTTTTAAGGGTTATGAGTGTCCTCACTCTGAAGAAGTTGGGGTTAAGGTGGTTGAGAGTTCGGGAAAGCTATGCATTTGTCAGGAAGAAGGTGGTGATGGGTTAGATCAGAAATCTTCAAATGTTTTCTTTTAAAAGCATTGACTTCCTTTCTTCAGAATAAGTCTTAAAAGAAAGCCTGATATATAAAATGAAAAAGTGGAACTAATCCAGTCAATATTTGATGGGTGCACTCTCCAAGGCTGCTCCTCAGAACATGAGCACATCATTGCACCTATTTGAAAATCACTGGAATAACAACAGTGAAAACAGTAACAAGAGTATTAGCCAACATTTAGTGAACACTTAGCTTGGTACTCTTTTTTTTTTGTTTGTTTGTTTATTGCAATAACATTGGTTTATAACATTGTAAAAATTTCAGGTGTACATCATTGTACTTCTATTTCTGCATCGATTACATCGTGTTCACCACCAAAATACTAATTACAACCCATCACCACACACATGTACCGAATTATCCCTTTCACCCTCCTCCCTCCCCCCTTCCCCTCTGGTAACCACCAATCCAATCTCTGTCCCTATGTGTTTGTTTATTGTTGTTATTATCTACTACTTAATGAAGGAAATCATGCGGTATTTGACCTTCTCCCTCTGACTTATTTCACTTTGCATTATACCCTCAATGTCCATCCATGATGTCACAAATGGCTGGATTTCATTGTTTCTTATGGCTGAGTAGTATTCCATTGTGTGTATATACCACAGCTTCTTTATCCATTCGTCCCTTGATGGGCACTTAGGTTGCTTCCAAGTCTTGGCTATTGTGAATAACGCTGCAATGAACACATGGGTGCATGTACCTTTACAAATTGGTGTTTTCAAGTTCTTTGGATAAATACCCAGCAGTGGGATGGCTGGATCATATGGTAGTTCTATCGTTGATTTTTTGAGGAATCTCCATACTGTTTTCCATAGTGGCTGCACCAGTTTGCACTCCCACCAGCAGTGTATGAGAGTTCCCTTCTCTCCACATCCTCTCCAACAGATGTTGTTTCCTGTCTTGTTAATTATAGCCATTCTGCCGGGCGTCAGGTGATATCTCATTGTAGTTTTGATTTGCATTTCCCTGATAGTTAATGATTTTGAACATCTTTTCATGTGTCTGTTGGCCATCTGTATATCTTCTTTGGAGAAATGTCTGTTCAGGTCCTTTGCCCATTTTTTAATTGGGTTGGTAGTTTTTTTGTTGGTAAGATGCATGAGTACTTTATATATTTTGGAGATTAAGCCCTTATCAGAAGTATGGTTTGCAAATATCTTCTCCCAATTGTTAGGTTGTCTTTTCGTTTTGCTGATGGTTTCCTTTGCTGTGCAGAAGCTTTTCAGTTTGATGTAGTTCCATTTGTTTATTTTTTCTATTGTTTCTCTTGCCCGGTCAGACGTGGTGTTTGAGAAGATGTTGCTAAGACTGATGTTGAAGAGCGTACTGCCTATGTTTTCTTCTAGAAGTTTCACAGTTTCAGGTCTTACATTCAAGTCTTTAATCCATTTTGAGTTAATTTTTGTGTATGGTGTAAGGTAAGGGTCTACTTTCATTTTTTTGCATATGGCTATCCAGTTTTCCCAACACCATTTGTTGAAGAGACTTTCTTTTCCCCATTGTATGTTCTTGGCTCCTTTGTCAAAGATTAGCTGTCCATAGATGTGTGGGTTTATTTCTGGGCTTTCGATTCTATTCCATTGATCTGTGTGTCTGTTTTTGTGCCAGTACCATGCTGTTTTGGTTACTACAGCTTTGTAGTATATTTTGAAATCAGGGAGTGTGATACCTCCAGCTTTGTTCTTTTTCCCAGGATTCCTTTAGCTATTCGGGGTCTTTTGTTGTTCCATATAAATTTTAGGATTCTTTGTTCTATTTCTGTGAAAAATGTTGTTGGAACTTTGATAGGGATTGCATTGAATCTATAGATGGCTTTAGGAAGTATGGACATCTTAAGTATGTTAATTCTTCCAATCCAAGAGCACGGAATATCTTTCCATTTCTTTGTGTCTTCTTCAATTTCTTTCAGAAATGTTTTATAGTTTTCGGTGTACAGATCTTTCACCTCTTTGGTTAAGTTTATTCCTAGGTATTTTATTCTTTTTGTTGCAATTGTAAATGGGATTGTATTCTTAATTTCTCTTTCTGCTACTTCGTTGTTAGTGTACAGAAATGCAACTGATTTTTGTATGTTGATTTTGTATCCTGCAACTTTACCATATTCGTTTATTACTTCTAAAAGTTTTTTGGTGGATTCTTTGGGATTTTCTATATATAAAATCATGTCATCTGCAAATAGTGACAGTTTCACTTCTTCCTTTCCAATTTGGATTCCTTTTATTTTTTTCTCTTGCCTGATTGCTCTGGCTAGGACTTCCAGTACTATGTTAAATAGGAGTGGTGACAGTGGGCATCCTTGTCTGGTTCCTGTTCTTAGAGGGATGGCTTTCAGTTTTTCACCATTGAGGATGATATTAGCTGTGGGTTTGTCATATATGGTCTTTATTATGTTGAGGTACTTTCCTTCTATACCCATTTTATTCAGAGTTTTTATCATAAATGGATGCTGTATCTTGTCAAATGCTTTCTCTGCATCTATTGAGATGATCATGTGATTTTTATTCTTCATTTTATTAATGTGGTGTATTACGTTGATTGATTTGCAAATGTTAAACCATCCCTGCATCCCTGGAATAAATCCCACTTGATCATGGTGTATAATCTTTTTAACGTATTGTTGTATGCGATTTGCTAGTATTTTATTGAGGATTTTTGCATCGATGTTCATCAGTGATATTGGCCTGTAATTTTCTTTTTTTCTGTTGTCCTTGTCTGGTTTTGGTATCAGGGTAATGTCAGCTTCGTAGAATGAGTTAGGGAGCTTCCCCCCTCCTCAATTTTTTGGAAGAGTTTGAGAAGGATAGGTATTAAGTCTTCTTTGAATGTTTAGTAGAATTCACCAGGGAAGCCGTCTGGTCCTGGACTTTTATTTTTGGGGAGGTTTGTGATTACTGTTTCGATCTCCTTACTGGTGATTGGTCTATTCAAATTCTCTACTTCTTCTTGATCCAGTTTTGGAAGGTTGTATGATTCTAAGAATTTATCCATTTCTTCCAGATTGTCGAATTGGTTGGCATATAGCTTTTCATAGTATTCTCTTATAATCTTTTGTATTTCTGAGGTGTCTGTTGTAACCTCTCCTCTTTCATTTCTGATTTTACTTATTTGTGCCTTCTCTCTTTTTCTTGGTGAGTCTAGCTAAAGGTTTGTCAATTTTGTTGATCTTTTCAAAGAACCAGCTCTTGGTTTTATTAATTTTTCTATTTTTTTGGTCTCTATTTCATTTATTTCTGCTCTGATTTTTATTATTTCCCTTCTTCTACTGATTTGGGGCTTTGTTTGTTCTTCTTTTTCCAGTTCCTTCAGGTGCATTGTTAGATTGTTTATTTGAGATTTTTCTTGTTTGTTGAGATAGGCCTGTATCGCTATAAACTTCCCTCTTAGAACTGCTTTTGTTGTATCCCATAAATGCTTGCATGTCGTATTTTCATTTTCCTTTGTCTCCAGGTATTTTTTGATTTCTTCTGTGATTTCATCATTGACCCAGTCGTTGTTCAGTAGCATTTTGTTTAATCTCCACATATTTGTGGCTTTTCTGATTTTCTTCCTATAGTTAATTTCTAGTTTCATACCGTTGTGGTCAGAAAAGATGCTTGGTATTATTTCAATCTTCTTAAATTTATGGAGACTTGTTTTGTGGCCTAATATGTGATCAATCCTGGAGAATGTTCCATGTGCCTTTGAAAAGAACGTGTATTCTTCGGTTTTTGGATGGAATGCTCTGTATATATCTACTAGGTCCATCTGTTGTAGTGTGTCGTTTAAGGCCAATGTTTCCTTATTGATCTTCTGTTTGGATGATCTATCCGTTGGTGTAAGTGGAGTGTTAAAGTCCCCTACTATTATTGTGTTACTGTCTATTTCTGTTTTTATGTCTGTTAATAATTGCTTTATATATTTAGGTGCACCTACATTGGGGGCGTAGATATTTACATATTTACAAGTGTTATATCCTCTTGTTGGATTGTTCCCTTGATCATTATGTAATGCCCTTCTTTGTCTCTTTTTACAGTTTTTGTTTTAAAGTCTATTTTGTCTGATATGAGTACTGCTACCCCAGCTTTCTTTTCATTGCCATTTGCGTGGAGTATCTTTTTCCATCCCTTCACTTTCAGTTTGTTAGTGTCTTTAGGTCTGAAGTGTGTCTCTTGTATGCAGCATATATATGGGTCTTGTTTTTTTATCCAGTCAGCCACCCTATGCCTTTTAATTGGAGCATTTAGTCCATTGACGTTTAAAGTAGCTATTGATAAGTATGTACTTACTGCCATTGTTTAACTGTTTTTTTTTTTCTCAGTGTTTTAGTAGTCCTTCTCTGTTCCTTTCCTCTTCTATACAGAATTGATGGTCACTTTAGTTTGACCTCTGTCTGAAAGCTGTACTCTTTAACTCCCCTCCTCCCTCATGTTTTTGATATCATATCTAACCTCTTTGTTGTGCATTTGTATCCATTACGTTCTAATCATGGAAATAGATAATTTTTCCTATTTGTGGTCTTTTCTTTTCCCCTTAAATCAGTCCCTTTAACATTTCTTGTAACACTGGTTTCTTGGTGACAAACTCCTTTAATTTTTGCTTATCTGGGAAAATTTTGATCTCTCCTTCCATTTTGAATGATAACCTTGCTGGGTAGAGTATTCTTGGATGTAAGTTTTTTCCTTTTAGCACTTTAAATATGTCATGCCATTCTCTTCTAGCCTGTAAGGTTTCTGCAGAGAAGTCAGCTGATAGCCTTAGGGGGTATCCTTTGTAAGTAACTTGACATTCTCTTGCAGCTTTTAGGATTCTCTCTTTATCTTTAATTCTGGACATTTTGATTATGATGTGTCTTGGTGTGGGCCTCTTTGGGTTTATCTTGTTTGTGGCTCTCTGTGGTTCCTGTACCTGGATGTCTGTTTCCTTCCTTAGGTTAGGGAAGTTTTCATCTATTATTTCTTGAAATAGATTCTCTGCCCCCTTGTCTCACTCTTCTCCTTCCGGGACACCTATAACACGGATGTTAGTGCGCTTGATGTTGTCCCAGAGGTCCCTTAGACTGTCCTCAGTCTTTTTAATTCTTTTCTCTTTTACCTGTTCACCTCGGGTAATTTCTTCTAGTCTTTTGTCCAGCTCACAGATCCGTTCTTCTGTATCCTCTACTCTGCTTTTGAGTCCCTCTAATGAATTTTTCATTTCCAGTATTGTATTCTTCATTTCTGATTGGTTCTTTTTTATATCTTCCATTTCTTTGTTGACATTCTCACTGAGTTCATCTATTCTTCTCCCCAGATCAGTGAGCATCCTTAACACTCTTGGTTTGAACTCTCTGTCAGGTAGGTTGCTCATTTCTGTTTCACTTAGTTCCTTTTCTGGGGTTTTGTCCTGTTCCCTTACTTGGAATGTATTCTTTTGCCTCTTCATTTTGCCTCTTTCCCTGTGCTTGTGTCTACTTATTAGGTAGGTCAGCTACGTCTCCTGCTCTTGGATAGGTGACCTTATGTAAGTGATGGCTTAGGAGGCTTCCAGTGTGCTTCCCTCAGTTCTCAATGTTCCAGGGGTGACCCCTATGTGGGCTACGTGTATCCTTCTGCTGTGGCCTGTTTGCTCTCCCTGTAGGCACCCAGGGAGGCTGAGTTATGCTCCTGGCCAGCTGTTGTAATGCTCAGCTGCTTGTAGTTGTTGTGGGCCCTTCAGTCTCTTTATCAGGTGTGGGGATCCCCAGCACAGTTGGCTGCAAGTTCTAATACCACATTTGTGTTGCAGTATTTCTTTTAAGTGAGTAGGTCCCCACCGTGGCAGGTTGTTAGGCTCCGGGCCTTACAATTGCTGTAAGCCTCTAGCCTACTAGGTCTCTTGTCAGCTCTCTGAGGATTGCAGCTGGGTGTGGCTGGCCTCAGGCACAGGAGCACCCAATTGTTTCAGGCTTTGGAAGGTGGGGCAAACCCCCTATGTGGGTCTTTGAGAAACACAAGTCTTCTGCAGCTGACAAGCCCTGCCGCCCACAGGTCCACACACACAGTCAACACAGTCCTGCCCCGTGTGAGCGCCCCGACCTCCCCAAGCGGACCCAGTCTCTCCACGGCGGGAGCCCCACACACTCCGTCACCGCCCCACACTCTCCACCCGCTCCTTGTGCACACCCTGCCCCGCTCAAGTCGGCTCAGTTGCCAGGCTGCAGAGAATCCAGTCACCAATCTATGCAGGCCCACACGTTGCCTGAGGGCTTGTTGTTGGGTGGGGCCAGTCTCTAGGGTGGGCTGCCTGCCCTGGCTGAGCTGGATTAGATCAGTGCTCTAGCAGGTGGGGAAGACCTGGGCTAGCAGGCCTCAGGGAGAACTCCAATGGAGTCTGTGTCAGCAAGCTCACACCAGGCCACAACAATGGCCGCCGCCAATGTCCCAGTCCCTGGAGAGGTCTCACCCCTCACCGAGATGCACTCAGGGCCTATTAGGTGAGTCTCTTGTCACCAAAGCACTGTACACCTTTCTTTCTGGTGACTTTAGGGTGCTTCCTGAAACGAGTGAGTTTGCGCGTGGGCCCTTTAAGAGCCAGTTTTAGTTTCTTTGTGAACCGGGTTTTCTGGGGGTGCTCCCCAGTGTTTTAGTAGCAGGCACTGTCAGATATTATGCCGCTGGTGTCGATTGTGCTGGGTCCACAAAATGCCCACAGCGGGGGCGCTCCCCGGCTCAGGACCCCGCACCTCCAGGGAGGGTGTGTACCTGTGAGCTGCTCCCGGCGGCCGTGACGCTGGCGGCTTGTGAAGGCGGCGTTTTTCCTCTCCAGAAGGGAGTCTCTGCCTCTTCCACCTCAGTTAGGATTGTCCGTTGTTGCAGGAGTTCCTCTCGTCCAGTTTTCAGTTCTGTTTCAGGGGTAATTTTTCCACGAGTAGTTGTAAATTGGCTGTGTCCACGGGAGGAGGTGAGTTCCGAGTCTGCTTACACCGCCATCTTGACTCATCTCCTCAGCTTGGTACTCTTCAAGGCTTTATATTTGTTGTCTCATTTAATTCTTAAAACAATCCCATGAAGTCAGGACTATGGTTTTGTCTCCATTGTGTAGGTGAAGGAACCAAGGGCCACAAAGGAGATGTGACTTGGAGATAGCACTACTGATCTGAGTTAAGGCTAGGCTTCATGGTATTGGATCAGATTGGAGGATCTGATTGGATCTGATTGGAGGATCTCTAAGGTTGTGTCCATTCTTATGAGTCTCTAATTCTCCCAGAACTGGTGTATCTGGGTCAGGTCCCAACTCGCCAACCCCTGGAGATGTGCAAGCACAGAGGATGGTGTAGACTGAGGGCTGCTACTTGGGTTTTCTGCAAAAGAAATTTAAAACTCTCAGGAGACTTCAAGAGGGCTGTTCATTGTAGGAACAACAGGCTGTCTCTTTCTGCAGCTACGGTCCTCACTGGTCACTATTCCTTTCACTTATTCTTTCTCGTGATCTTTCTGAAGCCTGGGTTTCCATGCTCTCTGCTCATGCAGAGATGACCTGTACGACTGTTAAGCCTCATTGTGTTAGCTTCTGATGTTGGGGCAAAGGATCCCAGACTTTCTATAAGCATTGTCGTCCCTTTTGTTCTTTCACTTCAAGACTAAGCCAATCATGGGCTTATGGATTGTTGCTGCCACAGGCAGTGATGGTTTATGTTCTGAAACGCTGAGCTCTGCTTCCACTCTTCCATGTAGAAAGCATCTGGGCCCACAATCTTGGTGGATTAGAACATGGTGTTAGTGGGATCCTGTTCTAAAAAGTCCCATCTTCCCGGTGAACAGCCAGCTCCTCTTGGAAAAGACATCTTTCTACAACAGACCTGCTTCACCTCCCGCCATTTATTCTGTCTTTTGCTCAACTAAGTATTCATTCATCCAACTAATCAATACTGATGTGCCAGGCAGGGTGCTAGATATCAGGGACCCAGAAGTGATGAATACCAGACCTTTCCCTTGAGCTGCTAAAGCCTTGTGATAGGAACAGACACACATTACTGGACAGTGTGATTGTGATGAACATATCTGCTATTTTGCTCATGCCAGGCTCTCTGCTGAGCACCTTACATGGTCTCACTTAATCTTCACAGAAACTGAGACAAGTCCTGTCCACACCCACTCTCTGGGATGGGGAAAATGAGGCTGTAGAGATCGTTCAAGGTGCTATAGGATCTCCTCTGAGGCAGAATCTAGTTTGCTCTTGGACAATTCAGGAAAGACTGAGGGTCATAGGTTGGGGTCTTCCCCAGTTTTGAAGTGTCAGATGTTTCAGCTTGAGGATTGGGTGGTTTGGCGTAGGGAGTGGCTCCAGGTAGAGGTGGATGGGAGGCTGAGTTAATATCACCAAGTCCTCAAATGCCTCACCAAAGGGGTTTCGATGAATGAATTCAGGGACACTGCATTGTTCAGCCAGGGATTCCCCTATGACTCTGGCAGCTGACTTGCAGTCAGCCTCCCACCCACTTTGTCCATTAGGAATTAGCCAAGATTTTGTACATTCACTAAGCACCTGCCTCTGCTACTGCTAGGAGCATCCTTTCCGTCTTCAATACCCTCCCCACTAACTCCTGCTCAAGTTTTTGTCTCTTCTCCAATGTCTCCTATCTCAGGAGACTTTCTGATGGCTTCGCCTGGGTCAAGAGCCTCCTCCGTGCTCTCCTTTGTTCTATCACTTATGGTAATTGCTGCCCCATTGTGCTGCAAGGGCCTGGCATCTGGGTCCCAACAATTCCTGTTTCCCAGGTTTCCCACTCAGGGCTGGCACAGAATGGAGCTCAGTTAAAGCTTGTTGATAAATAGATGATTTGGGTTGAAATATTTTGACCCTCCTCATCTATGTACTGAACAACAGAACAGTACTTATTGAGTTTCTACTGTGTAGTTGACACAGTTTTGGATGCCACTTTCATGGTTATGACCAAAGCAGAACAGTCCCTTCTCTCATGGAGCATCTGTCCAGTGGGAAAGACAATCATTAAACCTAAACTCCCTTTTCTAAGTAGATAATTCAGTTTGCAATGCACGCTATGATGTAAAATGCAGGCGGCCATAGGAAGCATGACAGGAGACATCTCATTTAGACTGAGGGCTCAGGAGAGGTCTCTTGGAGGCAGTAACATTTAAGAGGAGATCTGAAGGTTAATTAAAAAATAGCTAAGTTCAAGTGGGAGGAAGGAGGCCAAAGGAAGGACAAGTGGAAGGAATGAGGCCCGAGGCAGGAACAGCCTACTCCAGAAAATGAAGGCCATTGTGGCTGCTGGAAAGATGAGCTGGTGCCAGATTACATATGGCCTTGATGCTCTATAAAGGACTTTCCATTGTGTTGCACTGGGCAGCCTGCCTTTGAGAATTACAGGCAGCCACAAAGGATCAAACCTCAGAGTCATTCTTGACACTTCTCCTTCTCTCGTGACACTTCCTGCCCTTCTTATCCCTCAGGCAATGCCTTTGACCTACATTCACAAGATTCTCCAGACCCAGCTCCTCTTCTCACATCTTCACTGCTGCCAGCCCAATCCAAGCCAATGTCACCTCTCTTGGGCTGCCTGTCGCTGCCTCTACCCAGTCTCTCTGCTCCCTCCCTGTTCCCACCCTTCCCTCTATTGCCAGAGGTTCCTTTTAACATCTAAGCCAGGAAGAGTCACTTCTCTGCACAAAATTTCCTAATGACTCGACTCCTCATTTCACTCAGAACAGAAGCCCAAGTCCTTGCGATGGCCAATGAGGCCATTCCCAACACTCTGGCCACCCGAGACACCTTCCTCTTTCTCCAACATGATCCCCCTGGAGCCCTTGGGATATCTATCTGTATCTGGAACGTTTTTCCTGATATGTCAGTGGAGCACAGCTTCTCACCTACAATAAGTCTTTGCTCATATCACCTTCTCCAATCGCACTTGAAACCTGTAGCTTCCCCCAGTCAGGACTCTCTTTAACTCACATCTTCCAACATACCATGAAAAGAACTCATTTGTCATGTTTTTATTTATTTGATCCTCCTTCTAAAATGTAAGCTGTGCAAGGGCAGGGATTTTTATCTGTTCTCTTCACTGATGAATCTCTGCATTTAGGATGCTCCCTAACAGACAGTGAATACACAGTCACTCTTTGTTCAATAGACTGAATGAATAACATCAGGGAGAGACATAGTTCTATTGGCTTTTAAAAGATCCCTCTGGCTGTTAGGTGGGAACTCCCTGCCACTTGCCCAAATGAGAAACACACCCACTTCTTTTGCCCCCAACTGCTCTCCTTCCCTCCTTTCAAATAGAGGAGGGGTCTTGCTTCCATCTGAAGCCAGCTGAATAGGGATTAGGGATTATGACGATATCAAAGTAGCAGCTTGTGGAACAAGTGAACTGGAGGGAGAGGAGGTTATGGCCTGGGGGTGAATGCAGGAGTAAGTGATTTTGGGATGTTGAGTCATTTCTGTTATTACAAGGGCCAGAGTGTGACAGAGACATTTGTAGAGATGGAATGGAGGAGAGGAGGTCTCTAGAGATGAGGAACTCAGGGATCTTGGAGGGCCTGATAACCTAACTGAAACTAGGATAATGGCCATATTTGGATGAGAGGGGCATATGGTGGGTGAGCCGGCCATCCTAGTTTCCAGGAAGAGGTCAGTGGACAGCAGGGAAAGGATGGGAGGGGTGGGATGGCTAAATGGCACAGGCTCAAAGAGAAGGCTTAGACAAGAGGGTGGGACCTCCCATGGTCTGGAAGTGGCTGTGGAGAGAAAGAACCTGCTAATCCAGTGGGTCCGGATAAGAGAAAATAAGCCAACCAGAGCCTCCTGGCAGAGGGCTTTAGGGAGCCAGAGTCCTCAGGGAACACGGGATTTCAGTTCTGACCAGGAGATGCAGGGAATGTTTGAGGAGTTTGCTGATTATGAAATGAGAGTTCCAGGGAACACAGTGGGCAAGGTTGGGAGGTAGCAGAATGATCCTGGAGGCTCAGTCAAGGGCAAGGAAGGGCGGAACACTATGGGATGCTTGTGTGGTAGAAGATAACTGAGTAGGGTGGGAGTCTTTTAGTCTTTATACCTTAGTGGAGGCTGGCCCTGGCGCACTCATTTCACCATGCGTGCCGTGGCTCAGTGTGGGAGGTGGGGACAGTTCCTGCAGCTTTAGTTCAGCCATCCATGGCTGTAAACAGAAACCAGGGGTGGGAGGGAGTTAGCTCTGGAGCCTTTTACAGCCTTGAGGCCCTTCTAAGGTCCACTTGTGGCCTGGAAGTGGAGCTCTGTGTTTGAGAAGCTGAGGTCAGGGGTGTCCTTGCCTTTGGTGTGGCTGCTCATGGCAGTTGTAGTGAGAGTAGCAGTGGCTGGGAGAAGGGAACCAGCAAACGCATGCCACGAGTTTCTTCTTGCATGCACATCTCTAGAAACAGCAAACCCAGGGCTTCATGAGAGCCGGTTACCTCTTTGGACAGCTCTGGTGGTCAGAAAGGCTTGGTGAGTGAGGCACCTCCCTCTCCCTTCCAGCCCTCAGTCCTGGATTTCCCCTCTGACCTTCATCATGACACTTCAAGTCTTTGAAGCTGCAAGTGAAAGAGCCTCAGTTTCTTCAGCTACTCTTCATGGGTCAAGCTTTTAAAGGAAAAAAGTTTATGCCTACTTTAAGAATCAGTGCTTTTCTTTTTTTTTTTTTAATTGAGGTAACATTGGTTCATAACATTATATGAATTTCAGGTGTACATCATTATATTTCGACTTCTGTGTACACCTCATCATGTTCACCACCAAAAGTCTAGTTTCCATCTCTCACTGTACAGATGTCCTCCTTTACCCATTTTGTCCCCCACCATCCCTTCTGGTAACCACCAATCTTTTCTCTGTGTCTATACATTTGTTTGTTTATCTTCCACATTTGAGTGAAATCATATGGTATTTGCCTTTCTCCATCTATCTTATTTCACTTAGCATAGTACCCTCAAGGTCCATGTTGTTGCAAATGTCAAGATTTTATTTTTTTTATGGCTGAGTAGTATTCCATTGTGTATATGCACCACATCTTCTTTATCCACGCATCCATTGATGGGCACTTACATTGTTTCCAAGTCTTGGCTATTGTGAACAATGCTGCAATGAATGTAGAGGTGCATATATCTTTTCAAATTAGTGTTTTTGTGTTCTTCAGATAAACACCCAGAAGTGGAATAGCTGGATCATATGGTATTTCTATTTTTAATTTTTTGAGGAATCTCCATATGTTTTCCATAGTGGCTGCACCAGTTTACATTCCTACCAGCAGTGTACCAGGGTTCCTTTTTATCCACATCCTTTCCAACAGTTCTTATTTCTTGTCTTTTTAATAATAGTCATTTTGACAGGTGTGAAGTGATGTCTTCTTGTGGTTTTGATTTGCATTTCCCTAATAATTAGTGATGTTGAACATTTTTTCATGTGCCTGTTGGCCACCTGTATATCTTCTTTGGAAAAATGTCTTTTTAGATCCTCTCCCCTTTTTTTTCATCAGGCTGTTTTTTTGTTGTTGTTGTTGAGTTGTGTGAGTTCTTTATATATTTTGGATATTAATCCCTTATTGGATGTATGATCTGCAAAGTCAGTAGGTTGTCTTTTCATTTTGTTGATGGTTTCTTGGCTGTGAAGAATCAGTGCATTTCTATTGCAGCAAGGAACTTGAAAATGTGACTGGTCTATGAGCATATAGACTTTATTGTAGTCAGTTCTGAATCTTGTGCATGCACGGTTGTGGGCATGCATGGTTGCATCGGTATGTGTTTGTGGCCATGCAAGATTATGTGCACGTGTTTTGGATGTGCATGATTGCATGTACACATGTTTGTGGGCACACATGCGTGCTTGGACGAACAAGTGGACAAGCAGACATATCTGAACCCTGTCATGCAGGACTGGGAGCTCTGGACTTTGGGGGAGGGACCCTGGTTCTGTTGCTTTCTCATGTCCCTTCTCCCAAGTGATTCTTTAATTCTCCACCTCATTGTGCTAAAAGTGAAGTCTCTGCTGAGTGTCACAGTGTCCTGCTCAACCGCCCTCACAGCCATCCTCCTCTGTCCTGGGGGTCCACATGGCGGTGTTCTAGGAACAGATTGAATACCAAAGGCCCTTTAAAGTCACCTGAAGGGCTCTTTGTTACAAGCACAGTTTAAAACACCTTCCTCCTCCTCTGATCTGAAAGGAGGTTGTGCCTTTTGCTCCCTTGAAGCTGGCTGCACTGATTTAGAGGTCAGAGCAGGGATGAATATTCCTGCTGCCTCTGAGATGAAGAGGCTCTGGGACAGGTCCTGATTACTCGGTGGTATGAGAAGAGTCACTTCACTTCTCTGGCTCTCAGTTTCCCCATGTGTCACTCATGCCCAGATAAGTACATAGTGGGTGCTCTGGGGTTGATTCACAGCTCTGCCTCCCCCCAGCTGGAGAGCTGGTGTAATCCGTCTGAGCTCAGTCTCCGTTTTCTCTGTATCATGAGAAGACCTAGTTCATGGTGTTCTTGTCGGGATCAATAGGTGAAGAAACGTGGAGATCTTAGCACAGTGCTTGGCTCGTAGTAGGTGTTCCTAATGGTGATTCATGGCAGAGTTAAAGCACAGGCAAAGTGCTCTTCCCCTCTGCTGGCTTGAGAACACCAAGAACATCTTAAATAACTTTGTATCTTTGGCACAGTACATAGCGCGTAGTAAGAACTTTTTAAAGCTCCACTAGATGACAGAATAGGAGGATGTTTAATAAGCATTCCTCCTCTTTCCTTCTTGGAGAGGTGAATGTCCTCCCTGCAGAGAGAGCCTTGAATGCTGGATTACGAATTTATGTTTGTGCTTGTGGGACAGGAAGGGGGCGATCACAGGAGACATGCACCCCATTATGTTTGAGGGCAGCGGAGAGGTGCTAGAAGAGGCTTGTAGTAGGGCGACACCTTCAGGGGGTTGTTGCAGTGGTCCAAATCTTCATTCATTCATTCAACTTATCAAACTCCTTTTCTCCCATTTTTTTTTTAAATCATAGCAAAATACACATAACAAAAAATGTACCATTATAACCATTTTTAAGTGTACTATTCTGTGGCTTTAAGTACCTTCACATTATCATGCAACCATCACCATCATCCATCTCCAGAACTTTC